>NW_026530543.1:632621-948932 GCF_024509145.1 Vidua macroura
CCGCTCCAGTCATCTGTGCGCGAAGTAGCCTCTTCTTGGCCTCCGGCAGCCGGAGATCGCGGTAGCTTGCATAGGCGAAGAACGAAGCCGCGAAGAAGCCGGCTTGTGTGCGAAGCTCGCAGACAGCTGCAGGACGGTGGCTGCCGCTCTCCTGCCTCTTGAATTCACTCTTGGCATGCGAGTGGAAGGTGTTCCAGGACAAACTTCCTGAGTTTATATTTTAGTTTTCATGCATCCCACCTTGGAAATTCTTGTTGCTCCCCTGAGGCTCCGAGATGCAGAGAACACGGTGGCAGCTGCTGAAAAGAAGGGCAACTGTGAGTTGGTCAAGAAGCAAGAACCTAGGCAGTTGACTGTGCTTGGCTAGGAGCAGCTGCTGGATTCTTGCAATTGTCTTCAGTGCGCACAGAAGCCCGCTGCTCTGCTGCTTGGTTTTTCGCCTTCAGTCAATTACACACTGCTGAAGCTGAGGCAGGCAGTTCAGCTTTGCTGCTTTTCAGCATCTCAGCTGCCCTTCTCCTCTGTGACAGCTCTCCAGGTTTCTTGCCTTCGCCAGGCTGCAATGTGCCCGCTAGTACCAAGAACTGGGCAGGAGTGGGCAGAGAGCACAGCCATCTGCCAGCAGGCTGCAGCTTGCCCAGGAAAATGCAGTGTCCTTGGAATGTGCAGCAAATCTTATTTCCTGGCAAGGTCGGGCTAAGTGAGCAGTGCTGGTATACTTTCTCCTTGAGAACTGGAGCGGAAAAGCTTTTCGCGAAGATGTAGGCGACTAGAGAGGCAGAATACGCAGCTCCGCAGCTGGCCGAAAGCAAGCGCCGCTTGCCGGCGTCTTTCGGCAAAAGCGGCGCTTCGGAGCGCACCGCTGCCGCTCCAGTCATCTGGGCGCGAAGTAGCCGCTTCTTGTCCTCCGGCAGCCGGAGATCGCGGTAGCTTGCATAGGTGAAGAACGAAGCCGCGAAGAAGCCGGCTTGTGTGCGAAGCTCGCAGACAGCTGCAGGACGGTGGCTGCCGCTCTCCTGCCTTTGAATTCACTCTTGGCATGCCAATGGAAGGTGTTCCAGGACAATTTTCCTGGGTTTTGACATAGTTGTCATGCATCCCACCTTGGAAATTCTTGTTGCTTCCGAGAGGCTCCGAGATGCAGAGAACACGGTGGCAGCCGCTGAAAAGAAGGGCAACTGTGAGTTGGTCAAGACGCAAGAACCTAGGCAGTTGACTGTGCTTGGCTAGGAGCAGCTGCTGGATTGCTTGCAATTGCCTTCAGTGCGCACAGAAGCCCGCTGCTCTGCTGCTTGGTTTTTCGCCTTCAGTCAATTACACACTGCTGAAGCTGAGGCAGGCTGTTCAGCTTTGCTGCTTTTCAGCATCTCAGCTGCCCTTCTGCTCTGTGACAGCTCTCGAGGTTTCTTGCCTTCGCCAGGCTGCAACGTCCCCGCTAGTACCAAGAACTGGGCAGGAGTGGGCAGAGAGCACGGCCATCTGCCAGCAGGTTGCAGCTTGCCCAGGAAAATGCAGTGTCCTTGGAATGTGCAGCAAATCTCATTTCCTGGCAAGGTCGGGCTAAGTGAGCAGTGCTGGTATACTTTCTCCTTGAGAACTGGAGCGGAAAAGCTTTTCGCGAAGATGTAGGCGACTAGAGAGGCAGAATACGCAGCTCCGCAGCTGGCCGAAAGCAAGCGCCGCTTGCCGGCGTCTTTCGGCAAAAGCGGCGCTTCGGAGCGCACCGCTGCCGCTCCAGTCATCTGGGCGCGAAGTAGCCGCTTCTTGGCCTCCGGCAGCCGGAGATCGCGGTAGCTTGCATAGGCGAAGAACGAAGCCGCGAAGAAGCCGGCTTGTGTGCGAAGCTCGCAGACAGCTGCAGGACGGTGGCTGCCGCTCTCCTGCCTCTTGAATTCACTCTTGGCATGCGAGTGGAAGGTGTTCCAGGACAACCTTCCTGAGATTTTATTTTAGTTTTCATGCATCCCACCTTGGAAATTCTTGTTGCTCCCCAGAGGCTCCGAGATGCAGAGAACACGGTGGCCTCTGCTGAAAAGAAGGGCAACTGTGAGTTGGTCAAGAAGCAAGAACCTAGGCAGTTGACTGTGCTTGGCTAGGAGCAGCTGCTGGATTGCTTGCAATTGCCTTCAGTGCGCACAGAAGCCCGCTGCTCTGCTGCTTGGTTTTTCGCCTTCAGTCAATTACACACTGCTGAAGCTGAGGCAGGCAGTTCAGCTTTGCTGCTTTTCAGCATCTCAGCTGCTTTCTGCTCTGTGACAGCTCTCGAGGTGAAATAGAGATTTTTAGAGTTAGGTTAACAAAATGAATTAAGCATTTCTAATTTAGCTTGTAGAGTTATGTGTTGAATTTTCAACCTTTTGCTTAAGAAACCTCTGCCTAATACAAAGGGCAAAGGAAAATGCAAATTTCTGGAGCTTCTTGCATAAAGAACAATACCAGAAGAAGGAAAGAACCCTTTCCTTCTGAATTAAAATAAAGAAGCTCCTCTGCCTCCAAGCCTATCAAGACTGACAGACGTACTCAGATAAGCACCAAAGGACCAAAAGCGCACGCGCAGAGAGGAAAAGTTCAAAAGTTCAATCATGAGGAAGACCACAATCTTCAGCCTCAGGACCACCAAGAGACCCCCGTACGACCACCACAGTAAAGCACGCATGCCCAGAAGGGCGTGGACTTAGCATGAGAAGCGAGGACAGGCGGGGCCAGGGGTGGAATAGGCATGAAAAAGTTGTGCAATGTATTGCATATGGAACGTCTTTAAGAATAAAAGTGTGGGTCAGACTGAGGCTCGGGGCACAAGTTTTGGAGAGCTATCTCACTTGTGCCGGGCGCTGACATACGTACCCACTTCATAACTACCCCAGGTTATGGAGTCTATTGATTTCTTCCGCGTATCGTTTCAGTTGGCGACCACGAAGGGACTGCTCTGCTCACCCGCAGGTCCGGTTGGGAGCAGACACCCTCAGGCGCCACGGGGCTTTTCCCCGGAGGGACTCTGCGCCTCGGCTGTACACTGCGGGGAGCAGACCACGGCCCGTCGACTAGCGGATGAAAGCGGTATGTGTTAATTTATTTTCTTACGGTTGGCACTGATAAGTCGCAAAAAGATGTTTTTGCGCGCAGGTTTCCCTAGGGGCTTGCAAGCAGACCGCCATCGGGGGAGAGGCCGGCGGCGGGAGGACCTCCCCAGCTGATAGCGCGGCTCGGGGAGGGCGAAATCGCCATTTCAGTGTGTGGTGTGTGTCCCGATTGCAGTGTAGTGTGTCTGTTACGTCCGGACGTGCGTGCTTGTGCGTGTGTGTGTATGTGTGAGTGGAACGGTGAAGCGCGGTGCGGCCTTGCTAAGATACAGAGACGCGGCGCGGCGGTGCTAGAGAGCGCATGCGCAGGGCAGCTCTCAGCCCACACTACCTGATCGTGCGGGTAGTGCGCACTCTACCTGATAGAGCGGGTGGTGCGCATGCGTGGCACGGGCTGTCTCTGGCGAGCTGGGGGAGCGCGGCGCGGGGCTTAAGTCGGGGCTTGCAAAGGTGCTTTAGGCGCGGCCCAGCTGATAGCGCAGCGGGCGCGCGGGCACAAGCCGCGGTTTGAGGAGCCGCTTTGAACGCCGCTAGCTGATAGCGCAGCTAGTGGGAGCGTGGTACAAGCTAGGAGTTACAAGCACCGCTTACAAGCATCGCTAGTTGGTAAAAAGCTTGCAAAAGTAGCCAGCGAGCCCGGCTGGGCTAAGAGTTAAGTGTTTGTTATACAATAGCACTGCCCTTCAGTGTTAAAAGCTGTCACTGGTGCAGGAGGAGGGGTTGGGGAAGGCAGTCTAGGGTTGCCATGGGAAACAGCAGTTGTATGAGTTCTCCACCCCCTTTCGGAAGAGAATTGTACCCTCCCCCTGTCCTGTCAGTTATTGTTCAAGTCTGCCCCTTAGCCTAGAATCTTCTCTGTTCCACGTTTTCCCTTTGGTTCTTCCACCAAGAACACTCCTTTCCCTTTTCCCCACTGGTTAATGTTATATTTCCCCTCCCTTTAGCCTTCTCCCGATTGTACCCTCGAATGCTAAACCCTCCTACCCCTACGCAGTAAAAGAATCCTCAGCCCGCCCTTCGGGGCTCTCGGAATCTGCCTCCCTTCTGCTTCGTTGTCTCCCTGTTTGCCCCTTCTGCGACCCTTCAATCAACGAGCAGGATTTCAGCAGCCCGAGTGTGTCGGAACCCAAGGTGTCCCTCAGACACTCTTGGATGTTCTGGGCCCAGGGCAGAAGCCTCTGAGACCCTGGCAGGCGGCCAGGGACCCCTGTGGTCTTGAGCTTGACCCATGGAACAATTTACCAACCTTGCAGGAAGAACAAGAAATCACAAAAGTTTAGATATTATAATAGAAGTAGTCACAAGGTGAAAGGTAGGATTTTTGAGTGCTGTACAGGGGGGTTTTAGGCCTTGTACAGGGGGGTCTGAGGTTTGTACATGGGGGTCAGAGGTTCTAAGATGGAGGGATTTGGGCGTGCCCTGTCCTCCTTCTTTCTTCTTCCTATTCTCCATGTTCTTGGTGGTGTTGGCACTCACAGATTGGTTTAGAGTAGAAAGTCACTGTTCAACATAGGTAGTAGGCATTGGGAAAAAACTATAAACACCTAATACGTAATGTGTGATATAAAAGATGGCACCCTCCCTTCGGGGAGGAGAGAGGGGGACAGCTAGAGACGGGGACAGCCAGAGACGGGGACAGACAGAGTCAGGGACAATGTCAGGGAGTCTTTGTGCCTTGAGATAATATGCAATAAACTGCCTTGAGACCGGACGACTGAAGACTACTGAGTCTTTCTTTGAAGGCACGGGTTGGAGGAGAGACTTTACCACCATCCGGAGTCACCCAAATCCGGGGAAGACTCCGGCACGAGTGTCCCTCCCGTTCTTCTGGTGGACCCTCAGATGTACCAGCTACCCGAGCTTCGTGCCGAGTGGCTAAAAGCCCCCACGGCTCGGCAACTGGGAGATCCTTTGCATTACAGGGCGAATAAAGGGGGGATGAATGTGTGTGAATGCGAGGCTGTAAGAGCCCGTCAGAAGCCCCTCATTTTCCATTCTGCCTTCCGATTGCCACAAGAAAGAATCCCTTCCCCCACTGTAGTTCCGGCTTAGAACAGGACACAGCACAGGTGGGACCACTGAACCGTCATGCTGGCTGTTCCCAACAAGGCCTGGTAAGAACTTGGCAAGGACTTGGCAAGGACTTGGCAAAGACCTGACATGGAGCCAGCACGGGACAGCCTGATGCGCGGCCTGCTTCTAATCTCCGTTCTTAAGCCCAATGAACTTTTGGGGTGACTCTCGCCGTCCTTCATTGAAGACCCCTCATCTGCCTCGTTACCACTGTGACAAAGAAAGAATGAGAACCCTCCTCCCAAGGACTGAGACTGAGACCCCTGCTATAGGGAGGAGGGGAAATTGGTGCTCTGACCACTAATGACATGACCTGTTTCCCTTCAGTGATTCAAATGGACTTATTCTTCATTGGATTCGTCTTGCTTTGGTGGTTTCTGTGGACTCACCCGTTCCCTCGGGGCGATTACAATGGACTTTCATTATTACACTTGTTCCCCTCCTCTCTCCTCTGTGGACTATAATTGGAGCCCCGAGTCGACCAGAACTTCGAAGACTCCCCCGACACGACAGACGGATCCCCATCGTCCGGAGCACTGAGGATCTCGCCTGTGTTGGTAGCTATTCCCATAGCCCTCTTCCCTCTCTAACCTTTTATCTCCTTTCAGATCCCCACTATCGCGTTTACTGTTTTGGCCCCTACTAAAGGTGCATTTGTTGTGATTAACTGATAGTCCCTTGTTGTTTGCCTTTGTTGCACTTTTGGGATCGGTGAAAAGAACCATCACGACACCCCGCAAGAAGCGGATCGTGACAGAGGCGGGCTGGTTACCCCAGACCTGCTAAGCGAGAGCGGCAGTCTCCCATGCTGCGTTTCCGTCTTTTTCGCGAGAAAAGCGGCCAGTAAAGAGACGAAGCGAGTAATAAAAAGAGTGAGAGAACCCCCCCTGGGACTGGGTCTCAGAGAAAGAGTGGGACCCCTTAGTGGGGGGTGGGGGGGGGGGGGGAGTAAAATGTAATTAATTAGAAAAAAAAATTAATTAAAAGGTAAAAAGAGGGTTTTCTTGGCATAATCTATTGGGGAAAAATAAAGGGTAAAATGTGTAGGAGGGGCCCCTAAAAATTCTGCTGGATTGAGGGATAAGAATGCCCAAGAACATCCAAGATCAAACCTGCTGGATTGAGGGATTAATATTCCAAGAGCATCCAGGGTTGATTCAAACCTGCTGGATTGAGGGATTAATGTTCCAAGAGCATCCAGGGTTGATTCCAACCTGCTGGATTGAGGGATTAATGTTCCAAGAGCATCCAGGGTTAAGTCAAACCTGCTGGGTTGAGGGATTAACATTGCAAGAGCACCCAGAATTAAGTTTGCTGGGTTGTTGAGAGCACCCAAGATTGAGTAAAAAATTTGCCAGTTTGAAGAGAAGTCTGACAGGATCTAGAGTTGGGAACCACACAGCTAGATTGAGGGGTATCCAAGAACACTGGGACTAGCCAGGGACACCTAAAAGTGTAATAGGTGTGTTGAAAAAGAAAAGGTACCTTGTTGTTGTGGTTGTTTTGTTATGTGTAAGAGTAAGTAAAATAAAGTTAAGTGAATGTAGACGAAGGAAAGTATATGTATGCATCCTGCCCTGTTAAGCAGCCTCACTGTGCTTCCCTGCTGTCACCGACAAACACAAGTTACGAACCCTCAGAACTGAAAAAGTTCAAGCAAATATTGCTTCCATTGATGACCATGATATTGTCTATAATACCTTGTTCCAACTTATGTTATGTAAGTGTTAATACCCCTATCCTACCAGTTGGTAAACCTGATGGGTCATACCGGTTAGTACAGGATCTGCGGGCCATAAACAAGGTCACGGAGGATCTGTATCCTGTGGTGGCCAATCCCTACACGTTATTAACTTGCTTAACAGCCGAGCTAACTTGGTTTACCGTTTTAGATTTAAAAGATGCCTTCTTTTGCCTTCCTATCCACGAAGCCAGAAAATTTTTGCATTTGAATGGGAAAATCCTAAGAGCGGGCCAAGAACTCAACTGACATGGACCAGACTCCCACAAGGATTCAAAAACTCACCCACTGTGTTTGGAGAACAACTTGCAAAAGAATTAGAGACCTGAGAAGCCCCTCCAGAGGAAGGGAAGTTGCTAGAGTACGTAGATGACATCCTGATAGCCACACGGACAAGGGAAGCATGCACGGCCTGGACGATAAGCCTCTTGAACTTTTTGGGGCTCCAAGGGTACCGAGTATCAAAGAAAAAAGCCCAAGTAGTAAAACAGAAAGTAACTTATCTGGGCTACGAAGTCAGTGCTAGACAACGTACCTTGGGCCAAAGCCGGAAGGAGGCAATATGCCAGAGCCCAAAACCTCAGACTGTAAAGGAACTACGAACTTTCCTGAGGATGACAGGGTGGTGCAGGTTATGGATCTATAACTATGGACTGTTTGTTAAGCCCTTCTATGAACTGATTGCAACTGAAAGCAGGAACATCCAAGAGAGAAAGGAAGCTACGCAAGCTTTCAACCAGCTGAAAAAAGCCCTCATGTCAGCTCCAGCCCTGAGATTGCCGGACGTGAGTGAGCCTTTCCTTTTATTCTCCCATGAGAAGCAAGGAATCGCCTTAGGAATACTAGCACAGGACCTCGGCCCATATCGGAGAGCAGTGGCTTACTTCTCTAAGCAATTGGATACAGCAGCTAAAGGGTGGCCTGGGTGCCTCAGAGCTGTTGCAGCAGTCGTCCTGAACATCCAAGAGGCACACAAATTCACCCTAGGCCAGAAAAGAACTGTGCTAGTGTCTCACACAGTGTCTGCAGTGCTAGAGGTAAAAGGTGGGCATTGGCTTTCCCCACAACGGCTCCTGAGATACCAAGCTATCATAGCAGAGCAAGATGATGTAGAGATAGTAGTGGCTAACATTGTCAATCCAGCCTCCTTCCTCAGTAGAAACCAAGGGGAACCAGTGGAACATGACTGCCTGGAGACCATTGAAGCCACCTACTCCAGCTGCCCCGACTCGAAGGACACCCCTCTCGAGAATGCAGAAGTCTCGTTTACTGATGGAAGCAGTTATATCATCAGTGGAAAACGGCACGCCGGGTAGGCAGTTCCAACGTGCAAGGAAGTAATATCATCTGGGCCCCTGCCAACAAATACCTCTGCACAGAAGGCCGAGATAATTGCTCTAACTCGGGCCCTAGAATTGGCAAGAGGGAAAGAAATAAACATATACACGGACTCGAAGTATGCATTTGGAGTAGTGCATGCTCACAGAGCCATTTAGAAAGAGAGAGGACTGCTGAAGTCTCAAGGGAAAAATATTAAAGATGCATCAGAAGTACTGCGACTTCTAGAAGCAGTCCAGTTGCCAGAGAAAGTAGCGATCATGCACATTAAGGCACATCAGAAGATCAACTCCGAATTGGAAGAAGGAAACGAGCTGGCAGATAGGGAAGCAAAAGAAGCAGCAAGACGGGCAAATTTCCCCTAAAGGTAAGCCAAGATACAACAAACCAGAAAAAAAATTAATCTATGAGCAAAAAGGAGACTATAACCAAGAGGGATGGGCCACCATAGAAGGAAAATTAGTTCTACCCTCCTATTTATGATGGTCCCTAATAAAGGAAGAACACCAGAAAACCATTGGGGTATTGATGCTCTAGCATAACTAGACATTTACAACTCGACAATGTGACCTTTGCCTCCAGACCAACCCCAAAAATACTCCCAAACCAAAGCTTAGCCAGATGAGGAAGGGTCATGGGCCGGAGCAGCAATGGCAGATTGATTGTACAGAATTGCCAAGAAAAGGGGGGTATAAGTTTTTCCTGGTGCTAACAGATACCTTTTCAGGATGGCCAGAAGCATTCCCCACCAGGACTTCTAAAGCTCAAGAAGTAACTAAGGTATTGGTACAAGAAAACATACCACGCTTTAGAGTCCTGGCCGCAATCTCCTCAAATAGAGGACCACATTTTATTGTAAAATTCGTGCAACAAGTTAGCCAATACTTGAACATAGACTGAGAACTTCGCACCCCATATAACCCACAATCAAGTGGTCAGGTAAAAAAATGAATCATTTGATCAAACAACAAATTGTACAATTGGGACAAGAAGCTAATTTGTCATGGACTCAATCCCTCCCATTAGCACTACTGCAGATCCGAACCAAACCCAAGACTAAAGAAAAGCTAAACCACTTTGAATTGCTTTATGAAAAACCATATGGGGTGCGAAAGAGAATGTCTAGCCAAGACATGTCACTAACCTCCTGTATGTTAAGTCTCTTAACTTGGTGTATCCAGCACCAATCACTAGCTAATAAACACAAGTCATAACTAGTGAAATACACTGTTTAGAAGACTTTATGTCACCCAAATATAATTCTATTAATTTTAGTTACTGTAAGTTTAATGATGTCTACTTTAACACTCATGTAGAATTAGAGGATGTTAAAACACATGGCCAGTCTGACATCACTCTCTAGAACTCCTAGAATCTTACTGAAATGGGGACGGTCATGATAGTAGATCAGAATTTAAATCAAGACCCCTGTAGTAAAAGAATTTACTCTATTTTAAGAAAAGGGGGGACTGAAGCAGAGATTTTTAGAGTTAGGTTAACAAAATGAATGAAGCATTTCTAATTTAGCTTGTAGAGTTATGTGTTGAATTTTCAACCTTTTGCTTAAGAAACCTCTGCCTAATACAAAGGGCAAAGGAAAATGCAAATTTCTGGAGCTTCTTGCATAAAGAACAATACCAGAAGAAGCAAAGAACCCAGATAAAGAAGCTCCTCTGTCTCCAAGCCTATCAAGACTGACAGACGTACTCAGATAAGCACCAAAGGACCAAAAGCGCACGCGCAGAGAGGAAAAGTTCAAAAGTTCAATCATGAGGAAGACCACAATCTTCAGCCTCAGGACCACCAAGAGACCCCCGTACGACCACCACAGCAAACCACGCATGCCCAGAAGGGCGTGGACTTACTTCGCATGAGAAGCGAGGACAGGCGGGGCCAGGGGTGGAATAGGCATGAAAAAGTTGTGCAATGTATTGCATATGGAACGTCTTTAAGAATAAAAGTGTGGGTCAGACTGAGGCTCGGGGCACAAGTTTTGGAGAGCTATCTCACTTGTGCCGGGCGCTGACATACGTACCCACTTCATAACTACCCCAGGTTATGGAGTCTATTGATTTCTTCCGCGTATCGTTTCAGAGGTTTCTTCCCTTCGCCAGGCTGCAACGTGCCCGCTAGTACCAAGAACTGGGCAGGAGGGGGCAGAGAGCACGGCCATCTGCCAGCAGGTTGCAGCTTGCCCAGGAAAATGCAGTGTCCTTGGAATGTGCAGCAAATCTTATTTCCTGGCAAGGTCGGGCTAAGTGAGCAGTGCTGGTACACTTTCTCCTTGAGAACTGGAGCGGAAAAGCTTTTGGCTAAGATGTAGGCGACTAGAGAGGCAGAATACGCAGCTCCGCAGCTGGCCGAAAGCAAGCGCCGCTTGCCGGCGTCTTTTGGCAAAAGCGGCGCTTCGGAGCGCACCGCTGCCGCTCCAGTCATCTGTGCGCGAAGTAGCCGCTTCTTGGCCTCCGGCAGCCGGAGATCGCGGTAGCTTGCATAGGCGAAGAACGAAGCCGCCAAGAAGCCGGCTTGTGTGCGAAGCTCGCAGACAGCTGCAGGACGGTGGCTGCCGCTCTCCAGCGGTTGAATTCACTCTTGGCATGCGAGTGGAAGGTGTTCCAGGACAATTTTCCTGGGTTTAGACGTAGTCCTGCTACATCCCACCTTGGAAATTCTTGTTGCTCCCCAGAGGCTCCGAGATGCAGAGAACACGGTGGCAGCTGCTGAAAAGAAGGGCAACTGTGAGTTGGTCAAGAAGCAAGAACCTAGGCAGTTGACTGTGCTTGGCTAGGAGCAGCTGCTGGATTCTTGCAATTGTCTTCAGTGCGCACAGAAGCCCGCTGCTCTGCTGCTTGGTTTTTCGCCTTCAGTCAATTACACACTGCTGAAGCTGAGGCAGGCAGTTCAGCTTTGCTGCTTTTCAGCATCTCAGCTGCCCTTCTCCTCTGTGACAGCTCTCCAGGTTTCTTGCCTTCGCCAGGCTGCAATGTGCCCGCTAGTACCAAGAACTGGGCAGGAGTGGGCAGAGAGCACGGCCATCTTGCCAGCAGGTTGCAGCTTGCCCAGGAAAATGCAGTGTCCTTGGAATGTGCAGCAAATCTTATTTCCTGGCAAGGTCGGGCTAAGTGAGCATTGCTGGTATACTTTCTCCTTGAGAACTGGAGCGGAAAAGCTTTTCGCGAAGATGTAGGCGACTAGAGAGGCAGAATACGCAGCTCCGCAGCTGGCCGAAAGCAAGTGCCGCTTGCCGGCGTCTTTTGGCAAAAGCGGCGCTTCGGAGCGCACCGCTGCCGCTCCAGTCATCTGTGCGCGAAGTAGCCGCTTCTTGGCCTCCGGCAGCCGGAGATCGCGGTAGCTTGCATAGGCGAAGAACGAAGCCGCCAAGAAGCCGGCTTG
The DNA here is from genome assembly GCF_024509145.1 of Vidua macroura. NCBI lineage: Eukaryota > Metazoa > Chordata > Aves > Passeriformes > Viduidae > Vidua > Vidua macroura. The sequence continues at coordinate 644,247 of NW_026530543.1, forward strand.
TGTGCGAAGCTCGCAGACAGCTGCAGGACAGTGGCTGCCGCTCTCCTGCCTCTTGAATTCACTCTTGGCATGCCAATGGGAGGTGTTCCAGGACAACCTTCCTGAGATTTTATTTTAGTTTTCATGCATCCCACCTTGGAAATTCTTGTTGCTCCCCAGAGGCTCCGAGATGCAGAGAACACGGTGGCCTCTGCTGAAAAGAAGGGCAACTGTGAGTTGGTCAAGAAGCAAGAACCTAGGCAGTTGACTGTGCTTGGCTAGGAGCAGCTGCTGGATTGCTTGCAATTGCCTTCAGTGCGCACAGAAGCCCGCTGCTCTGCTGCTTGGTTTTTCGCCTTCAGTCAATTACACACTGCTGAAGCTGAGGCAGGCAGTTCAGCTTTGCTGCTTTTCAGCATCTCAGCTGCTTTCTGCTCTGTGACAGCTCTCGAGGTGAAATAGAGATTTTTAGAGTTAGGTTAACAAAATGAATTAAGCATTTCTAATTTAGCTTGTAGAGTTATGTGTTGAATTTTCAACCTTTTGCTTAAGAAACCTCTGCCTAATACAAAGGGCAAAGGAAAATGCAAATTTCTGGAGCTTCTTGCATAAAGAACAATACCAGAAGAAGGAAAGAACCCTTTCCTTCTGAATTAAAATAAAGAAGCTCCTCTGCCTCCAAGCCTATCAAGACTGACAGACGTACTCAGATAAGCACCAAAGGACCAAAAGCGCACGCGCAGAGAGGAAAAGTTCAAAAGTTCAATCATGAGGAAGACCACAATCTTCAGCCTCAGGACCACCAAGAGACCCCCGTACGACCACCACAGTAAAGCACGCATGCCCAGAAGGGCGTGGACTTAGCATGAGAAGCGAGGACAGGCGGGGCCAGGGGTGGAATAGGCATGAAAAAGTTGTGCAATGTATTGCATATGGAACGTCTTTAAGAATAAAAGTGTGGGTCAGACTGAGGCTCGGGGCACAAGTTTTGGAGAGCTATCTCACTTGTGCCGGGCGCTGACATACGTACCCACTTCATAACTACCCCAGGTTATGGAGTCTATTGATTTCTTCCGCGTATCGTTTCAGTTGGCGACCACGAAGGGACTGCTCTGCTCACCCGCAGGTCCGGTTGGGAGCAGACACCCTCAGGCGCCACGGGGCTTTTCCCCGGAGGGACTCTGCGCCTCGGCTGTACACTGCGGGGAGCAGACCACGGCCCGTCGACTAGCGGATGAAAGCGGTATGTGTTAATTTATTTTCTTACGGTTGGCACTGATAAGTCGCAAAAAGATGTTTTTGCGCGCAGGTTTCCCTAGGGGCTTGCAAGCAGACCGCCATCGGGGGAGAGGCCGGCGGCGGGAGGACCTCCCCAGCTGATAGCGCGGCTCGGGGAGGGCGAAATCGCCATTTCAGTGTGTGGTGTGTGTCCCGATTGCAGTGTAGTGTGTCTGTTACGTCCGGACGTGCGTGCTTGTGCGTGTGTGTGTATGTGTGAGTGGAACGGTGAAGCGCGGTGCGGCCTTGCTAAGATACAGAGACGCGGCGCGGCGGTGCTAGAGAGCGCATGCGCAGGGCAGCTCTCAGCCCACACTACCTGATCGTGCGGGTAGTGCGCACTCTACCTGATAGAGCGGGTGGTGCGCATGCGTGGCACGGGCTGTCTCTGGCGAGCTGGGGGAGCGCGGCGCGGGGCTTAAGTCGGGGCTTGCAAAGGTGCTTTAGGCGCGGCCCAGCTGATAGCGCAGCGGGCGCGCGGGCACAAGCCGCGGTTTGAGGAGCCGCTTTGAACGCCGCTAGCTGATAGCGCAGCTAGTGGGAGCGTGGTACAAGCTAGGAGTTACAAGCACCGCTTACAAGCATCGCTAGTTGGTAAAAAGCTTGCAAAAGTAGCCAGCGAGCCCGGCTGGGCTAAGAGTTAAGTGTTTGTTATACAATAGCACTGCCCTTCAGTGTTAAAAGCTGTCACTGGTGCAGGAGGAGGGGTTGGGGAAGGCAGTCTAGGGTTGCCATGGGAAACAGCAGTTGTATGAGTTCTCCACCCCCTTTCGGAAGAGAATTGTACCCTCCCCCTGTCCTGTCAGTTATTGTTCAAGTCTGCCCCTTAGCCTAGAATCTTCTCTGTTCCACGTTTTCCCTTTGGTTCTTCCACCAAGAACACTCCTTTCCCTTTTCCCCACTGGTTAATGTTATATTTCCCCTCCCTTTAGCCTTCTCCCGATTGTACCCTCGAATGCTAAACCCTCCTACCCCTACGCAGTAAAAGAATCCTCAGCCCGCCCTTCGGGGCTCTCGGAATCTGCCTCCCTTCTGCTTCGTTGTCTCCCTGTTTGCCCCTTCTGCGACCCTTCAATCAACGAGCAGGATTTCAGCAGCCCGAGTGTGTCGGAACCCAAGGTGTCCCTCAGACACTCTTGGATGTTCTGGGCCCAGGGCAGAAGCCTCTGAGACCCTGGCAGGCGGCCAGGGACCCCTGTGGTCTTGAGCTTGACCCATGGAACAATTTACCAACCTTGCAGGAAGAACAAGAAATCACAAAAGTTTAGATATTATAATAGAAGTAGTCACAAGGTGAAAGGTAGGATTTTTGAGTGCTGTACAGGGGGGTTTTAGGCCTTGTACAGGGGGGTCTGAGGTTTGTACATGGGGGTCAGAGGTTCTAAGATGGAGGGATTTGGGCGTGCCCTGTCCTCCTTCTTTCTTCTTCCTATTCTCCATGTTCTTGGTGGTGTTGGCACTCACAGATTGGTTTAGAGTAGAAAGTCACTGTTCAACATAGGTAGTAGGCATTGGGAAAAAACTATAAACACCTAATACGTAATGTGTGATATAAAAGATGGCACCCTCCCTTCGGGGAGGAGAGAGGGGGACAGCTAGAGACGGGGACAGCCAGAGACGGGGACAGACAGAGTCAGGGACAATGTCAGGGAGTCTTTGTGCCTTGAGATAATATGCAATAAACTGCCTTGAGACCGGACGACTGAAGACTACTGAGTCTTTCTTTGAAGGCACGGGTTGGAGGAGAGACTTTACCACCATCCGGAGTCACCCAAATCCGGGGAAGACTCCGGCACGAGTGTCCCTCCCGTTCTTCTGGTGGACCCTCAGATGTACCAGCTACCCGAGCTTCGTGCCGAGTGGCTAAAAGCCCCCACGGCTCGGCAACTGGGAGATCCTTTGCATTACAGGGCGAATAAAGGGGGGATGAATGTGTGTGAATGCGAGGCTGTAAGAGCCCGTCAGAAGCCCCTCATTTTCCATTCTGCCTTCCGATTGCCACAAGAAAGAATCCCTTCCCCCACTGTAGTTCCGGCTTAGAACAGGACACAGCACAGGTGGGACCACTGAACCGTCATGCTGGCTGTTCCCAACAAGGCCTGGTAAGAACTTGGCAAGGACTTGGCAAGGACTTGGCAAAGACCTGACATGGAGCCAGCACGGGACAGCCTGATGCGCGGCCTGCTTCTAATCTCCGTTCTTAAGCCCAATGAACTTTTGGGGTGACTCTCGCCGTCCTTCATTGAAGACCCCTCATCTGCCTCGTTACCACTGTGACAAAGAAAGAATGAGAACCCTCCTCCCAAGGACTGAGACTGAGACCCCTGCTATAGGGAGGAGGGGAAATTGGTGCTCTGACCACTAATGACATGACCTGTTTCCCTTCAGTGATTCAAATGGACTTATTCTTCATTGGATTCGTCTTGCTTTGGTGGTTTCTGTGGACTCACCCGTTCCCTCGGGGCGATTACAATGGACTTTCATTATTACACTTGTTCCCCTCCTCTCTCCTCTGTGGACTATAATTGGAGCCCCGAGTCGACCAGAACTTCGAAGACTCCCCCGACACGACAGACGGATCCCCATCGTCCGGAGCACTGAGGATCTCGCCTGTGTTGGTAGCTATTCCCATAGCCCTCTTCCCTCTCTAACCTTTTATCTCCTTTCAGATCCCCACTATCGCGTTTACTGTTTTGGCCCCTACTAAAGGTGCATTTGTTGTGATTAACTGATAGTCCCTTGTTGTTTGCCTTTGTTGCACTTTTGGGATCGGTGAAAAGAACCATCACGACACCCCGCAAGAAGCGGATCGTGACAGAGGCGGGCTGGTTACCCCAGACCTGCTAAGCGAGAGCGGCAGTCTCCCATGCTGCGTTTCCGTCTTTTTCGCGAGAAAAGCGGCCAGTAAAGAGACGAAGCGAGTAATAAAAAGAGTGAGAGAACCCCCCCTGGGACTGGGTCTCAGAGAAAGAGTGGGACCCCTTAGTGGGGGGTGGGGGGGGGGGGGAGTAAAATGTAATTAATTAGAAAAAAAAATTAATTAAAAGGTAAAAAGAGGGTTTTCTTGGCATAATCTATTGGGGAAAAATAAAGGGTAAAATGTGTAGGAGGGGCCCCTAAAAATTCTGCTGGATTGAGGGATAAGAATGCCCAAGAACATCCAAGATCAAACCTGCTGGATTGAGGGATTAATATTCCAAGAGCATCCAGGGTTGATTCAAACCTGCTGGATTGAGGGATTAATGTTCCAAGAGCATCCAGGGTTGATTCCAACCTGCTGGATTGAGGGATTAATGTTCCAAGAGCATCCAGGGTTAAGTCAAACCTGCTGGGTTGAGGGATTAACATTGCAAGAGCACCCAGAATTAAGTTTGCTGGGTTGTTGAGAGCACCCAAGATTGAGTAAAAAATTTGCCAGTTTGAAGAGAAGTCTGACAGGATCTAGAGTTGGGAACCACACAGCTAGATTGAGGGGTATCCAAGAACACTGGGACTAGCCAGGGACACCTAAAAGTGTAATAGGTGTGTTGAAAAAGAAAAGGTACCTTGTTGTTGTGGTTGTTTTGTTATGTGTAAGAGTAAGTAAAATAAAGTTAAGTGAATGTAGACGAAGGAAAGTATATGTATGCATCCTGCCCTGTTAAGCAGCCTCACTGTGCTTCCCTGCTGTCACCGACAAACACAAGTTACGAACCCTCAGAACTGAAAAAGTTCAAGCAAATATTGCTTCCATTGATGACCATGATATTGTCTATAATACCTTGTTCCAACTTATGTTATGTAAGTGTTAATACCCCTATCCTACCAGTTGGTAAACCTGATGGGTCATACCGGTTAGTACAGGATCTGCGGGCCATAAACAAGGTCACGGAGGATCTGTATCCTGTGGTGGCCAATCCCTACACGTTATTAACTTGCTTAACAGCCGAGCTAACTTGGTTTACCGTTTTAGATTTAAAAGATGCCTTCTTTTGCCTTCCTATCCACGAAGCCAGAAAATTTTTGCATTTGAATGGGAAAATCCTAAGAGCGGGCCAAGAACTCAACTGACATGGACCAGACTCCCACAAGGATTCAAAAACTCACCCACTGTGTTTGGAGAACAACTTGCAAAAGAATTAGAGACCTGAGAAGCCCCTCCAGAGGAAGGGAAGTTGCTAGAGTACGTAGATGACATCCTGATAGCCACACGGACAAGGGAAGCATGCACGGCCTGGACGATAAGCCTCTTGAACTTTTTGGGGCTCCAAGGGTACCGAGTATCAAAGAAAAAAGCCCAAGTAGTAAAACAGAAAGTAACTTATCTGGGCTACGAAGTCAGTGCTAGACAACGTACCTTGGGCCAAAGCCGGAAGGAGGCAATATGCCAGAGCCCAAAACCTCAGACTGTAAAGGAACTACGAACTTTCCTGAGGATGACAGGGTGGTGCAGGTTATGGATCTATAACTATGGACTGTTTGTTAAGCCCTTCTATGAACTGATTGCAACTGAAAGCAGGAACATCCAAGAGAGAAAGGAAGCTACGCAAGCTTTCAACCAGCTGAAAAAAGCCCTCATGTCAGCTCCAGCCCTGAGATTGCCGGACGTGAGTGAGCCTTTCCTTTTATTCTCCCATGAGAAGCAAGGAATCGCCTTAGGAATACTAGCACAGGACCTCGGCCCATATCGGAGAGCAGTGGCTTACTTCTCTAAGCAATTGGATACAGCAGCTAAAGGGTGGCCTGGGTGCCTCAGAGCTGTTGCAGCAGTCGTCCTGAACATCCAAGAGGCACACAAATTCACCCTAGGCCAGAAAAGAACTGTGCTAGTGTCTCACACAGTGTCTGCAGTGCTAGAGGTAAAAGGTGGGCATTGGCTTTCCCCACAACGGCTCCTGAGATACCAAGCTATCATAGCAGAGCAAGATGATGTAGAGATAGTAGTGGCTAACATTGTCAATCCAGCCTCCTTCCTCAGTAGAAACCAAGGGGAACCAGTGGAACATGACTGCCTGGAGACCATTGAAGCCACCTACTCCAGCTGCCCCGACTCGAAGGACACCCCTCTCGAGAATGCAGAAGTCTCGTTTACTGATGGAAGCAGTTATATCATCAGTGGAAAACGGCACGCCGGGTAGGCAGTTCCAACGTGCAAGGAAGTAATATCATCTGGGCCCCTGCCAACAAATACCTCTGCACAGAAGGCCGAGATAATTGCTCTAACTCGGGCCCTAGAATTGGCAAGAGGGAAAGAAATAAACATATACACGGACTCGAAGTATGCATTTGGAGTAGTGCATGCTCACAGAGCCATTTAGAAAGAGAGAGGACTGCTGAAGTCTCAAGGGAAAAATATTAAAGATGCATCAGAAGTACTGCGACTTCTAGAAGCAGTCCAGTTGCCAGAGAAAGTAGCGATCATGCACATTAAGGCACATCAGAAGATCAACTCCGAATTGGAAGAAGGAAACGAGCTGGCAGATAGGGAAGCAAAAGAAGCAGCAAGACGGGCAAATTTCCCCTAAAGGTAAGCCAAGATACAACAAACCAGAAAAAAAATTAATCTATGAGCAAAAAGGAGACTATAACCAAGAGGGATGGGCCACCATAGAAGGAAAATTAGTTCTACCCTCCTATTTATGATGGTCCCTAATAAAGGAAGAACACCAGAAAACCATTGGGGTATTGATGCTCTAGCATAACTAGACATTTACAACTCGACAATGTGACCTTTGCCTCCAGACCAACCCCAAAAATACTCCCAAACCAAAGCTTAGCCAGATGAGGAAGGGTCATGGGCCGGAGCAGCAATGGCAGATTGATTGTACAGAATTGCCAAGAAAAGGGGGGTATAAGTTTTTCCTGGTGCTAACAGATACCTTTTCAGGATGGCCAGAAGCATTCCCCACCAGGACTTCTAAAGCTCAAGAAGTAACTAAGGTATTGGTACAAGAAAACATACCACGCTTTAGAGTCCTGGCCGCAATCTCCTCAAATAGAGGACCACATTTTATTGTAAAATTCGTGCAACAAGTTAGCCAATACTTGAACATAGACTGAGAACTTCGCACCCCATATAACCCACAATCAAGTGGTCAGGTAAAAAAATGAATCATTTGATCAAACAACAAATTGTACAATTGGGACAAGAAGCTAATTTGTCATGGACTCAATCCCTCCCATTAGCACTACTGCAGATCCGAACCAAACCCAAGACTAAAGAAAAGCTAAACCACTTTGAATTGCTTTATGAAAAACCATATGGGGTGCGAAAGAGAATGTCTAGCCAAGACATGTCACTAACCTCCTGTATGTTAAGTCTCTTAACTTGGTGTATCCAGCACCAATCACTAGCTAATAAACACAAGTCATAACTAGTGAAATACACTGTTTAGAAGACTTTATGTCACCCAAATATAATTCTATTAATTTTAGTTACTGTAAGTTTAATGATGTCTACTTTAACACTCATGTAGAATTAGAGGATGTTAAAACACATGGCCAGTCTGACATCACTCTCTAGAACTCCTAGAATCTTACTGAAATGGGGACGGTCATGATAGTAGATCAGAATTTAAATCAAGACCCCTGTAGTAAAAGAATTTACTCTATTTTAAGAAAAGGGGGGACTGAAGCAGAGATTTTTAGAGTTAGGTTAACAAAATGAATGAAGCATTTCTAATTTAGCTTGTAGAGTTATGTGTTGAATTTTCAACCTTTTGCTTAAGAAACCTCTGCCTAATACAAAGGGCAAAGGAAAATGCAAATTTCTGGAGCTTCTTGCATAAAGAACAATACCAGAAGAAGCAAAGAACCCAGATAAAGAAGCTCCTCTGTCTCCAAGCCTATCAAGACTGACAGACGTACTCAGATAAGCACCAAAGGACCAAAAGCGCACGCGCAGAGAGGAAAAGTTCAAAAGTTCAATCATGAGGAAGACCACAATCTTCAGCCTCAGGACCACCAAGAGACCCCCGTACGACCACCACAGCAAACCACGCATGCCCAGAAGGGCGTGGACTTACTTCGCATGAGAAGCGAGGACAGGCGGGGCCAGGGGTGGAATAGGCATGAAAAAGTTGTGCAATGTATTGCATATGGAACGTCTTTAAGAATAAAAGTGTGGGTCAGACTGAGGCTCGGGGCACAAGTTTTGGAGAGCTATCTCACTTGTGCCGGGCGCTGACATACGTACCCACTTCATAACTACCCCAGGTTATGGAGTCTATTGATTTCTTCCGCGTATCGTTTCAGAGGTTTCTTCCCTTCGCCAGGCTGCAACGTGCCCGCTAGTACCAAGAACTGGGCAGGAGGGGGCAGAGAGCACGGCCATCTGCCAGCAGGTTGCAGCTTGCCCAGGAAAATGCAGTGTCCTTGGAATGTGCAGCAAATCTTATTTCCTGGCAAGGTCGGGCTAAGTGAGCAGTGCTGGTACACTTTCTCCTTGAGAACTGGAGCGGAAAAGCTTTTGGCTAAGATGTAGGCGACTAGAGAGGCAGAATACGCAGCTCCGCAGCTGGCCGAAAGCAAGCGCCGCTTGCCGGCGTCTTTTGGCAAAAGCGGCGCTTCGGAGCGCACCGCTGCCGCTCCAGTCATCTGTGCGCGAAGTAGCCGCTTCTTGGCCTCCGGCAGCCGGAGATCGCGGTAGCTTGCATAGGCGAAGAACGAAGCCGCCAAGAAGCCGGCTTGTGTGCGAAGCTCGCAGACAGCTGCAGGACGGTGGCTGCCGCTCTCCAGCGGTTGAATTCACTCTTGGCATGCGAGTGGAAGGTGTTCCAGGACAATTTTCCTGGGTTTAGACGTAGTCCTGCTACATCCCACCTTGGAAATTCTTGTTGCTCCCCAGAGGCTCCGAGATGCAGAGAACACGCTGGCAGCTGCTGAAAAGAAGGGCAACTGTGAGTTGGTCAAGAAGCAAGAACCTAGGCAGTTGACTGTGCTTGGCAAGGAGCAGCTGCTGGATTCTTGCAATTGTCTTCAGTGCGCACAGAAGCCCGCTGCTCTGCTGCTTGGTTTTTCGCCTTCAGTCAATTACACACTGCTGAAGCTGAGGCAGGCAGTTCAGCTTTGCTGCTTTTCAGCATCTCAGCTGCCCTTCTCCTCTGTGACAGCTCTCCAGGTTTCTTGCCTTCGCCAGGCTGCAATGTGCCCGCTAGTACCAAGAACTGGGCAGGAGTGGGCAGAGAGCACGGCCATCTTGCCAGCAGGTTGCAGCTTGCCCAGGAAAATGCAGTGTCCTTGGAATGTGCAGCAAATCTTATTTCCTGGCAAGGTCGGGCTAAGTGAGCATTGCTGGTATACTTTCTCCTTGAGAACTGGAGCGGAAAAGCTTTTCGCGAAGATGTAGGCGACTAGAGAGGCAGAATACGCAGCTCCGCAGCTGGCCGAAAGCAAGCGCCGCTTGCCGGCGTCTTTCGGCAAAAGCGGCGCTTCGGAGCGCACCGCTGCCGCTCCAGTCATCTGTGCGCGAAGTAGCCGATTCTTGTCCTCCGGCAGCCGGAGATCGCGGTAGCTTGCATAGGTGAAGAACGAAGCCGCGAAGAAGCCGGCTTGTGTGCGAAGCTCGCAGACAGCTGCAGGACGGTGGCTGCCGCTCTCCTGCCTCTTGAATTCACTCTTGGCATGCGAGTGGAAGGTGTTCCAGGACAAACTTCGTGAGTTTATATTTTAGTTTTCATGCATCCCACCTTGGAAATTCTTGTTGCTCCCCTGAGGCTCCGAGATGCAGAGAACACGGTGGCAGCTGCTGAAAAGAAGGGCAACTGTGAGTTGGTCAAGAAGCAAGAACACAGGCAGCTGCCTGTGCTTGGCAAGGAGCAGCTGCTGGATTCTTGCAATTGCCTTCAGTGCGCACAGAAGCCCGCTGCTCTGCTGCTTGGTTTTTCGCCTTCAGTCAATTACACACTGCTGAAGTTGAGGCAGGCTGTTCAGCTTTGCTGCTTTTCAGCATCTCAGCTGCCCTTCTGCTCTGTGACAGCTCTCGAGGTTTCTTGCCTTCGCCAGGCTGCAACGTGCCCGCTAGTACCAAGAACTGGGCAGGAGTGGGCAGAGAGCACGGCCATCTGCCAGCAGGTTGCAGCTTGCCCAGGAAAATGCAGTGTCCTTGGAATGTGCAGCAAATCTTATATCCTGGCAAGGTCGGGCTAAGTGAGCAGTGCTGGTACACTTTCTCCTTGAGAACTGGAGCGGAAAAGCTTTTCGCGAAGATGTAGGCGACTAGAGAGGCAGAATACGCAGCTCCGCAGCTGGCCGAAAGCAAGCGCCGCTTGCCGGAGTCTTTTGGCAAAAGCGGCGCTTCGGAGCGCACCGCTGCCGCTCCAGTCATCTGTGCGCGAAGTAGCCGCTTCTTGGCCTCCGGCAGCCGGAGATCGCGGTAGCTTGCATAGGCGAAGAACGAAGCCGCGAAGAAGCCGGCTTGTGTGCGAAGCTCGCAGACAGCTGCAGGACGGTGGCTGCCGCTCTCCTGCCTCTTGAATTCACTCTTGGCATGCGAGTGGAAGGTGTTCCAGGACAAACTTCGTGAGTTTATATTTTAGTTTTCATGCATCCCACCTTGGAAATTCTTGTTGCTCCCCTGAGGCTCCGAGATGCAGAGAACACGGTGGCAGCTGCTGAAAAGAAGGGCAACTGTGAGTTGGTCAAGAAGCAAGAACCTAGGCAGTTGACTGTGCTTGGCTAGGAGCAGCTGCTGGATTCTTGCAATTGTCTTCAGTGCGCACAGAAGCCCGCTGCTCTGCTGCTTGGTTTTTCGCCTTCAGTCAATTACACACTGCTGAAGCTGAGGCAGGCAGTTCAGCTTTGCTGCTTTTCAGCATCTCAGCTGCCCTTCTCCTCTGTGACAGCTCTCCAGGTTTCTTGCCTTCGCCAGGCTGCAATGTGCCCGCTAGTACCAAGAACTGGGCAGGAGTGGGCAGAGAGCACGGCCATCTTGCCAGCAGGTTGCAGCTTGCCCAGGAAAATGCAGTGTCCTTGGAATGTGCAGCAAATCTTATTTCCTGGCAAGGTCGGGCTAAGTGAGCATTGCTGGTATACTTTCTCCTTGAGAACTGGAGCGGAAAAGCTTTTCGCGAAGATGTAGGCGACTAGAGAGGCAGAATACGCAGCTCCGCAGCTGGCCGAAAGCAAGTGCCGCTTGCCGGCGTCTTTTGGCAAAAGCGGCGCTTCGGAGCGCACCGCTGCCGCTCCAGTCATCTGTGCGCGAAGTAGCCGCTTCTTGGCCTCCGGCAGCCGGAGATCGCGGTAGCTTGCATAGGCGAAGAACGAAGCCGCCAAGAAGCCGGCTTGTGTGCGAAGCTCGCAGACAGCTGCAGGACAGTGGCTGCCGCTCTCCTGCCTCTTGAATTCACTCTTGGCATGCCAATGGGAGGTGTTCCAGGACAACCTTCCTGAGATTTTATTTTAGTTTTCATGCATCCCACCTTGGAAATTCTTGTTGCTCCCCAGAGGCTCCGAGATGCAGAGAACACGGTGGCCTCTGCTGAAAAGAAGGGCAACTGTGAGTTGGTCAAGAAGCAAGAACCTAGGCAGTTGACTGTGCTTGGCTAGGAGCAGCTGCTGGATTGCTTGCAATTGCCTTCAGTGCGCACAGAAGCCCGCTGCTCTGCTGCTTGGTTTTTCGCCTTCAGTCAATTACACACTGCTGAAGCTGAGGCAGGCAGTTCAGCTTTGCTGCTTTTCAGCATCTCAGCTGCTTTCTGCTCTGTGACAGCTCTCGAGGTGAAATAGAGATTTTTAGAGTTAGGTTAACAAAATGAATTAAGCATTTCTAATTTAGCTTGTAGAGTTATGTGTTGAATTTTCAACCTTTTGCTTAAGAAACCTCTGCCTAATACAAAGGGCAAAGGAAAATGCAAATTTCTGGAGCTTCTTGCATAAAGAACAATACCAGAAGAAGGAAAGAACCCTTTCCTTCTGAATTAAAATAAAGAAGCTCCTCTGCCTCCAAGCCTATCAAGACTGACAGACGTACTCAGATAAGCACCAAAGGACCAAAAGCGCACGCGCAGAGAGGAAAAGTTCAAAAGTTCAATCATGAGGAAGACCACAATCTTCAGCCTCAGGACCACCAAGAGACCCCCGTACGACCACCACAGTAAAGCACGCATGCCCAGAAGGGCGTGGACTTAGCATGAGAAGCGAGGACAGGCGGGGCCAGGGGTGGAATAGGCATGAAAAAGTTGTGCAATGTATTGCATATGGAACGTCTTTAAGAATAAAAGTGTGGGTCAGACTGAGGCTCGGGGCACAAGTTTTGGAGAGCTATCTCACTTGTGCCGGGCGCTGACATACGTACCCACTTCATAACTACCCCAGGTTATGGAGTCTATTGATTTCTTCCGCGTATCGTTTCAGTTGGCGACCACGAAGGGACTGCTCTGCTCACCCGCAGGTCCGGTTGGGAGCAGACACCCTCAGGCGCCACGGGGCTTTTCCCCGGAGGGACTCTGCGCCTCGGCTGTACACTGCGGGGAGCAGACCACGGCCCGTCGACTAGCGGATGAAAGCGGTATGTGTTAATTTATTTTCTTACGGTTGGCACTGATAAGTCGCAAAAAGATGTTTTTGCGCGCAGGTTTCCCTAGGGGCTTGCAAGCAGACCGCCATCGGGGGAGAGGCCGGCGGCGGGAGGACCTCCCCAGCTGATAGCGCGGCTCGGGGAGGGCGAAATCGCCATTTCAGTGTGTGGTGTGTGTCCCGATTGCAGTGTAGTGTGTCTGTTACGTCCGGACGTGCGTGCTTGTGCGTGTGTGTGTATGTGTGAGTGGAACGGTGAAGCGCGGTGCGGCCTTGCTAAGATACAGAGACGCGGCGCGGCGGTGCTAGAGAGCGCATGCGCAGGGCAGCTCTCAGCCCACACTACCTGATCGTGCGGGTAGTGCGCACTCTACCTGATAGAGCGGGTGGTGCGCATGCGTGGCACGGGCTGTCTCTGGCGAGCTGGGGGAGCGCGGCGCGGGGCTTAAGTCGGGGCTTGCAAAGGTGCTTTAGGCGCGGCCCAGCTGATAGCGCAGCGGGCGCGCGGGCACAAGCCGCGGTTTGAGGAGCCGCTTTGAACGCCGCTAGCTGATAGCGCAGCTAGTGGGAGCGTGGTACAAGCTAGGAGTTACAAGCACCGCTTACAAGCATCGCTAGTTGGTAAAAAGCTTGCAAAAGTAGCCAGCGAGCCCGGCTGGGCTAAGAGTTAAGTGTTTGTTATACAATAGCACTGCCCTTCAGTGTTAAAAGCTGTCACTGGTGCAGGAGGAGGGGTTGGGGAAGGCAGTCTAGGGTTGCCATGGGAAACAGCAGTTGTATGAGTTCTCCACCCCCTTTCGGAAGAGAATTGTACCCTCCCCCTGTCCTGTCAGTTATTGTTCAAGTCTGCCCCTTAGCCTAGAATCTTCTCTGTTCCACGTTTTCCCTTTGGTTCTTCCACCAAGAACACTCCTTTCCCTTTTCCCCACTGGTTAATGTTATATTTCCCCTCCCTTTAGCCTTCTCCCGATTGTACCCTCGAATGCTAAACCCTCCTACCCCTACGCAGTAAAAGAATCCTCAGCCCGCCCTTCGGGGCTCTCGGAATCTGCCTCCCTTCTGCTTCGTTGTCTCCCTGTTTGCCCCTTCTGCGACCCTTCAATCAACGAGCAGGATTTCAGCAGCCCGAGTGTGTCGGAACCCAAGGTGTCCCTCAGACACTCTTGGATGTTCTGGGCCCAGGGCAGAAGCCTCTGAGACCCTGGCAGGCGGCCAGGGACCCCTGTGGTCTTGAGCTTGACCCATGGAACAATTTACCAACCTTGCAGGAAGAACAAGAAATCACAAAAGTTTAGATATTATAATAGAAGTAGTCACAAGGTGAAAGGTAGGATTTTTGAGTGCTGTACAGGGGGGTTTTAGGCCTTGTACAGGGGGGTCTGAGGTTTGTACATGGGGGTCAGAGGTTCTAAGATGGAGGGATTTGGGCGTGCCCTGTCCTCCTTCTTTCTTCTTCCTATTCTCCATGTTCTTGGTGGTGTTGGCACTCACAGATTGGTTTAGAGTAGAAAGTCACTGTTCAACATAGGTAGTAGGCATTGGGAAAAAACTATAAACACCTAATACGTAATGTGTGATATAAAAGATGGCACCCTCCCTTCGGGGAGGAGAGAGGGGGACAGCTAGAGACGGGGACAGCCAGAGACGGGGACAGACAGAGTCAGGGACAATGTCAGGGAGTCTTTGTGCCTTGAGATAATATGCAATAAACTGCCTTGAGACCGGACGACTGAAGACTACTGAGTCTTTCTTTGAAGGCACGGGTTGGAGGAGAGACTTTACCACCATCCGGAGTCACCCAAATCCGGGGAAGACTCCGGCACGAGTGTCCCTCCCGTTCTTCTGGTGGACCCTCAGATGTACCAGCTACCCGAGCTTCGTGCCGAGTGGCTAAAAGCCCCCACGGCTCGGCAACTGGGAGATCCTTTGCATTACAGGGCGAATAAAGGGGGGATGAATGTGTGTGAATGCGAGGCTGTAAGAGCCCGTCAGAAGCCCCTCATTTTCCATTCTGCCTTCCGATTGCCACAAGAAAGAATCCCTTCCCCCACTGTAGTTCCGGCTTAGAACAGGACACAGCACAGGTGGGACCACTGAACCGTCATGCTGGCTGTTCCCAACAAGGCCTGGTAAGAACTTGGCAAGGACTTGGCAAGGACTTGGCAAAGACCTGACATGGAGCCAGCACGGGACAGCCTGATGCGCGGCCTGCTTCTAATCTCCGTTCTTAAGCCCAATGAACTTTTGGGGTGACTCTCGCCGTCCTTCATTGAAGACCCCTCATCTGCCTCGTTACCACTGTGACAAAGAAAGAATGAGAACCCTCCTCCCAAGGACTGAGACTGAGACCCCTGCTATAGGGAGGAGGGGAAATTGGTGCTCTGACCACTAATGACATGACCTGTTTCCCTTCAGTGATTCAAATGGACTTATTCTTCATTGGATTCATCTTGCTTTGGTGGTTTCTGTGGACTCACCCGTTCCCTCGGGGCGATTACAATGGACTTTCATTATTACACTTGTTCCCCTCCTCTCTCCTCTGTGGACTATAATTGGAGCCCCGAGTCGACCAGAACTTCGAAGACTCCCCCGACACGACAGACGGATCCCCATCGTCCGGAGCACTGAGGATCTCGCCTGTGTTGGTAGCTATTCCCATAGCCCTCTTCCCTCTCTAACCTTTTATCTCCTTTCAGATCCCCACTATCGCGTTTACTGTTTTGGCCCCTACTAAAGGTGCATTTGTTGTGATTAACTGATAGTCCCTTGTTGTTTGCCTTTGTTGCACTTTTGGGATCGGTGAAAAGAACCATCACGACACCCCGCAAGAAGCGGATCGTGACAGAGGCGGGCTGGTTACCCCAGACCTGCTAAGCGAGAGCGGCAGTCTCCCATGCTGCGTTTCCGTCTTTTTCGCGAGAAAAGCGGCCAGTAAAGAGACGAAGCGAGTAATAAAAAGAGTGAGAGAACCCCCCCTGGGACTGGGTCTCAGAGAAAGAGTGGGACCCCTTAGTGGGGGGTGGGGGGGGGGGGGAGTAAAATGTAATTAATTAGAAAAAAAAATTAATTAAAAGGTAAAAAGAGGGTTTTCTTGGCATAATCTATTGGGGAAAAATAAAGGGTAAAATGTGTAGGAGGGGCCCCTAAAAATTCTGCTGGATTGAGGGATAAGAATGCCCAAGAACATCCAAGATCAAACCTGCTGGATTGAGGGATTAATATTCCAAGAGCATCCAGGGTTGATTCAAACCTGCTGGATTGAGGGATTAATGTTCCAAGAGCATCCAGGGTTGATTCCAACCTGCTGGATTGAGGGATTAATGTTCCAAGAGCATCCAGGGTTAAGTCAAACCTGCTGGGTTGAGGGATTAACATTGCAAGAGCACCCAGAATTAAGTTTGCTGGGTTGTTGAGAGCACCCAAGATTGAGTAAAAAATTTGCCAGTTTGAAGAGAAGTCTGACAGGATCTAGAGTTGGGAACCACACAGCTAGATTGAGGGGTATCCAAGAACACTGGGACTAGCCAGGGACACCTAAAAGTGTAATAGGTGTGTTGAAAAAGAAAAGGTACCTTGTTGTTGTGGTTGTTTTGTTATGTGTAAGAGTAAGTAAAATAAAGTTAAGTGAATGTAGACGAAGGAAAGTATATGTATGCATCCTGCCCTGTTAAGCAGCCTCACTGTGCTTCCCTGCTGTCACCGACAAACACAAGTTACGAACCCTCAGAACTGAAAAAGTTCAAGCAAATATTGCTTCCATTGATGACCATGATATTGTCTATAATACCTTGTTCCAACTTATGTTATGTAAGTGTTAATACCCCTATCCTACCAGTTGGTAAACCTGATGGGTCATACCGGTTAGTACAGGATCTGCGGGCCATAAACAAGGTCACGGAGGATCTGTATCCTGTGGTGGCCAATCCCTACACGTTATTAACTTGCTTAACAGCCGAGCTAACTTGGTTTACCGTTTTAGATTTAAAAGATGCCTTCTTTTGCCTTCCTATCCACGAAGCCAGAAAATTTTTGCATTTGAATGGGAAAATCCTAAGAGCGGGCCAAGAACTCAACTGACATGGACCAGACTCCCACAAGGATTCAAAAACTCACCCACTGTGTTTGGAGAACAACTTGCAAAAGAATTAGAGACCTGAGAAGCCCCTCCAGAGGAAGGGAAGTTGCTAGAGTACGTAGATGACATCCTGATAGCCACACGGACAAGGGAAGCATGCACGGCCTGGACGATAAGCCTCTTGAACTTTTTGGGGCTCCAAGGGTACCGAGTATCAAAGAAAAAAGCCCAAGTAGTAAAACAGAAAGTAACTTATCTGGGCTACGAAGTCAGTGCTAGACAACGTACCTTGGGCCAAAGCCGGAAGGAGGCAATATGCCAGAGCCCAAAACCTCAGACTGTAAAGGAACTACGAACTTTCCTGAGGATGACAGGGTGGTGCAGGTTATGGATCTATAACTATGGACTGTTTGTTAAGCCCTTCTATGAACTGATTGCAACTGAAAGCAGGAACATCCAAGAGAGAAAGGAAGCTACGCAAGCTTTCAACCAGCTGAAAAAAGCCCTCATGTCAGCTCCAGCCCTGAGATTGCCGGACGTGAGTGAGCCTTTCCTTTTATTCTCCCATGAGAAGCAAGGAATCGCCTTAGGAATACTAGCACAGGACCTCGGCCCATATCGGAGAGCAGTGGCTTACTTCTCTAAGCAATTGGATACAGCAGCTAAAGGGTGGCCTGGGTGCCTCAGAGCTGTTGCAGCAGTCGTCCTGAACATCCAAGAGGCACACAAATTCACCCTAGGCCAGAAAAGAACTGTGCTAGTGTCTCACACAGTGTCTGCAGTGCTAGAGGTAAAAGGTGGGCATTGGCTTTCCCCACAACGGCTCCTGAGATACCAAGCTATCATAGCAGAGCAAGATGATGTAGAGATAGTAGTGGCTAACATTGTCAATCCAGCCTCCTTCCTCAGTAGAAACCAAGGGGAACCAGTGGAACATGACTGCCTGGAGACCATTGAAGCCACCTACTCCAGCTGCCCCGACTCGAAGGACACCCCTCTCGAGAATGCAGAAGTCTCGTTTACTGATGGAAGCAGTTATATCATCAGTGGAAAACGGCACGCCGGGTAGGCAGTTCCAACGTGCAAGGAAGTAATATCATCTGGGCCCCTGCCAACAAATACCTCTGCACAGAAGGCCGAGATAATTGCTCTAACTCGGGCCCTAGAATTGGCAAGAGGGAAAGAAATAAACATATACACGGACTCGAAGTATGCATTTGGAGTAGTGCATGCTCACAGAGCCATTTAGAAAGAGAGAGGACTGCTGAAGTCTCAAGGGAAAAATATTAAAGATGCATCAGAAGTACTGCGACTTCTAGAAGCAGTCCAGTTGCCAGAGAAAGTAGCGATCATGCACATTAAGGCACATCAGAAGATCAACTCCGAATTGGAAGAAGGAAACGAGCTGGCAGATAGGGAAGCAAAAGAAGCAGCAAGACGGGCAAATTTCCCCTAAAGGTAAGCCAAGATACAACAAACCAGAAAAAAAATTAATCTATGAGCAAAAAGGAGACTATAACCAAGAGGGATGGGCCACCATAGAAGGAAAATTAGTTCTACCCTCCTATTTCTTATGGTCCCTAATAAAGGAAGAACACCAGAAAACCATTGGGGTATTGATGCTCTAGCATAACTAGACATTTACAACTCGACAATGTGACCTTTGCCTCCAGACCAACCCCAAAAATACTCCCAAACCAAAGCTTAGCCAGATGAGGAAGGGTCATGGGCCGGAGCAGCAATGGCAGATTGATTGTACAGAATTGCCAAGAAAAGGGGGGTATAAGTTTTTCCTGGTGCTAACAGATACCTTTTCAGGATGGCCAGAAGCATTCCCCACCAGGACTTCTAAAGCTCAAGAAGTAACTAAGGTATTGGTACAAGAAAACATACCACGCTTTAGAGTCCTGGCCGCAATCTCCTCAAATAGAGGACCACATTTTATTGTAAAATTCGTGCAACAAGTTAGCCAATACTTGAACATAGACTGAGAACTTCGCACCCCATATAACCCACAATCAAGTGGTCAGGTAAAAAAATGAATCATTTGATCAAACAACAAATTGTACAATTGGGACAAGAAGCTAATTTGTCATGGACTCAATCCCTCCCATTAGCACTACTGCAGATCCGAACCAAACCCAAGACTAAAGAAAAGCTAAACCACTTTGAATTGCTTTATGAAAAACCATATGGGGTGCGAAAGAGAATGTCTAGCCAAGACATGTCACTAACCTCCTGTATGTTAAGTCTCTTAACTTGGTGTATCCAGCACCAATCACTAGCTAATAAACACAAGTCATAACTAGTGAAATACACTGTTTAGAAGACTTTATGTCACCCAAATATAATTCTATTAATTTTAGTTACTGTAAGTTTAATGATGTCTACTTTAACACTCATGTAGAATTAGAGGATGTTAAAACACATGGCCAGTCTGACATCACTCTCTAGAACTCCTAGAATCTTACTGAAATGGGGACGGTCATGATAGTAGATCAGAATTTAAATCAAGACCCCTGTAGTAAAAGAATTTACTCTATTTTAAGAAAAGGGGGGACTGAAGCAGAGATTTTTAGAGTTAGGTTAACAAAATGAATGAAGCATTTCTAATTTAGCTTGTAGAGTTATGTGTTGAATTTTCAACCTTTTGCTTAAGAAACCTCTGCCTAATACAAAGGGCAAAGGAAAATGCAAATTTCTGGAGCTTCTTGCATAAAGAACAATACCAGAAGAAGCAAAGAACCCAGATAAAGAAGCTCCTCTGTCTCCAAGCCTATCAAGACTGACAGACGTACTCAGATAAGCACCAAAGGACCAAAAGCGCACGCGCAGAGAGGAAAAGTTCAAAAGTTCAATCATGAGGAAGACCACAATCTTCAGCCTCAGGACCACCAAGAGACCCCCGTACGACCACCACAGCAAACCACGCATGCCCAGAAGGGCGTGGACTTACTTCGCATGAGAAGCGAGGACAGGCGGGGCCAGGGGTGGAATAGGCATGAAAAAGTTGTGCAATGTATTGCATATGGAACGTCTTTAAGAATAAAAGTGTGGGTCAGACTGAGGCTCGGGGCACAAGTTTTGGAGAGCTATCTCACTTGTGCCGGGCGCTGACATACGTACCCACTTCATAACTACCCCAGGTTATGGAGTCTATTGATTTCTTCCGCGTATCGTTTCAGAGGTTTCTTCCCTTCGCCAGGCTGCAACGTGCCCGCTAGTACCAAGAACTGGGCAGGAGGGGGCAGAGAGCACGGCCATCTGCCAGCAGGTTGCAGCTTGCCCAGGAAAATGCAGTGTCCTTGGAATGTGCAGCAAATCTTATTTCCTGGCAAGGTCGGGCTAAGTGAGCAGTGCTGGTACACTTTCTCCTTGAGAACTGGAGCGGAAAAGCTTTTGGCTAAGATGTAGGCGACTAGAGAGGCAGAATACGCAGCTCCGCAGCTGGCCGAAAGCAAGCGCCGCTTGCCGGCGTCTTTTGGCAAAAGCGGCGCTTCGGAGCGCACCGCTGCCGCTCCAGTCATCTGTGCGCGAAGTAGCCGCTTCTTGGCCTCCGGCAGCCGGAGATCGCGGTAGCTTGCATAGGCGAAGAACGAAGCCGCCAAGAAGCCGGCTTGTGTGCGAAGCTCGCAGACAGCTGCAGGACGGTGGCTGCCGCTCTCCAGCGGTTGAATTCACTCTTGGCATGCGAGTGGAAGGTGTTCCAGGACAATTTTCCTGGGTTTAGACGTAGTCCTGCTACATCCCACCTTGGAAATTCTTGTTGCTCCCCAGAGGCTCCGAGATGCAGAGAACACGCTGGCAGCTGCTGAAAAGAAGGGCAACTGTGAGTTGGTCAAGAAGCAAGAACCTAGGCAGTTGACTGTGCTTGGCAAGGAGCAGCTGCTGGATTCTTGCAATTGTCTTCAGTGCGCACAGAAGCCCGCTGCTCTGCTGCTTGGTTTTTCGCCTTCAGTCAATTACACACTGCTGAAGCTGAGGCAGGCAGTTCAGCTTTGCTGCTTTTCAGCATCTCAGCTGCCCTTCTCCTCTGTGACAGCTCTCCAGGTTTCTTGCCTTCGCCAGGCTGCAATGTGCCCGCTAGTACCAAGAACTGGGCAGGAGTGGGCAGAGAGCACGGCCATCTTGCCAGCAGGTTGCAGCTTGCCCAGGAAAATGCAGTGTCCTTGGAATGTGCAGCAAATCTTATTTCCTGGCAAGGTCGGGCTAAGTGAGCATTGCTGGTATACTTTCTCCTTGAGAACTGGAGCGGAAAAGCTTTTCGCGAAGATGTAGGCGACTAGAGAGGCAGAATACGCAGCTCCGCAGCTGGCCGAAAGCAAGCGCCGCTTGCCGGCGTCTTTCGGCAAAAGCGGCGCTTCGGAGCGCACCGCTGCCGCTCCAGTCATCTGTGCGCGAAGTAGCCGATTCTTGTCCTCCGGCAGCCGGAGATCGCGGTAGCTTGCATAGGTGAAGAACGAAGCCGCGAAGAAGCCGGCTTGTGTGCGAAGCTCGCAGACAGCTGCAGGACGGTGGCTGCCGCTCTCCTGCCTCTTGAATTCACTCTTGGCATGCGAGTGGAAGGTGTTCCAGGACAAACTTCGTGAGTTTATATTTTAGTTTTCATGCATCCCACCTTGGAAATTCTTGTTGCTCCCCTGAGGCTCCGAGATGCAGAGAACACGGTGGCAGCTGCTGAAAAGAAGGGCAACTGTGAGTTGGTCAAGAAGCAAGAACACAGGCAGCTGCCTGTGCTTGGCAAGGAGCAGCTGCTGGATTCTTGCAATTGCCTTCAGTGCGCACAGAAGCCCGCTGCTCTGCTGCTTGGTTTTTCGCCTTCAGTCAATTACACACTGCTGAAGTTGAGGCAGGCTGTTCAGCTTTGCTGCTTTTCAGCATCTCAGCTGCCCTTCTGCTCTGTGACAGCTCTCGAGGTTTCTTGCCTTCGCCAGGCTGCAACGTGCCCGCTAGTACCAAGAACTGGGCAGGAGTGGGCAGAGAGCACGGCCATCTGCCAGCAGGTTGCAGCTTGCCCAGGAAAATGCAGTGTCCTTGGAATGTGCAGCAAATCTTATATCCTGGCAAGGTCGGGCTAAGTGAGCAGTGCTGGTACACTTTCTCCTTGAGAACTGGAGCGGAAAAGCTTTTCGCGAAGATGTAGGCGACTAGAGAGGCAGAATACGCAGCTCCGCAGCTGGCCGAAAGCAAGCGCCGCTTGCCGGAGTCTTTTGGCAAAAGCGGCGCTTCGGAGCGCACCGCTGCCGCTCCAGTCATCTGTGCGCGAAGTAGCCGCTTCTTGGCCTCCGGCAGCCGGAGATCGCGGTAGCTTGCATAGGCGAAGAACGAAGCCGCGAAGAAGCCGGCTTGTGTGCGAAGCTCGCAGACAGCTGCAGGACGGTGGCTGCCGCTCTCCTGCCTTTGAATTCACTCTTGGCATGCCAATGGAAGGTGTTCCAGGACAATTTTCCTGGGTTTTGACATAGTTGTCATGCATCCCACCTTGGAAATTCTTGTTGCTTCCGAGAGGCTCCGAGATGCAGAGAACACGGTGGCAGCCGCTGAAAAGAAGGGCAACTGTGAGTTGGTCAAGACGCAAGAACCTAGGCAGTTGACTGTGCTTGGCTAGGAGCAGCTGCTGGATTGCTTGCAATTGCCTTCAGTGCGCACAGAAGCCCGCTGCTCTGCTGCTTGGTTTTTCGCCTTCAGTCAATTACACACTGCTGAAGCTGAGGCAGGCTGTTCAGCTTTGCTGCTTTTCAGCATCTCAGCTGCCCTTCTGCTCTGTGACAGCTCTCGAGGTTTCTTGCCTTCGCCAGGCTGCAACGTCCCCGCTAGTACCAAGAACTGGGCAGGAGTGGGCAGAGAGCACGGCCATCTGCCAGCAGGTTGCAGCTTGCCCAGGAAAATGCAGTGTCCTTGGAATGTGCAGCAAATCTCATTTCCTGGCAAGGTCGGGCTAAGTGAGCAGTGCTGGTATACTTTCTCCTTGAGAACTGGAGCGGAAAAGCTTTTCGCGAAGATGTAGGCGACTAGAGAGGCAGAATACGCAGCTCCGCAGCTGGCCGAAAGCAAGCGCCGCTTGCCGGCGTCTTTCGGCAAAAGCGGCGCTTCGGAGCGCACCGCTGCCGCTCCAGTCATCTGGGCGCGAAGTAGCCGCTTCTTGGCCTCCGGCAGCCGGAGATCGCGGTAGCTTGCATAGGCGAAGAACGAAGCCGCGAAGAAGCCGGCTTGTGTGCGAAGCTCGCAGACAGCTGCAGGACGGTGGCTGCCGCTCTCCTGCCTCTTGAATTCACTCTTGGCATGCGAGTGGAAGGTGTTCCAGGACAACCTTCCTGAGATTTTATTTTAGTTTTCATGCATCCCACCTTGGAAATTCTTGTTGCTCCCCAGAGGCTCCGAGATGCAGAGAACACGGTGGCCTCTGCTGAAAAGAAGGGCAACTGTGAGTTGGTCAAGAAGCAAGAACCTAGGCAGTTGACTGTGCTTGGCTAGGAGCAGCTGCTGGATTGCTTGCAATTGCCTTCAGTGCGCACAGAAGCCCGCTGCTCTGCTGCTTGGTTTTTCGCCTTCAGTCAATTACACACTGCTGAAGCTGAGGCAGGCAGTTCAGCTTTGCTGCTTTTCAGCATCTCAGCTGCTTTCTGCTCTGTGACAGCTCTCGAGGTGAAATAGAGATTTTTAGAGTTAGGTTAACAAAATGAATTAAGCATTTCTAATTTAGCTTGTAGAGTTATGTGTTGAATTTTCAACCTTTTGCTTAAGAAACCTCTGCCTAATACAAAGGGCAAAGGAAAATGCAAATTTCTGGAGCTTCTTGCATAAAGAACAATACCAGAAGAAGGAAAGAACCCTTTCCTTCTGAATTAAAATAAAGAAGCTCCTCTGCCTCCAAGCCTATCAAGACTGACAGACGTACTCAGATAAGCACCAAAGGACCAAAAGCGCACGCGCAGAGAGGAAAAGTTCAAAAGTTCAATCATGAGGAAGACCACAATCTTCAGCCTCAGGACCACCAAGAGACCCCCGTACGACCACCACAGTAAAGCACGCATGCCCAGAAGGGCGTGGACTTAGCATGAGAAGCGAGGACAGGCGGGGCCAGGGGTGGAATAGGCATGAAAAAGTTGTGCAATGTATTGCATATGGAACGTCTTTAAGAATAAAAGTGTGGGTCAGACTGAGGCTCGGGGCACAAGTTTTGGAGAGCTATCTCACTTGTGCCGGGCGCTGACATACGTACCCACTTCATAACTACCCCAGGTTATGGAGTCTATTGATTTCTTCCGCGTATCGTTTCAGTTGGCGACCACGAAGGGACTGCTCTGCTCACCCGCAGGTCCGGTTGGGAGCAGACACCCTCAGGCGCCACGGGGCTTTTCCCCGGAGGGACTCTGCGCCTCGGCTGTACACTGCGGGGAGCAGACCACGGCCCGTCGACTAGCGGATGAAAGCGGTATGTGTTAATTTATTTTCTTACGGTTGGCACTGATAAGTCGCAAAAAGATGTTTTTGCGCGCAGGTTTCCCTAGGGGCTTGCAAGCAGACCGCCATCGGGGGAGAGGCCGGCGGCGGGAGGACCTCCCCAGCTGATAGCGCGGCTCGGGGAGGGCGAAATCGCCATTTCAGTGTGTGGTGTGTGTCCCGATTGCAGTGTAGTGTGTCTGTTACGTCCGGACGTGCGTGCTTGTGCGTGTGTGTGTATGTGTGAGTGGAACGGTGAAGCGCGGTGCGGCCTTGCTAAGATACAGAGACGCGGCGCGGCGGTGCTAGAGAGCGCATGCGCAGGGCAGCTCTCAGCCCACACTACCTGATCGTGCGGGTAGTGCGCACTCTACCTGATAGAGCGGGTGGTGCGCATGCGTGGCACGGGCTGTCTCTGGCGAGCTGGGGGAGCGCGGCGCGGGGCTTAAGTCGGGGCTTGCAAAGGTGCTTTAGGCGCGGCCCAGCTGATAGCGCAGCGGGCGCGCGGGCACAAGCCGCGGTTTGAGGAGCCGCTTTGAACGCCGCTAGCTGATAGCGCAGCTAGTGGGAGCGTGGTACAAGCTAGGAGTTACAAGCACCGCTTACAAGCATCGCTAGTTGGTAAAAAGCTTGCAAAAGTAGCCAGCGAGCCCGGCTGGGCTAAGAGTTAAGTGTTTGTTATACAATAGCACTGCCCTTCAGTGTTAAAAGCTGTCACTGGTGCAGGAGGAGGGGTTGGGGAAGGCAGTCTAGGGTTGCCATGGGAAACAGCAGTTGTATGAGTTCTCCACCCCCTTTCGGAAGAGAATTGTACCCTCCCCCTGTCCTGTCAGTTATTGTTCAAGTCTGCCCCTTAGCCTAGAATCTTCTCTGTTCCACGTTTTCCCTTTGGTTCTTCCACCAAGAACACTCCTTTCCCTTTTCCCCACTGGTTAATGTTATATTTCCCCTCCCTTTAGCCTTCTCCCGATTGTACCCTCGAATGCTAAACCCTCCTACCCCTACGCAGTAAAAGAATCCTCAGCCCGCCCTTCGGGGCTCTCGGAATCTGCCTCCCTTCTGCTTCGTTGTCTCCCTGTTTGCCCCTTCTGCGACCCTTCAATCAACGAGCAGGATTTCAGCAGCCCGAGTGTGTCGGAACCCAAGGTGTCCCTCAGACACTCTTGGATGTTCTGGGCCCAGGGCAGAAGCCTCTGAGACCCTGGCAGGCGGCCAGGGACCCCTGTGGTCTTGAGCTTGACCCATGGAACAATTTACCAACCTTGCAGGAAGAACAAGAAATCACAAAAGTTTAGATATTATAATAGAAGTAGTCACAAGGTGAAAGGTAGGATTTTTGAGTGCTGTACAGGGGGGTTTTAGGCCTTGTACAGGGGGGTCTGAGGTTTGTACATGGGGGTCAGAGGTTCTAAGATGGAGGGATTTGGGCGTGCCCTGTCCTCCTTCTTTCTTCTTCCTATTCTCCATGTTCTTGGTGGTGTTGGCACTCACAGATTGGTTTAGAGTAGAAAGTCACTGTTCAACATAGGTAGTAGGCATTGGGAAAAAACTATAAACACCTAATACGTAATGTGTGATATAAAAGATGGCACCCTCCCTTCGGGGAGGAGAGAGGGGGACAGCTAGAGACGGGGACAGCCAGAGACGGGGACAGACAGAGTCAGGGACAATGTCAGGGAGTCTTTGTGCCTTGAGATAATATGCAATAAACTGCCTTGAGACCGGACGACTGAAGACTACTGAGTCTTTCTTTGAAGGCACGGGTTGGAGGAGAGACTTTACCACCATCCGGAGTCACCCAAATCCGGGGAAGACTCCGGCACGAGTGTCCCTCCCGTTCTTCTGGTGGACCCTCAGATGTACCAGCTACCCGAGCTTCGTGCCGAGTGGCTAAAAGCCCCCACGGCTCGGCAACTGGGAGATCCTTTGCATTACAGGGCGAATAAAGGGGGGATGAATGTGTGTGAATGCGAGGCTGTAAGAGCCCGTCAGAAGCCCCTCATTTTCCATTCTGCCTTCCGATTGCCACAAGAAAGAATCCCTTCCCCCACTGTAGTTCCGGCTTAGAACAGGACACAGCACAGGTGGGACCACTGAACCGTCATGCTGGCTGTTCCCAACAAGGCCTGGTAAGAACTTGGCAAGGACTTGGCAAGGACTTGGCAAAGACCTGACATGGAGCCAGCACGGGACAGCCTGATGCGCGGCCTGCTTCTAATCTCCGTTCTTAAGCCCAATGAACTTTTGGGGTGACTCTCGCCGTCCTTCATTGAAGACCCCTCATCTGCCTCGTTACCACTGTGACAAAGAAAGAATGAGAACCCTCCTCCCAAGGACTGAGACTGAGACCCCTGCTATAGGGAGGAGGGGAAATTGGTGCTCTGACCACTAATGACATGACCTGTTTCCCTTCAGTGATTCAAATGGACTTATTCTTCATTGGATTCGTCTTGCTTTGGTGGTTTCTGTGGACTCACCCGTTCCCTCGGGGCGATTACAATGGACTTTCATTATTACACTTGTTCCCCTCCTCTCTCCTCTGTGGACTATAATTGGAGCCCCGAGTCGACCAGAACTTCGAAGACTCCCCCGACACGACAGACGGATCCCCATCGTCCGGAGCACTGAGGATCTCGCCTGTGTTGGTAGCTATTCCCATAGCCCTCTTCCCTCTCTAACCTTTTATCTCCTTTCAGATCCCCACTATCGCGTTTACTGTTTTGGCCCCTACTAAAGGTGCATTTGTTGTGATTAACTGATAGTCCCTTGTTGTTTGCCTTTGTTGCACTTTTGGGATCGGTGAAAAGAACCATCACGACACCCCGCAAGAAGCGGATCGTGACAGAGGCGGGCTGGTTACCCCAGACCTGCTAAGCGAGAGCGGCAGTCTCCCATGCTGCGTTTCCGTCTTTTTCGCGAGAAAAGCGGCCAGTAAAGAGACGAAGCGAGTAATAAAAAGAGTGAGAGAACCCCCCCTGGGACTGGGTCTCAGAGAAAGAGTGGGACCCCTTAGTGGGGGGTGGGGGGGGGGGGGAGTAAAATGTAATTAATTAGAAAAAAAAATTAATTAAAAGGTAAAAAGAGGGTTTTCTTGGCATAATCTATTGGGGAAAAATAAAGGGTAAAATGTGTAGGAGGGGCCCCTAAAAATTCTGCTGGATTGAGGGATAAGAATGCCCAAGAACATCCAAGATCAAACCTGCTGGATTGAGGGATTAATATTCCAAGAGCATCCAGGGTTGATTCAAACCTGCTGGATTGAGGGATTAATGTTCCAAGAGCATCCAGGGTTGATTCCAACCTGCTGGATTGAGGGATTAATGTTCCAAGAGCATCCAGGGTTAAGTCAAACCTGCTGGGTTGAGGGATTAACATTGCAAGAGCACCCAGAATTAAGTTTGCTGGGTTGTTGAGAGCACCCAAGATTGAGTAAAAAATTTGCCAGTTTGAAGAGAAGTCTGACAGGATCTAGAGTTGGGAACCACACAGCTAGATTGAGGGGTATCCAAGAACACTGGGACTAGCCAGGGACACCTAAAAGTGTAATAGGTGTGTTGAAAAAGAAAAGGTACCTTGTTGTTGTGGTTGTTTTGTTATGTGTAAGAGTAAGTAAAATAAAGTTAAGTGAATGTAGACGAAGGAAAGTATATGTATGCATCCTGCCCTGTTAAGCAGCCTCACTGTGCTTCCCTGCTGTCACCGACAAACACAAGTTACGAACCCTCAGAACTGAAAAAGTTCAAGCAAATATTGCTTCCATTGATGACCATGATATTGTCTATAATACCTTGTTCCAACTTATGTTATGTAAGTGTTAATACCCCTATCCTACCAGTTGGTAAACCTGATGGGTCATACCGGTTAGTACAGGATCTGCGGGCCATAAACAAGGTCACGGAGGATCTGTATCCTGTGGTGGCCAATCCCTACACGTTATTAACTTGCTTAACAGCCGAGCTAACTTGGTTTACCGTTTTAGATTTAAAAGATGCCTTCTTTTGCCTTCCTATCCACGAAGCCAGAAAATTTTTGCATTTGAATGGGAAAATCCTAAGAGCGGGCCAAGAACTCAACTGACATGGACCAGACTCCCACAAGGATTCAAAAACTCACCCACTGTGTTTGGAGAACAACTTGCAAAAGAATTAGAGACCTGAGAAGCCCCTCCAGAGGAAGGGAAGTTGCTAGAGTACGTAGATGACATCCTGATAGCCACACGGACAAGGGAAGCATGCACGGCCTGGACGATAAGCCTCTTGAACTTTTTGGGGCTCCAAGGGTACCGAGTATCAAAGAAAAAAGCCCAAGTAGTAAAACAGAAAGTAACTTATCTGGGCTACGAAGTCAGTGCTAGACAACGTACCTTGGGCCAAAGCCGGAAGGAGGCAATATGCCAGAGCCCAAAACCTCAGACTGTAAAGGAACTACGAACTTTCCTGAGGATGACAGGGTGGTGCAGGTTATGGATCTATAACTATGGACTGTTTGTTAAGCCCTTCTATGAACTGATTGCAACTGAAAGCAGGAACATCCAAGAGAGAAAGGAAGCTACGCAAGCTTTCAACCAGCTGAAAAAAGCCCTCATGTCAGCTCCAGCCCTGAGATTGCCGGACGTGAGTGAGCCTTTCCTTTTATTCTCCCATGAGAAGCAAGGAATCGCCTTAGGAATACTAGCACAGGACCTCGGCCCATATCGGAGAGCAGTGGCTTACTTCTCTAAGCAATTGGATACAGCAGCTAAAGGGTGGCCTGGGTGCCTCAGAGCTGTTGCAGCAGTCGTCCTGAACATCCAAGAGGCACACAAATTCACCCTAGGCCAGAAAAGAACTGTGCTAGTGTCTCACACAGTGTCTGCAGTGCTAGAGGTAAAAGGTGGGCATTGGCTTTCCCCACAACGGCTCCTGAGATACCAAGCTATCATAGCAGAGCAAGATGATGTAGAGATAGTAGTGGCTAACATTGTCAATCCAGCCTCCTTCCTCAGTAGAAACCAAGGGGAACCAGTGGAACATGACTGCCTGGAGACCATTGAAGCCACCTACTCCAGCTGCCCCGACTCGAAGGACACCCCTCTCGAGAATGCAGAAGTCTCGTTTACTGATGGAAGCAGTTATATCATCAGTGGAAAACGGCACGCCGGGTAGGCAGTTCCAACGTGCAAGGAAGTAATATCATCTGGGCCCCTGCCAACAAATACCTCTGCACAGAAGGCCGAGATAATTGCTCTAACTCGGGCCCTAGAATTGGCAAGAGGGAAAGAAATAAACATATACACGGACTCGAAGTATGCATTTGGAGTAGTGCATGCTCACAGAGCCATTTAGAAAGAGAGAGGACTGCTGAAGTCTCAAGGGAAAAATATTAAAGATGCATCAGAAGTACTGCGACTTCTAGAAGCAGTCCAGTTGCCAGAGAAAGTAGCGATCATGCACATTAAGGCACATCAGAAGATCAACTCCGAATTGGAAGAAGGAAACGAGCTGGCAGATAGGGAAGCAAAAGAAGCAGCAAGACGGGCAAATTTCCCCTAAAGGTAAGCCAAGATACAACAAACCAGAAAAAAAATTAATCTATGAGCAAAAAGGAGACTATAACCAAGAGGGATGGGCCACCATAGAAGGAAAATTAGTTCTACCCTCCTATTTCTTATGGTCCCTAATAAAGGAAGAACACCAGAAAACCATTGGGGTATTGATGCTCTAGCATAACTAGACATTTACAACTCGACAATGTGACCTTTGCCTCCAGACCAACCCCAAAAATACTCCCAAACCAAAGCTTAGCCAGATGAGGAAGGGTCATGGGCCGGAGCAGCAATGGCAGATTGATTGTACAGAATTGCCAAGAAAAGGGGGGTATAAGTTTTTCCTGGTGCTAACAGATACCTTTTCAGGATGGCCAGAAGCATTCCCCACCAGGACTTCTAAAGCTCAAGAAGTAACTAAGGTATTGGTACAAGAAAACATACCACGCTTTAGAGTCCTGGCCGCAATCTCCTCAAATAGAGGACCACATTTTATTGTAAAATTCGTGCAACAAGTTAGCCAATACTTGAACATAGACTGAGAACTTCGCACCCCATATAACCCACAATCAAGTGGTCAGGTAAAAAAATGAATCATTTGATCAAACAACAAATTGTACAATTGGGACAAGAAGCTAATTTGTCATGGACTCAATCCCTCCCATTAGCACTACTGCAGATCCGAACCAAACCCAAGACTAAAGAAAAGCTAAACCACTTTGAATTGCTTTATGAAAAACCATATGGGGTGCGAAAGAGAATGTCTAGCCAAGACATGTCACTAACCTCCTGTATGTTAAGTCTCTTAACTTGGTGTATCCAGCACCAATCACTAGCTAATAAACACAAGTCATAACTAGTGAAATACACTGTTTAGAAGACTTTATGTCACCCAAATATAATTCTATTAATTTTAGTTACTGTAAGTTTAATGATGTCTACTTTAACACTCATGTAGAATTAGAGGATGTTAAAACACATGGCCAGTCTGACATCACTCTCTAGAACTCCTAGAATCTTACTGAAATGGGGACGGTCATGATAGTAGATCAGAATTTAAATCAAGACCCCTGTAGTAAAAGAATTTACTCTATTTTAAGAAAAGGGGGGACTGAAGCAGAGATTTTTAGAGTTAGGTTAACAAAATGAATGAAGCATTTCTAATTTAGCTTGTAGAGTTATGTGTTGAATTTTCAACCTTTTGCTTAAGAAACCTCTGCCTAATACAAAGGGCAAAGGAAAATGCAAATTTCTGGAGCTTCTTGCATAAAGAACAATACCAGAAGAAGCAAAGAACCCAGATAAAGAAGCTCCTCTGTCTCCAAGCCTATCAAGACTGACAGACGTACTCAGATAAGCACCAAAGGACCAAAAGCGCACGCGCAGAGAGGAAAAGTTCAAAAGTTCAATCATGAGGAAGACCACAATCTTCAGCCTCAGGACCACCAAGAGACCCCCGTACGACCACCACAGCAAACCACGCATGCCCAGAAGGGCGTGGACTTACTTCGCATGAGAAGCGAGGACAGGCGGGGCCAGGGGTGGAATAGGCATGAAAAAGTTGTGCAATGTATTGCATATGGAACGTCTTTAAGAATAAAAGTGTGGGTCAGACTGAGGCTCGGGGCACAAGTTTTGGAGAGCTATCTCACTTGTGCCGGGCGCTGACATACGTACCCACTTCATAACTACCCCAGGTTATGGAGTCTATTGATTTCTTCCGCGTATCGTTTCAGAGGTTTCTTCCCTTCGCCAGGCTGCAACGTGCCCGCTAGTACCAAGAACTGGGCAGGAGGGGGCAGAGAGCACGGCCATCTGCCAGCAGGTTGCAGCTTGCCCAGGAAAATGCAGTGTCCTTGGAATGTGCAGCAAATCTTATTTCCTGGCAAGGTCGGGCTAAGTGAGCAGTGCTGGTACACTTTCTCCTTGAGAACTGGAGCGGAAAAGCTTTTGGCTAAGATGTAGGCGACTAGAGAGGCAGAATACGCAGCTCCGCAGCTGGCCGAAAGCAAGCGCCGCTTGCCGGCGTCTTTTGGCAAAAGCGGCGCTTCGGAGCGCACCGCTGCCGCTCCAGTCATCTGTGCGCGAAGTAGCCGCTTCTTGGCCT
The DNA here is from genome assembly GCF_024509145.1 of Vidua macroura. NCBI lineage: Eukaryota > Metazoa > Chordata > Aves > Passeriformes > Viduidae > Vidua > Vidua macroura. Next base: position 676,146 of record NW_026530543.1, read on the forward strand.
CCGGCAGCCGGAGATCGCGGTAGCTTGCATAGGCGAAGAACGAAGCCGCCAAGAAGCCGGCTTGTGTGCGAAGCTCGCAGACAGCTGCAGGACGGTGGCTGCCGCTCTCCAGCGGTTGAATTCACTCTTGGCATGCGAGTGGAAGGTGTTCCAGGACAATTTTCCTGGGTTTAGACGTAGTCCTGCTACATCCCACCTTGGAAATTCTTGTTGCTCCCCAGAGGCTCCGAGATGCAGAGAACACGCTGGCAGCTGCTGAAAAGAAGGGCAACTGTGAGTTGGTCAAGAAGCAAGAACCTAGGCAGTTGACTGTGCTTGGCAAGGAGCAGCTGCTGGATTCTTGCAATTGTCTTCAGTGCGCACAGAAGCCCGCTGCTCTGCTGCTTGGTTTTTCGCCTTCAGTCAATTACACACTGCTGAAGCTGAGGCAGGCAGTTCAGCTTTGCTGCTTTTCAGCATCTCAGCTGCCCTTCTCCTCTGTGACAGCTCTCCAGGTTTCTTGCCTTCGCCAGGCTGCAATGTGCCCGCTAGTACCAAGAACTGGGCAGGAGTGGGCAGAGAGCACGGCCATCTTGCCAGCAGGTTGCAGCTTGCCCAGGAAAATGCAGTGTCCTTGGAATGTGCAGCAAATCTTATTTCCTGGCAAGGTCGGGCTAAGTGAGCATTGCTGGTATACTTTCTCCTTGAGAACTGGAGCGGAAAAGCTTTTCGCGAAGATGTAGGCGACTAGAGAGGCAGAATACGCAGCTCCGCAGCTGGCCGAAAGCAAGCGCCGCTTGCCGGCGTCTTTCGGCAAAAGCGGCGCTTCGGAGCGCACCGCTGCCGCTCCAGTCATCTGGGCGCGAAGTAGCCGATTCTTGTCCTCCGGCAGCCGGAGATCGCGGTAGCTTGCATAGGTGAAGAACGAAGCCGCGAAGAAGCCGGCTTGTGTGCGAAGCTCGCAGACAGCTGCAGGACGGTGGCTGCCGCTCTCCTGCCTCTTGAATTCACTCTTGGCATGCGAGTGGAAGGTGTTCCAGGACAAACTTCGTGAGTTTATATTTTAGTTTTCATGCATCCCACCTTGGAAATTCTTGTTGCTCCCCTGAGGCTCCGAGATGCAGAGAACACGGTGGCAGCTGCTGAAAAGAAGGGCAACTGTGAGTTGGTCAAGAAGCAAGAACACAGGCAGCTGCCTGTGCTTGGCAAGGAGCAGCTGCTGGATTCTTGCAATTGCCTTCAGTGCGCACAGAAGCCCGCTGCTCTGCTGCTTGGTTTTTCGCCTTCAGTCAATTACACACTGCTGAAGTTGAGGCAGGCTGTTCAGCTTTGCTGCTTTTCAGCATCTCAGCTGCCCTTCTGCTCTGTGACAGCTCTCGAGGTTTCTTGCCTTCGCCAGGCTGCAACGTGCCCGCTAGTACCAAGAACTGGGCAGGAGTGGGCAGAGAGCACGGCCATCTGCCAGCAGGTTGCAGCTTGCCCAGGAAAATGCAGTGTCCTTGGAATGTGCAGCAAATCTTATATCCTGGCAAGGTCGGGCTAAGTGAGCAGTGCTGGTACACTTTCTCCTTGAGAACTGGAGCGGAAAAGCTTTTCGCGAAGATGTAGGCGACTAGAGAGGCAGAATACGCAGCTCCGCAGCTGGCCGAAAGCAAGCGCCGCTTGCCGGAGTCTTTTGGCAAAAGCGGCGCTTCGGAGCGCACCGCTGCCGCTCCAGTCATCTGTGCGCGAAGTAGCCGCTTCTTGGCCTCCGGCAGCCGGAGATCGCGGTAGCTTGCATAGGCGAAGAACGAAGCCGCGAAGAAGCCGGCTTGTGTGCGAAGCTCGCAGACAGCTGCAGGACGGTGGCTGCCGCTCTCCTGCCTCTTGAATTCACTCTTGGCATGCGAGTGGAAGGTGTTCCAGGACAAACTTCGTGAGTTTATATTTTAGTTTTCATGCATCCCACCTTGGAAATTCTTGTTGCTCCCCTGAGGCTCCGAGATGCAGAGAACACGGTGGCAGCTGCTGAAAAGAAGGGCAACTGTGAGTTGGTCAAGAAGCAAGAACCTAGGCAGTTGACTGTGCTTGGCTAGGAGCAGCTGCTGGATTCTTGCAATTGTCTTCAGTGCGCACAGAAGCCCGCTGCTCTGCTGCTTGGTTTTTCGCCTTCAGTCAATTACACACTGCTGAAGCTGAGGCAGGCAGTTCAGCTTTGCTGCTTTTCAGCATCTCAGCTGCCCTTCTCCTCTGTGACAGCTCTCCAGGTTTCTTGCCTTCGCCAGGCTGCAATGTGCCCGCTAGTACCAAGAACTGGGCAGGAGTGGGCAGAGAGCACGGCCATCTTGCCAGCAGGTTGCAGCTTGCCCAGGAAAATGCAGTGTCCTTGGAATGTGCAGCAAATCTTATTTCCTGGCAAGGTCGGGCTAAGTGAGCATTGCTGGTATACTTTCTCCTTGAGAACTGGAGCGGAAAAGCTTTTCGCGAAGATGTAGGCGACTAGAGAGGCAGAATACGCAGCTCCGCAGCTGGCCGAAAGCAAGTGCCGCTTCCCGGCGTCTTTCGGCAAAAGCGGCGCTTCGGAGCGCACCGCTGCCGCTCCAGTCATCTGTGCGCGAAGTAGCCGCTTCTTGGCCTCCGGCAGCCGGAGATCGCGGTAGCTTGCATAGGTGAAGAACGAAGCCGCGAAGAAGCCGGCTTGTGTGCGAAGCTCGCAGACAGCTGCAGGACGGTGGCTGCCGCTCTCCTGCCTCTTGAATTCACTCTTGGCATGCCAATGGAAGGTGTTCCAGGACAATTTTCCTGGGTTTTGACATAGTTGTCATGCATCCCACCTTGGAAATTCTTGTTGCTTCCGAGAGGCTCCGAGATGCAGAGAACACGGTGGCAGCCGCTGAAAAGAAGGGCAACTGTGAGTTGGTCAAGACGCAAGAACCTAGGCAGTTGACTGTGCTTGGCTAGGAGCAGCTGCTGGATTGCTTGCAATTGCCTTCAGTGCGCACAGAAGCCCGCTGCTCTGCTGCTTGGTTTTTCGCCTTCAGTCAATTACACACTGCTGAAGCTGAGGCAGGCTGTTCAGCTTTGCTGCTTTTCAGCATCTCAGCTGCCCTTCTGCTCTGTGACAGCTCTCGAGGTTTCTTGCCTTCGCCAGGCTGCAACGTCCCCGCTAGTACCAAGAACTGGGCAGGAGTGGGCAGAGAGCACGGCCATCTGCCAGCAGGTTGCAGCTTGCCCAGGAAAATGCAGTGTCCTTGGAATGTGCAGCAAATCTCATTTCCTGGCAAGGTCGGGCTAAGTGAGCAGTGCTGGGACACTTTCTCCTTGAGAACTGGAGCGGAAAAGCTTTTCGCGAAGATGTAGGCGACTAGAGAGGCAGAATACGCAGCTCCGCAGCTGGCCGAAAGCAAGCGCCGCTTGCCGGCGTCTTTCGGCAAAAGCGGCGCTTCGGAGCGCACCGCTGCCGCTCCAGTCATCTGTGCGCGAAGTAGCCGCTTCTTGGCCTCCGGCAGCCGGAGATCGCGGTAGCTTGCATAGGCGAAGAACGAAGCCGCGAAGAAGCCGGCTTGTGTGCGAAGCTCGCAGACAGCTGCAGGACGGTGGCTGCCGCTCTCCTGCCTCTTGAATTCACTCTTGGCATGCGAGTGGAAGGTGTTCCAGGACAAACTTCGTGAGTTTATATTTTAGTTTTCATGCATCCCACCTTGGAAATTCTTGTTGCTCCCCTGAGGCTCCGAGATGCAGAGAACACGGTGGCAGCTGCTGAAAAGAAGGGCAACTGTGAGTTGGTCAAGAAGCAAGAACACAGGCAGCTGCCTGTGCTTGGCAAGGAGCAGCTGCTGGATTCTTGCAATTGCCTTCAGTGCGCACAGAAGCCCGCTGCTCTGCTGCTTGGTTTTTCGCCTTCAGTCAATTACACACTGCTGAAGCTGAGGCAGGCAGTTCAGCTTTGCTGCTTTTCAGCATCTCAGCTGCCCTTCTGCTGTGTGACAGCTCTCCAGGTTTCTTGCCTTCGCCAGGCTGCAATGTGCCCGCTAGTACCAAGAACTGGGCAGGAGTGGGCAGAGAGCACGGCCATCTTGCCAGCAGGTTGCAGCTTGCCCAGGAAAATGCAGTGTCCTTGGAATGTGCAGCAAATCTTATTTCCTGGCAAGGTCGGGCTAAGTGAGCATTGCTGGTAGACTTTCTCCTTGAGAACTGGAGCGGAAAAGCTTTTCGCGAAGATGTAGGCGACTAGAGAGGCAGAATACGCAGCTCCGCAGCTGGCCGAAAGCAAGCGCCGCTTGCCGGCGTCTTTCGGCAAAAGCGGCGCTTCGGAGCGCACCGCTGCCGCTCCAGTCATCTGTGCGCGAAGTAGCCGCTTCTTGTCCTCCGGCAGCCGGAGATCGCGGTAGCTTGCATAGGTGAAGAACGAAGTCGCGAAGAAGCCGGCTTGTGTGCGAAGCTCGCAGACAGCTGCAGGACGGTGGCTGCCGCTCTCCAGCGGTTGAATTCACTCTTGGCATGCGAGTGGAAGGTGTTCCAGGACAAACTTCGTGAGTTTATATTTTAGTTTTCATGCATCCCACCTTGGAAATTCTTGTTGCTCCCCTGAGGCTCCGAGATGCAGAGAACACGGTGGCAGCTGCTGAAAAGAAGGGCAACTGTGAGTTGGTCAAGAAGCAAGAACACAGGCAGCTGCCTGTGCTTGGCAAGGAGCAGCTGCTGGATTCTTGCAATTGCCTTCAGTGCGCACAGAAGCCCGCTGCTCTGCTGCTTGGTTTTTCGCCTTCAGTCAATTACACACTGCTGAAGCTGAGGCAGGCTGTTCAGCTTTGCTGCTTTTCAGCATCTCAGCGGCCCTTCTGCTCTGTGACAGCTCTCGAGGTTTCTTGCCTTCGCCAGGCTGCAACGTGCCCGCTAGTACCAAGAACTGGGCAGGAGTGGGCAGAGAGCACGGCCATCTGCCAGCAGGTTGCAGCTTGCCCAGGAAAATGCAGTGTCCTTGGAATGTGCAGCAAATCTTATATCCTGGCAAGGTCGGGCTAAGTGAGCAGTGCTGGTACACTTTCTCCTTGAGAACTGGAGCGGAAAAGCTTTTGGCTAAGATGTAGGCGACTAGAGAGGCAGAATACGCAGCTCCGCAGCTGGCCGAAAGCAAGCGCCGCTTGCCGGCGTCTTTTGGCAAAAGCGGCGCTTCGGAGCGCACCGCTGCCGCTCCAGTCATCTGTGCGCGAAGTAGCCGCTTCTTGTCCTCCGGCAGCCGGAGATCGCGGTAGCTTGCATAGGTGAAGAACGAAGACGCGAAGAAGCCGGCTTGTGTGCGAAGCTCGCAGACAGCTGCAGGACGGTGGCTGCCGCTCTCCAGCGGTTGAATTCACTCTTGGCATGCGAGTGGAAGGTGTTCCAGGACAATTTTCCTGGGTTTTGACGTAGTCCTGCTACATCCCGCCTTGGAAATTCTTGTTGCTCCCCAGAGGCTCCGAGATGCAGAGAACACGGTGGCAGCTGCTGAAAAGAAGGGCAACTGTGAGTTGGTCAAGAAGCAAGAACCTAGGCAGCTGCCTATGTTTGGCAAGGAGCAGCTGCTGGATTCTTGCAATTGCCTTCAGTGCGCACAGAAGCCCGCTGCTCTGCTGCTTGGTTTTTCGCCTTCAGTCAATTACACACTGCTGAAGCTGAGGTAGGCAGTTCAGCTTTGCTGCTTTTCAGCATCTCAGCTGCCCTTCTGCTGTGTGACAGCTCTCCAGGTTTCTTGCCTTCGCCAGGCTGCAATGTGCCCGCTAGTACCAAGAACTGGGCAGGAGTGGGCAGAGAGCACGGCCATCTGCCAGCAGGCTGCAGCTTGCCCAGGAAAATGCAGTGTCCTTGGAATGTGCAGCAAATCTTATTTCCTGGCAAGGTCGGGCTAAGTGAGCAGTGCTGGTATACTTTCTCCTTGAGAACTGGAGCGGAAAAGCTTTTCGCGAAGATGTAGGCGACTAGAGAGGCAGAATACGCAGCTCCGCAGCTGGCCGAAAGCAAGCGCCGCTTGCCGGCGTCTTTCGGCAAAAGCGGCGCTTCGGAGCGCACCGCTGCCGCTCCAGTCATCTGTGCGCGAAGTAGCCGCTTCTTGTCCTCCGGCAGCCGGAGATCGCGGTAGCTTGCATAGGTGAAGAACGAAGCCGCGAAGAAGCCGGCTTGTGTGCGAAGCTCGCAGACAGCTGCAGGACGGTGGCTGCCGCTCTCCTGCCTCTTGAATTCACTCTTGGCATGCGAGTGGAAGGTGTTCCAGGACAATTTTCCTGGGTTTTGACGTAATCCTGCTACATCCCTCCTTGGAAATTCTTGCTGCTCCCCAGAGGCTCCGAGATGCAGAGAACATGGTGGCAGCTGCTGAAAAGAAGGGCAACTGTGAGTTGGTCAAGAAGCAAGAACCTAGGCAGTTGACTGTGCTTGGCAAGGAGCAGCTGCTGGATTCTTGCAATTGCCTTCAGTGCGCACAGAAGCCCGCTGCTCTGCTGCTTGGTTTTTCGCCTTCAGTCAATTACACACTGCTGAAGTTGAGGCAGGCAGTTCAGCTTTGCTGCTTTTCAGCATCTCAGCTGCCCTTCTGCTCTGTGACAGCTCTCGAGGTTTCTTGTCTTCGCCAGGCTGCAACCTGCCCGCTAGTAGCAAGAACTGGGCAGGAGTGGGCAGAGAGCACGGCCATCTGCCAGCAGGTTGCAGCTTGCCCAGGAAAATGCAGTGTCCTTGGAATGTGCAGCAAATCTTATTTCCTGGCAAGGTCGGGCTAAGTGAGCAGTGCTGGTACACTTTCTCCTTGAGAACTGGACCGGAAAAGCTTTTCGCTAAGATGTAGGCCACTAGAGAGGCAGAATACGCAGCTCCGCAGCTGGCCGAAAGCAAGTGCCGCTTGCCGGCGTCTTTTGGCAAAAGCGGCGCTTCGGAGCGCACCGCTGCCGCTCCAGTCATCTGTGCGCGAAGTAGCCGCTTCTTGGCCTCCGGCAGCCGGAGATCGCGGTAGCTTGCATAGGCGAAGAACGAAGCCGCGAAGAAGCCGGCTTGTGTGCGAAGCTCGCAGACAGCTGCAGGACGGTGGCTGCCGCTCTCCTGCCTCTTGAATTCACTCTTGGCATGCGAGTGGAAGGTGTTCCAGGACAAACTTCGTGAGTTTATATTTTAGTTTTCATGCATCCCACCTTGGAAATTCTTGTTGCTCCCCTGAGGCTCCGAGATGCAGAGAACACGGTGGCAGCTGCTGAAAAGAAGGGCAACTGTGAGTTGGTCAAGAAGCAAGAACACAGGCAGCTGCCTGTGCTTGGCAAGGAGCAGCTGCTGGATTCTTGCAATTGCCTTCAGTGCGCACAGAAGCCCGCTGCTCTGCTGCTTGGTTTTTCGCCTTCAGTCAATTACACACTGCTGAAGCTGAGGCAGGCAGTTCAGCTTTGCTGCTTTTCAGCATCTCAGCTGCCCTTCTGCTGTGTGACAGCTCTCCAGGTTTCTTGCCTTCGCCAGGCTGCAATGTGCCCGCTAGTACCAAGAACTGGGCAGGAGTGGGCAGAGAGCACGGCCATCTTGCCAGCAGGTTGCAGCTTGCCCAGGAAAATGCAGTGTCCTTGGAATGTGCAGCAAATCTTATTTCCTGGCAAGGTCGGGCTAAGTGAGCATTGCTGGTAGACTTTCTCCTTGAGAACTGGAGCGGAAAAGCTTTTCGCGAAGATGTAGGCGACTAGAGAGGCAGAATACGCAGCTCCGCAGCTGGCCGAAAGCAAGCGCCGCTTGCCGGCGTCTTTCGGCAAAAGCGGCGCTTCGGAGCGCACCGCTGCCGCTCCAGTCATCTGGGCGCGAAGTAGCCGCTTCTTGTCCTCCGGCAGCCGGAGATCGCGGTAGCTTGCATAGGTGAAGAACGAAGTCGCGAAGAAGCCGGCTTGTGTGCGAAGCTCGCAGACAGCTGCAGGACGGTGGCTGCCGCTCTCCAGCGGTTGAATTCACTCTTGGCATGCGAGTGGAAGGTGTTCCAGGACAAACTTCGTGAGTTTATATTTTAGTTTTCATGCATCCCACCTTGGAAATTCTTGTTGCTCCCCTGAGGCTCCGAGATGCAGAGAACACGGTGGCAGCTGCTGAAAAGAAGGGCAACTGTGAGTTGGTCAAGAAGCAAGAACACAGGCAGCTGCCTGTGCTTGGCAAGGAGCAGCTGCTGGATTCTTGCAATTGCCTTCAGTGCGCACAGAAGCCCGCTGCTCTGCTGCTTGGTTTTTCGCCTTCAGTCAATTACACACTGCTGAAGCTGAGGCAGGCTGTTCAGCTTTGCTGCTTTTCAGCATCTCAGCGGCCCTTCTGCTCTGTGACAGCTCTCGAGGTTTCTTGCCTTCGCCAGGCTGCAACGTGCCCGCTAGTACCAAGAACTGGGCAGGAGTGGGCAGAGAGCACGGCCATCTGCCAGCAGGTTGCAGCTTGCCCAGGAAAATGCAGTGTCCTTGGAATGTGCAGCAAATCTTATATCCTGGCAAGGTCGGGCTAAGTGAGCAGTGCTGGTACACTTTCTCCTTGAGAACTGGAGCGGAAAAGCTTTTGGCTAAGATGTAGGCGACTAGAGAGGCAGAATACGCAGCTCCGCAGCTGGCCGAAAGCAAGCGCCGCTTGCCGGCGTCTTTTGGCAAAAGCGGCGCTTCGGAGCGCACCGCTGCCGCTCCAGTCATCTGTGCGCGAAGTAGCCGCTTCTTGTCCTCCGGCAGCCGGAGATCGCGGTAGCTTGCATAGGTGAAGAACGAAGACGCGAAGAAGCCGGCTTGTGTGCGAAGCTCGCAGACAGCTGCAGGACGGTGGCTGCCGCTCTCCAGCGGTTGAATTCACTCTTGGCATGCGAGTGGAAGGTGTTCCAGGACAATTTTCCTGGGTTTTGACGTAGTCCTGCTACATCCCGCCTTGGAAATTCTTGTTGCTCCCCAGAGGCTCCGAGATGCAGAGAACACGGTGGCAGCTGCTGAAAAGAAGGGCAACTGTGAGTTGGTCAAGAAGCAAGAACCTAGGCAGCTGCCTATGTTTGGCAAGGAGCAGCTGCTGGATTCTTGCAATTGCCTTCAGTGCGCACAGAAGCCCGCTGCTCTGCTGCTTGGTTTTTCGCCTTCAGTCAATTACACACTGCTGAAGCTGAGGTAGGCAGTTCAGCTTTGCTGCTTTTCAGCATCTCAGCTGCCCTTCTGCTGTGTGACAGCTCTCCAGGTTTCTTGCCTTCGCCAGGCTGCAATGTGCCCGCTAGTACCAAGAACTGGGCAGGAGTGGGCAGAGAGCACGGCCATCTGCCAGCAGGCTGCAGCTTGCCCAGGAAAATGCAGTGTCCTTGGAATGTGCAGCAAATCTTATTTCCTGGCAAGGTCGGGCTAAGTGAGCAGTGCTGGTATACTTTCTCCTTGAGAACTGGAGCGGAAAAGCTTTTCGCGAAGATGTAGGCGACTAGAGAGGCAGAATACGCAGCTCCGCAGCTGGCCGAAAGCAAGCGCCGCTTGCCGGCGTCTTTCGGCAAAAGCGGCGCTTCGGAGCGCACCGCTGCCGCTCCAGTCATCTGTGCGCGAAGTAGCCGCTTCTTGTCCTCCGGCAGCCGGAGATCGCGGTAGCTTGCATAGGTGAAGAACGAAGCCGCGAAGAAGCCGGCTTGTGTGCGAAGCTCGCAGACAGCTGCAGGACGGTGGCTGCCGCTCTCCTGCCTCTTGAATTCACTCTTGGCATGCGAGTGGAAGGTGTTCCAGGACAATTTTCCTGGGTTTTGACGTAATCCTGCTACATCCCTCCTTGGAAATTCTTGCTGCTCCCCAGAGGCTCCGAGATGCAGAGAACATGGTGGCAGCTGCTGAAAAGAAGGGCAACTGTGAGTTGGTCAAGAAGCAAGAACCTAGGCAGTTGACTGTGCTTGGCAAGGAGCAGCTGCTGGATTCTTGCAATTGCCTTCAGTGCGCACAGAAGCCCGCTGCTCTGCTGCTTGGTTTTTCGCCTTCAGTCAATTACACACTGCTGAAGTTGAGGCAGGCAGTTCAGCTTTGCTGCTTTTCAGCATCTCAGCTGCCCTTCTGCTCTGTGACAGCTCTCGAGGTTTCTTGTCTTCGCCAGGCTGCAACCTGCCCGCTAGTAGCAAGAACTGGGCAGGAGTGGGCAGAGAGCACGGCCATCTGCCAGCAGGTTGCAGCTTGCCCAGGAAAATGCAGTGTCCTTGGAATGTGCAGCAAATCTTATTTCCTGGCAAGGTCGGGCTAAGTGAGCAGTGCTGGTACACTTTCTCCTTGAGAACTGGACCGGAAAAGCTTTTCGCTAAGATGTAGGCCACTAGAGAGGCAGAATACGCAGCTCCGCAGCTGGCCGAAAGCAAGTGCCGCTTGCCGGCGTCTTTTGGCAAAAGCGGCGCTTCGGAGCGCACCGCTGCCGCTCCAGTCATCTGTGCGCGAAGTAGCCGCTTCTTGGCCTCCGGCAGCCGGAGATCGCGGTAGCTTGCATAGGCGAAGAACGAAGCCGCGAAGAAGCCGGCTTGTGTGCGAAGCTCGCAGACAGCTGCAGGACGGTGGCTGCCGCTCTCCTGCCTCTTGAATTCACTCTTGGCATGCCAATGGGAGGTGTTCCAGGACAACCTTCCTGAGATTTTATTTTAGTTTTCATGCATCCCACCTTGGAAATTCTTGTTGCTCCCCAGAGGCTCCGAGATGCAGAGAACACGGTGGCCTCTGCTGAAAAGAAGGGCAACTGTGAGTTGGTCAAGAAGCAAGAACCTAGGCAGTTGACTGTGCTTGGCTAGGAGCAGCTGCTGGATTGCTTGCAATTGCCTTCAGTGCGCACAGAAGCCCGCTGCTCTGCTGCTTGGTTTTTCGCCTTCAGTCAATTACACACTGCTGAAGCTGAGGCAGGCAGTTCAGCTTTGCTGCTTTTCAGCATCTCAGCTGCTTTCTGCTCTGTGACAGCTCTCGAGGTGAAATAGAGATTTTTAGAGTTAGGTTAACAAAATGAATTAAGCATTTCTAATTTAGCTTGTAGAGTTATGTGTTGAATTTTCAACCTTTTGCTTAAGAAACCTCTGCCTAATACAAAGGGCAAAGGAAAATGCAAATTTCTGGAGCTTCTTGCATAAAGAACAATACCAGAAGAAGGAAAGAACCCTTTCCTTCTGAATTAAAATAAAGAAGCTCCTCTGCCTCCAAGCCTATCAAGACTGACAGACGTACTCAGATAAGCACCAAAGGACCAAAAGCGCACGCGCAGAGAGGAAAAGTTCAAAAGTTCAATCATGAGGAAGACCACAATCTTCAGCCTCAGGACCACCAAGAGACCCCCGTACGACCACCACAGTAAAGCACGCATGCCCAGAAGGGCGTGGACTTACTTAGCATGAGAAGCGAGGACAGGCGGGGCCAGGGGTGGAATAGGCATGAAAAAGTTGTGCAATGTATTGCATATGGAACGTCTTTAAGAATAAAAGTGTGGGTCAGACTGAGGCTCGGGGCACAAGTTTTGGAGAGCTATCTCACTTGTGCCGGGCGCTGACATACGTACCCACTTCATAACTACCCCAGGTTATGGAGTCTATTGATTTCTTCCGCGTATCGTTTCAGTTGGCGACCACGAAGGGACTGCTCTGCTCACCCGCAGGTCCGGTTGGGAGCAGACACCCTCAGGCGCCACGGGGCTTTTCCCCGGAGGGACTCTGCGCCTCGGCTGTACACTGCGGGGAGCAGACCACGGCCCGTCGACTAGCGGATGAAAGCGGTATGTGTTAATTTATTTTCTTACGGTTGGCACTGATAAGTCGCAAAAAGATGTTTTTGCGCGCAGGTTTGCCTAGGGGCTTGCAAGCAGACCGCCATCGGGGGAGAGGCCGGCGGCGGGAGGACCTCCCCAGCTGATAGCGCGGCTCGGGGAGGGCGAAATCGCGATTTCAGTGTGTGGTGTGTGTCCCGATTGCAGTGTAGTGTGTCTGTTACGTCCGGACGTGCGTGCTTGTGCGTGTGTGTGTATGTGTGAGTGGAACGGTGAAGCGCGGTGCGGCCTTGCTAAGATACAGAGACGCGGCGCGGCGGTGCTAGAGAGCGCATGCGCAGGGCAGCTCTCAGCCCACACTACCTGATCGTGCGGGTAGTGCGCACTCTACCTGATAGAGCGGGTGGTGCGCATGCGTGGCACGGGCTGTCTCTGGCGAGCTGGGGGAGCGCGGCGCGGGGCTTAAGTCGGGGCTTGCAAAGGTGCTTTAGGCGCGGCCCAGCTGATAGCGCAGCGGGCGCGCGGGCACAAGCCGCGGTTTGAGGAGCCGCTTTGAACGCCGCTAGCTGATAGCGCAGCTAGTGGGAGCGTGGTACAAGCTAGGAGTTACAAGCACCGCTTACAAGCATCGCTAGTTGGTAAAAAGCTTGCAAAAGTAGCCAGCGAGCCCGGCTGGGCTAAGAGTTAAGTGTTTGTTATACAATAGCACTGCCCTTCAGTGTTAAAAGCTGTCACTGGTGCAGGAGGAGGGGTTGGGGAAGGCAGTCTAGGGTTGCCATGGGAAACAGCAGTTGTATGAGTTCTCCACCCCCTTTCGGAAGAGAATTGTACCCTCCCCCTGTCCTGTCAGTTATTGTTCAAGTCTGCCCCTTAGCCTAGAATCTTCTCTGTTCCACGTTTTCCCTTTGGTTCTTCCACCAAGAACACTCCTTTCCCTTTTCCCCACTGGTTAATGTTATATTTCCCCTCCCTTTAGCCTTCTCCCGATTGTACCCTCGAATGCTAAACCCTCCTACCCCTACGCAGTAAAAGAATCCTCAGCCCGCCCTTCGGGGCTCTCGGAATCTGCCTCCCTTCTGCTTCGTTGTCTCCCTGTTTGCCCCTTCTGCGACCCTTCAATCAACGAGCAGGATTTCAGCAGCCCGAGTGTGTCGGAACCCAAGGTGTCCCTCAGACACTCTTGGATGTTCTGGGCCCAGGGCAGAAGCCTCTGAGACCCTGGCAGGCGGCCAGGGACCCCTGTGGTCTTGAGCTTGACCCATGGAACAATTTACCAACCTTGCAGGAAGAACAAGAAATCACAAAAGTTTAGATATTATAATAGAAGTAGTCACAAGGTGAAAGGTAGGATTTTTGAGTGCTGTACAGGGGGGTTTTAGGCCTTGTACAGGGGGGTCTGAGGTTTGTACATGGGGGTCAGAGGTTCTAAGATGGAGGGATTTGGGCGTGCCCTGTCCTCCTTCTTTCTTCTTCCTATTCTCCATGTTCTTGGTGGTGTTGGCACTCACAGATTGGTTTAGAGTAGAAAGTCACTGTTCAACATAGGTAGTAGGCATTGGGAAAAAACTATAAACACCTAATACGTAATGTGTGATATAAAAGATGGCACCCTCCCTTCGGGGAGGAGAGAGGGGGACAGCCAGAGACGGGGACAGCCAGAGACGGGGACAGACAGAGTCAGGGACAATGTCAGGGAGTCTGTGTGCCTTGAGATAATATGCAATAAACTGCCTTGAGACCGGACGACTGAAGACTACTGAGTCTTTCTTTGAAGGCACGGGTTGGAGGAGAGACTTTACCACCATCCGGAGTCACCCAAATCCGGGGAAGACTCCGGCACGAGTGTCCCTCCCGTTCTTCTGGTGGACCCTCAGATGTACCTCAGAGCTACCCGAGCTTCGTGCCGAGTGGCTAAAAGCCCCCACGGCTCGGCAACTGGGAGATCCTTTGCATTACAGGGCGAATAAAGGGGGGATGAATGTGTGTGAATGCGAGGCTGTAAGAGCCCGTCAGAAGCCCCTCATTTTCCATTCTGCCTTCCGATTGCCACAAGAAAGAATCCCTTCCCCCACTGTAGTTCCGGCTTAGAACAGGACACAGCACAGGTGGGACCACTGAACCGTCATGCTGGCTGTTCCCAACAAGGCCTGGTAAGAACTTGGCAAGGACTTGGCAAGGACTTGGCAAAGACCTGACATGGAGCCAGCACGGGACAGCCTGATGCGCGGCCTGCTTCTAATCTCCGTTCTTAAGCCCAATGAACTTTTGGGGTGACTCTCGCCGTCCTTCATTGAAGACCCCTCATCTGCCTCGTTACCACTGTGACAAAGAAAGAATGAGAACCCTCCTCCCAAGGACTGAGACTGAGACCCCTGCTATAGGGAGGAGGGGAAATTGGTGGTCTGACCACTAATGACATGACCTGTTTCCCTTCAGTGATTCAAATGGACTTATTCTTCATTGGATTCGTCTTGCTTTGGTGGTTTCTGTGGACTCACCCGTTCCCTCGGGGCGATTACAATGGACTTTCATTATTACACTTGTTCCCCTCCTCTCTCCTCTGTGGACTATAATTGGAGCCCCGAGTCGACCAGAACTTCGAAGACTCCCCCGACACGACAGACGGATCCCCATCGTCCGGAGCACTGAGGATCTCGCCTGTGTTGGTAGCTATTCCCATAGCCCTCTTCCCTCTCTAACCTTTTATCTCCTTTCAGATCCCCACTATCGCGTTTACTGTTTTGGCCCCTACTAAAGGTGCATTTGTTGTGATTAACTGATAGTCCCTTGTTGTTTGCCTTTGTTGCACTTTTGGGATGGGTGAAAAGAACCATCACGACACCCCGCAAGAAACGGATCGTGACATTAAAATTGGCGTCACGGACAGGATTTCTGTCTAGACAGAAGGGTTGCAGCTGAAAAGGCACCCATACTGTCTTTGGCAATTCATAAAGGATCCCTTAGTGCAAAGGGCGGGACACTGTTGTTTTGTTGTTGTTGTGTGTATGTGGTCTGGGAAGGAAGGGACAACTTGAAGCAACTCAGCAGAGCCTCCCAGGCAGATTATTGTCCTTTCACCCAGCCAGGGAAGCGAAGGGCGACACAGCGAGGGCTGTGTAGTTTTGTGGAACTTAAGTTTGTAGCTCCCTGTCGTGGTTTTGGTCCCTTCCCAAAATGAGTGACAATCTTAGCCTTGAAATTAAAGCTGAATTTTATGCACTACTAGCCAAACACAATGCCAAACCTTCTACAGAAGGAGAAAAATGGGCACAGAGTAATTGGTTGAACTTAGAAAATGTTATTGATAGAGTGTGTTCATTACAACATGAAACAAAATTCAAACTGGGCAAAAATAAAACTATCTTCTGCTCAGTTTGGGGAGCTTGTCTTATGGCAGCTATAGAAAATGGCTTCCAGCGAAGAAGTGAGGAACATGCTATAATAGACTCCCTTCAAAATCTAGTTGAAATTTTGCAAAAACAGTTCTATGAAGCAAAAAATGTGATCTATGCATTGCGAGCTGCCTTAACAGAGGAACATGTTAACAAATCACATCATGCTGATTCCTCTACAGAGCTTGAGGAGAAGGAAACTCCTCACATTAAACAAATCTATCCTCATCAAGAACTTGAAGCAGCAAGTAATTGTGGGGAACATTGCTGCCATCACTTGAGACCCTTGATTAAAACAGAGTAGAACTATCTCAGTGATGATGATCTCCAACCTCACATCACAACCAAACACATACCACCACAAGTAAACACTGCCACCGAGCTAGCTAAGCTTAAAAGGGAATACGGACAGCCTCCACATGAATCAGAAACAGAATATGTTTTCCGGGTGTCCCTCACTGGTGGTGATCAAATTCAATTCACTGAACAGGAAGCCAGTGGGTATTGGGGACATGGTGTCTTCTTAACAACAGGAGAGAAAGGTGACACATGGTCCCTGACACAGCGTGCAGCTTTTTGGGCCGGGGGAACAAGCCCCTTGGAAAGGGGAGATCCCATAGCTAGAATTAGTACCCCCGACCAGCTCTTGGAAAATGTGCACAAAGCTGCTTGCCTGCAAATGACTCACCAAAAGAAATGAATTCCTGGCTTTGAATCCCTGATGCAATTACCTGTGAAGCCCAAGATAATGACCCCTTGAATTTGTGGGCTTCCAGAATCACTCAAACCTACAGCAATTCTCTTTCCAAAAATGATAGCAGCTGTATCTCCTGTAGAAAGACCAGATAGATTTCCTAGTGACTGGAACGACCCATTTGTTCCCCTTTATGACTTGTTGAGGAAAGGGGTGAAATGGGATTGGAGTCTTTCTCAGGAGTCAGCATTGCAATTGCTGATTTTTGAAGCAACAGCTCATCAAGCACTGGGCCCTATCCATCCTACAGATCCTTTCCAGGTGGAATGGGCATTTGCCTCCTCAGGGCTGTCAGTACACATATGGCAGCGGGGTCCTGAGGCTCCGACAAGACCTGTTGGTTTTTATTCCCGTGGTTCCAAAGATGCTGAGAAAAGATACACTACCTGGGAAAAAGGATTGTTGATGGTTATCTTAGCTTTCCTAGAAGTAGAAAAAATTGCACAAAAACAACCAATTGTATTGAGAGGCCCCTTCAAGGTTATTAAGACAGTCACTAGTGGGACCCCCCCTCCTGACGGGGTGGCCCAGAGGGCCTCAGTGAGAAAGTGGTATGCTCAGGTTGAACATTACTGTAACTTCTTCTCAATGACAGAAGGAGCTGTAAAAACTTTAGCAATCCAAGAAACGGAGAGCTTGGACAAACCTGCCTCTGTAATCAAAGTAACCCCTCCTTTCTGCCCCGAACAATCAGCAAACTCTTGGTTTACTGATGCTTTTGCTAAAGGGGAAGGAAAAGTATGGAAATCTAGGGCAGAAGCCCTCCACTTTTCCTCTGGTGAGCAAATGATTACAGAGGGAGAAGGTAGTACACACAGTGGGGAGCTGATAGCTGTCTGGAGTATTTTTCAACGAGAAGCACAGAATTCCTCTTTGGTCTGCATCTACACTGACTCCTATGCTCTGTACCAAATGATCCTAATAATCCAGCTCATGACCCTGGCCAACCTGTTCTGGTGGACCTCTCTTACTATAGGACTAGTAGCACTTGTGCTAAAACCCCCTCTGAAGAAATATGCATGGGAATCCTCTGGTGCTCTAGGGAAAGAGCATTGGACAAATACATGCTGGATAATTCCATCATTCTAACTTTTCTGCCTCTCGGCGGCAGAATTCTGTTGTGTTGACTTTTTCAGAAGAACTCCGAGGGACATGAAGACCACCTAATCCATGATAAAACTGGTAATACTTTTCTGCATCCTACCGCAACCCCATGGCCAGAAACCAGCTGAGTGACCGTGGTCTGAACTAATTGTGGTAGCATGCAGAAAAAGTGAAAGGATCTCTTGAAGCACAAAAAGGTTTGTACGCACCCAAGCATACAGGATTGTTGGCGCAATTTCACATGAACACAAACTGTAGAAGTAGTTTGGTTTTGGTCCAAAAATACTGAAGCACTTTTTTTTTTGTTTTGTTTTGTTTTTGTTTTTGTTTTTTAAGTTGAAAGTATTGATTCAAATACTGGAGTAGGACTTGATGTTAATGTTGTGACACCTACCACCCAACCACTGGTTACACTTAGCCCGAAAATTTTTGAAATTGGACCATATAGAATCAGGAAAACTGGCCAACAACAGATATTGTTTAATCTGTTATCGTCTCTTAAACAAGTCAAATTGCTGATGCAAAACAATATCTGAGAAATACAACCAGCTTGTTCACCCTTCTTGCAGACCTCTTTTCAGGCTTGGACAACCTGGCTGCGGCAGTGGAAGCCTCCTAAAAACCGGCTGCCAAGAGACATAACTGGTGTTGTGGGAACAGGATTGGGAATCCTAAATAGTATTGATTCAGAAGTATGAATGAATAAATTGGCTTCCACAACTAAAGATTTAACCAAAATACAACAACCACTGCAATCGTCCTTATCAGCCTTGGGAACACATCAGTGGTTGCTATCAAACATTCTAGCAAATTGGGAAAAGATAAATGTAAATAATAGCAAATTGATAATTGATGCACTTAATGCCACACAAAGCAACGTTTCCTTAGCTCTTAGCCGTATCCAGGCTCAATGATGGATGCAGTCAGTTGCTGCCTCAATTAGAAGAGAAGGTGAAGAAGGCACTTTTCCTACTGAAATGAGGAAAATAGTCTGGGACAGTGCCACTGACTTTGAAAGAGATTTCCAATCCTGGTGGAATTTAGTGAATTTTACCTATGACCCTAACACAAACACAGCCACAGCATTTGCATTGACCATAAGAAATGCCTGGGTGCATTTGATATTCCCTATCATTGCACTAGGATTAAATCATGATGGACCCACTTTCTATCCTTCTGAACATAGAGAATGGGCCCGTCAAATTGATGACAAATGGCAAACTGTCAATTTAGAGTCCTGTACCATCTGAGAACAACTAGGGTTTATCTGTGAAGGTAATGCAATTGTAGCTCAAGATATTTGTCTGCACACAGAACAAAATAGCTGTCATTTTGATATTCATCCTAACGAGACTTCTGAAACAGTCCTTGTATCTACAGACAATGGGTGTGCCTGCTTCAGAACCGCTTGGGATACTGTGTTTATAGAAAGTACAGTAGTAGCTACTAAAAATCATTCCAATTTTTGTGCTTGCAACTTTAGTAAAATTGCAGGATGTGATTTTTCTTTTGTAGCTCCAGTTACTTCACATGAACTTTTAGAATCCAATCTCACGTTGATTCACAAGCTACTGCCTACTCCCATTGGGATGAACCTTTCTCTGGTAAAGCAATTATTACTTCATCAAGATCTAATAGAGATCCTAGGAAAAATCAAGGGGAATGGACAGAAAACTCTGGTAACTGTTCATCATCATGTGCAAGAAATACATCGTGTTGTAGAAAGGGTGAAAAGAGATGCCGAGCACAAGTGGTGGGATACCCTTTTCGGGTGGTCACCCACCGCCACCGGTATCCTGAACAAATTGTGTCATCCCATTGTTGTTCTTCTGATTTTAGTTATGATTGGTTTTGTTTTATCAGTAATCTTGCTTATTGTAAATTGGAGAATGATGAAACGATGAACAAAATTAACATCTATAATTAATGCACACCACTTGGCCGACATCCTTTACACTAGAGATGTTCCCAGGACAGTAGACACAAGAAGATGATAAGGTTAGAAGATATGTTTTACATCATTTTCTTTTATGATTTGTTCTAATCGCTGTTTTAATTATTTTTGTTTATTGTTTATAAAATTGTACTGAGTAATATCGATTATACTAGGTTTATTACTTTACTGTTTAATATTGATGATACTGGTTTATTATTTGATCAATTTATTGTTTAATTGATTCATATTGGTTATTATTTAAATAACTATTATTGATTTACTAATTGTATTTTGCTTATTGTTTAATTATAATTTGTTGTGATTACTAATATGTTGTGATTGTTTTAGTTTTCCTGTTTTCTCTTTCTTTCCCTTTTCCTCTTCTCTTTTCCCTGGGACGTGCTGCCAACACTTGACGAGTCCTGAAGACTCCACGACGACACCATGGAATCCTGCTGATGAAGATCTTTCGAGGGCAATCGTCAGTCACGGGGTGGTGTAAGAGCCCGTCAGAAGCCCCTCATTTTCCATTCTGCCTTCCGATTGCCACAAGGAAGAATCCCTTCCCCCACTGTAGTTCCGGCTTAGAACTACAGGTGGAACCACTGAACCGTCATGCTGGCTGTTCCCAACAAGGCCTGGTAAGAACTTGGCAAGGAGTTGGCAAGGACTTGGCAAAGACCTGACATGGAGCCAGCACGGGACAGCCTGATGCGCGGCCTGCTTCTAATCTCCGTTCTTAAGCCCAATGAACTTTTGGGGTGACTCTCGCCGTCCTTCATTGAAGACCCCTCATCTGCCTCGTTACCACTGTGACAAAGAAAGAATGAGAACCCTCCTCCCAAGGACTGAGACTGAGACCCCTGCTATAGGGAGGAGGGGAAATTGGTGGTCTGACCACTAATGACATGACCTGTTTCCCTTCAGTGATTCAAATGGACTTATTCTTCATTGGATTCGTCTTGCTTTGGTGGTTTCTGTGGACTCACCTGTTCCCTCGGGGCGATTACAATGGACTTTCATTATTACACTTGTTCCCCTCCTCTCTCCTCTGTGGACTATAATTGGAGCCCCGAGTCGACCAGAACTTCGAAGACTCCCCCGACACGACAGACGGATCCCCATCGTCCGGAGCACTGAGGATCTCGCCTGTGTTGGTAGCTATTCCCATAGCCCTCTTCCCTCTCTAACCTTTTATCTCCTTTCAGATCCCCACTATCGCGTTTACTGTTTTGGCCCCTACTAAAGGTGCATTTGTTGTGATTAACTGATAGTCCCTTGTTGTTTGCCTTTGTTGCACTTTTGGGATCGGTGAAAAGAACCATCACGACACCCCGCAAGAAGCGGATCGTGACAGAGGCGGGCTGGTTACCCCAGACCTGCTAAGCGAGAGCGGCAGTCTCCCATGCTGCGTTTCCGTCTTTTTCGCGAGAAAAGCGGCCAGTAAAGAGACGAAGCGAGTAATAAAAAGAGTGAGAGAACCCCCCCTGGGACTGGGTCTCAGAGAAAGAGTGGGACCCCTTAGTGGGGGGTGGGGGGGGGGGGAGTAAAATGTAATTAATTAGAAAAAAAAATTAATTAAAAGGTAAAAAGAGGGTTTTCTTGGCATAATCTATTGGGGAAAAAGAAAAGGTAAAATGTGTAGGAGGGGCCCCTAAAAATTCTGCTGGATTGAGGGATAAGAATGCCCAAGAACATCCAAGATCAAACCTGCTGGATTGAGGGATTAATGTTCCAAGAGCATCCAGGGTTGATTCCAACCTGCTGGATTGAGGGATTAATGTTCCAAGAGCATCCAGGGTTAAGTCAAACCTGCTGGGTTGAGGGATTAACATTGCAAGAGCACCCAGAATTAAGTTTGCTGGGTTGTTGAGAGCACCCAAGATTGAGTAAAAAATTTGCCAGTTTGAAGAGAAGTCTGACAGGATCTAGAGTTGGGAACCACACAGCTAGATTGAGGGGTATCCAAGAACACTGGGACTAGCCAGGGACACCTACAAGTGTAATAGGTGTGTTGAAAAAGAAAAGGTACCTTGTTGTTGTGGTTGTTTTGTTATGTGTAAGAGTAAGTAAAATAAAGTTAAGTGAATGTAGACGAAGGAAAGTATATGTATGCATCCTGCCCTGTTAAGCAGCCTCACTGTGCTTCCCTGCTGTCACCGACAAACACAAGTTACGAACCCTCAGAACTGAAAAAGTTCAAGCAAATATTGCTTCCATTGATGACCATGATATTGTCTATAATACCTTGTTCCAACTTATGTTATGTAAGTGTTAATACCCCTATCCTACCAGTTGGTAAACCTGATGGGTCATACCGGTTAGTACAGGATCTGCGGGCCATAAACAAGGTCACGGAGGATCTGTATCCTGTGGTGGCCAATCCCTACACGTTATTAACTTGCTTAACAGCCGAGCTAACTTGGTTTACCGTTTTAGATTTAAAAGATGCCTTCTTTTGCCTTCCTATCCACGAAGCCAGAAAATTTTTGCATTTGAATGGGAAAATCCTAAGAGCGGGCCAAGAACTCAACTGACATGGACCAGACTCCCACAAGGATTCAAAAACTCACCCACTGTGTTTGGAGAACAACTTGCAAAAGAATTAGAGACCTGAGAAGCCCCTCCAGAGGAAGGGAAGTTGCTAGAGTACGTAGATGACATCCTGATAGCCACACGGACAAGGGAAGCATGCACGGCCTGGACGATAAGCCTCTTGAACTTTTTGGGGCTCCAAGGGTACCGAGTATCAAAGAAAAAAGCCCAAGTAGTAAAACAGAAAGTAACTTATCTGGGCTACGAAGTCAGTGCTAGACAACGTACCTTGGGCCAAAGCCGGAAGGAGGCAATATGCCAGAGCCCAAAACCTCAGACTGTAAAGGAACTACGAACTTTCCTGAGGATGACAGGGTGGTGCAGGTTATGGATCTATAACTATGGACTGTTTGTTAAGCCCTTCTATGAACTGATTGCAACTGAAAGCAGGAACATCCAAGAGAGAAAGGAAGCTACGCAAGCTTTCAACCAGCTGAAAAAAGCCCTCATGTCAGCTCCAGCCCTGAGATTGCCGGACGTGAGTGAGCCTTTCCTTTTATTCTCCCATGAGAAGCAAGGAATCGCCTTAGGAATACTAGCACAGGACCTCGGCCCATATCGGAGAGCAGTGGCTTACTTCTCTAAGCAATTGGATACAGCAGCTAAAGGGTGGCCTGGGTGCCTCAGAGCTGTTGCAGCAGTCGTCCTGAACATCCAAGAGGCACACAAATTCACCCTAGGCCAGAAAAGAACTGTGCTAGTGTCTCACACAGTGTCTGCAGTGCTAGAGGTAAAAGGTGGGCATTGGCTTTCCCCACAACGGCTCCTGAGATACCAAGCTATCATAGCAGAGCAAGATGATGTAGAGATAGTAGTGGCTAACATTGTCAATCCAGCCTCCTTCCTCAGTAGAAACCAAGGGGAACCAGTGGAACATGACTGCCTGGAGACCATTGAAGCCAGACCACTCCAGCTGCCCCGACTCGAAGGACACCCCTCTCGAGAATGCAGAAGTCTCGTTTACTGATGGAAGCAGTTATATCATCAGTGGAAAACGGCACGCCGGGTAGGCAGTTCCAACGTGCAAGGAAGTAATATCATCTGGGCCCCTGCCAACAAATACCTCTGCACAGAAGGCCGAGATAATTGCTCTAACTCGGGCCCTAGAATTGGCAAGAGGGAAAGAAATAAACATATACACGGACTCGAAGTATGCATTTGGAGTAGTGCATGCTCACAGAGCCATTTAGAAAGAGAGAGGACTGCTGAAGTCTCAAGGGAAAAATATTAAAGATGCATCAGAAGTACTGCGACTTCTAGAAGCAGTCCAGTTGCCAGAGAAAGTAGCGATCATGCACATTAAGGCACATCAGAAGATCAACTCAGAATTGGAAGAAGGAAACGAGCTGGCAGATAGGGAAGCAAAAGAAGCAGCAAGACGGGCAAATTTCCCCTAAAGGTAAGCCAAGATACAACAAACCAGAAAAAAAATTAATCTATGAGCAAAAAGGAGACTATAACCAAGAGGGATGGGCCACCATAGAAGGAAAATTAGTTCTACCCTCCTATTTCTTATGGTCCCTAATAAAGGAAGAACACCAGAAAACCATTGGGGTATTGATGCTCTAGCATAACTAGACATTTACAACTCGACAATGTGACCTTTGCCTCCAGACCAACCCCAAAAATACTCCCAAACCAAAGCTTAGCCAGATTCGGAAGGGTCATGGGCCGGAGCAGCAATGGCAGATTGATTGTACAGAATTGCCAAGAAAAGGGGGGTATAAGTTTTTCCTGGTGCTAACAGATACCTTTTCAGGATGGCCAGAAGCATTCCCCACCAGGACTTCTAAAGCTCAAGAAGTAACTAAGGTATTGGTACAAGAAAACATACCACGCTTTAGAGTCCTGGCCGCAATCTCCTCAAATAGAGGACCACATTTTATTGTAAAATTCGTGCAACAAGTTAGCCAATACTTGAACATAGACTGAGAACTTCGCACCCCATATAACCCACAATCAAGTGGTCAGGTAAAAAAATGAATCATTTGATCAAACAACAAATTGTACAATTGGGACAAGAAGCTAATTTGTCATGGACTCAATCCCTCCCATTAGCACTACTGCAGATCCGAACCAAACCCAAGACTAAAGAAAAGCTAAACCACTTTGAATTGCTTTATGAAAAACCATATGGGGTGCGAAAGAGAATGTCTACCCAAGACATGTCACTAACCTCCTGTATGTTAAGTCTCTTAACTTGGTGTATCCAGCACCAATCACTAGCTAATAAACACAAGTCATAACTAGTGAAATACACTGTTTAGAAGACTTTATGTCACCCAAATATAATTCTATTAATTTTAGTTACTGTAAGTTTAATGATGTCTA
This sequence comes from Vidua macroura, assembly GCF_024509145.1. Lineage (NCBI taxonomy): Eukaryota > Metazoa > Chordata > Aves > Passeriformes > Viduidae > Vidua > Vidua macroura. The sequence goes on from NW_026530543.1 coordinate 699,913, forward strand.
CTTTAACACTCATGTAGAATTCGAGGATGTTAAAACACATGGCCAGTCTGACATCACTCTCTAGAACTCCTAGAATCTTACTGAAATGGGGACGGTCATGATAGTAGATCAGAATTTAAATCAAGACCCCTGTAGTAAAAGAATTTACTCTATTTTAAGAAAAGGGGGGACTGAAGCAGAGATTTTTAGAGTTAGGTTAACAAAATGAATGAAGCATTTCTAATTTAGCTTGTAGAGTTATGTGTTGAATTTTCAACCTTTTACTTAAGAAACCTCTGCCTAGTACAAAGGGCATAGGAAAATGCAAATTTCTGAAGCTTCTTGCATAAAGAACAATACCAGAAGAAGCAAAGAACCCAGATAAAGAAGCTCCTCTGTCTCCAAGCCTATCAAGACTGACAGACGTACTCAGATAAGCACCAAAGGACCAAAAGCGCACGCGCAGAGAGGAAAAGTTCAAAAGTTCAATCATGAGGAAGACCACAATCTTCAGCCTCAGGACCACCAAGAGACCCCCGTACGACCACCACAGCAAACCAGGCATGCCCAGAAGGGCGTGGACTTACTTCGCATGAGAAGCGAGGACAGGCGGGGCCAGGGGTGGAATAGGCATGAAAAAGTTGTGCAATGTATTGCATATGGAACGTCTTTAAGAATAAAAGTGTGGGTCAGACTGAGGCTCGGGGCACAAGTTTTGGAGAGCTATCTCACTTGTGCCGGGCGCTGACATACGTACCCACTTCATAACTACCCCAGGTTATGGAGTCTATTGATTTCTTCCGCGTATCGTTTCAGAGGTTTCTTCCCTTCGCCAGGCTGCAACGTGCCCGCTAGTACCAAGAACTGGGCAGGAGGGGGCAGAGAGCACGGCCATCTGCCAGCAGGTTGCAGCTTGCCCAGGAAAATGCAGTGTCCTTGGAATGTGCAGCAAATCTTATTTCCTGGCAAGGTCGGGCTAAGTGAGCAGTGCTGGTACACTTTCTCCTTGAGAACTGGAGCGGAAAAGCTTTTGGCTAAGATGTAGGCGACTAGAGAGGCAGAATACGCAGCTCCGCAGCTGGCCGAAAGCAAGTGCCGCTTGCCGGCGTCTTTTGGCAAAAGCGGCGCTTCGGAGCGCACCGCTGCCGCTCCAGTCATCTGGGCGCGAAGTAGCCGCTTCTTGGCCTCCGGCAGCCGGAGATCGCGGTAGCTTGCATAGGCGAAGAACGAAGCCGCCAAGAAGCCGGCTTGTGTGCGAAGCTCGCAGACAGCTGCAGGACGGTGGCTGCCGCTCTCCAGCGGTTGAATTCACTCTTGGCATGCGAGTGGAAGGTGTTCCAGGACAAACTTCGTGAGTTTATATTTTAGTTTTCATGCATCCCACCTTGGAAATTCTTGTTGCTCCCCTGAGGCTCCGAGATGCAGAGAACACGGTGGCAGCCGCTGAAAAGAAGGGCAACTGTGAGTTGGTCAAGAAGCAAGAACACAGGCAGCTGCCTGTGCTTGGCAAGGAGCAGCTGCTGGATTCTTGCAATTGCCCTCAGTGCGCACAGAAGCCCGCTGCTCTGCTGCTTGGTTTTTCGCCTTCAGTCAATTACACACTGCTGAAGCTGAGGCAGGCAGTTCAGCTTTGCTGCTTTTCAGCATCTCAGCTGCCCTTCTGCTCTGTGACAGCTCTCCAGGTTTCTTGCCTTCGCCAGGCTGCAATGTGCCCGCTAGTACCAAGAACTGGGCAGGAGTGGGCAGAGAGCACGGCCATCTGCCAGCAGGCTGCAGCTTGCCCAGGAAAATGCAGTGTCCTTGGAATGTGCAGCAAATCTTATTTCCTGGCAAGGTCGGGCTGAGCAGTGCTGGTATACTTTCTCCTTGAGAACTGGAGCGGAAAAGCTTTTCGCGAAGATGTAGGCGACTAGAGAGGCAGAATACGCAGCTCCGCAGCTGGCCGAAAGCAAGTGCCGCTTGCCGGCGTCTTTCGGCAAAAGCGGCGCTTCGGAGCGCACCGCTGCCGCTCCAGTCATCTGTGCGCGAAGTAGCCGCTTCTTGTCCTCCGGCAGCCGGAGATCGCGGTAGCTTGCATAGGTGAAGAACGAAGCCGCGAAGAAGCCGGCTTGTGTGCGAAGCTCGCAGACAGCTGCAGGACGGTGGCTGCCGCTCTCCTGCCTTTGAATTCACTCTTGGCATGCCAATGGAAGGTGTTCCAGGACAATTTTCCTGGGTTTTGACATAGTTGTCATGCATCCCACCTTGGAAATTCTTGTTGCTTCCGAGAGGCTCCGAGATGCAGAGAACACGGTGGCAGCCGCTGAAAAGAAGGGCAACTGTGAGTTGGTCAAGACGCAAGAACATAGGCAGTTGACTGTGCTTGGCTAGGAGCAGCTGCTGGATTGCTTGCAATTGCCTTCAGTGCGCACAGAAGCCCGCTGCTCTGCTGCTTGGTTTTTCGCCTTCAGTCAATTACACACTGCTGAAGCTGAGGCAGGCTGTTCAGCTTTGCTGCTTTTCAGCATCTCAGCTGCCCTTCTGCTCTGTGACAGCTCTCGAGGTTTCTTGCCTTCGCCAGGCTGCAACGTCCCCGCTAGTACCAAGAACTGGGCAGGAGTGGGCAGAGAGCACGGCCATCTGCCAGCAGGTTGCAGCTTGCCCAGGAAAATGCAGTGTCCTTGGAATGTGCAGCAAATCTCATTTCCTGGCAAGGTCGGGCTAAGTGAGCAGTGCTGGGACACTTTCTCCTTGAGAACTGGAGCGGAAAAGCTTTTCGCGAAGATGTAGGCGACTAGAGAGGCAGAATACGCAGCTCCGCAGCTGGCCGAAAGCAAGTGCCGCTTGCCGGCGTCTTTCGGCAAAAGCGGCGCTTCGGAGCGCACCGCTGCCGCTCCAGTCATCTGGGCGCGAAGTAGCCGCTTCTTGGCCTCCGGCAGCCGGAGATCGCGGTAGCTTGCATAGGCGAAGAACGAAGCCGCGAAGAAGCCGGCTTGTGTGCGAAGCTCGCAGACAGCTGCAGGACGGTGGCTGCCGCTCTCCTGCCTCTTGAATTCACTCTTGGCATGCGAGTGGAAGGTGTTCCAGGACAAACTTCGTGAGTTTATATTTTAGTTTTCATGCATCCCACCTTGGAAATTCTTGTTGCTCCCCTGAGGCTCCGAGATGCAGAGAACACGGTGGCAGCTGCTGAAAAGAAGGGCAACTGTGAGTTGGTCAAGAAGCAAGAACACAGGCAGCTGCCTGTGCTTGGCAAGGAGCAGCTGCTGGATTCTTGCAATTGCCTTCAGTGCGCACAGAAGCCCGCTGCTCTGCTGCTTGGTTTTTCGCCTTCAGTCAATTACACACTGCTGAAGTTGAGGCAGGCTGTTCAGCTTTGCTGCTTTTCAGCATCTCAGCTGCCCTTCTGCTCTGTGACAGCTCTCCAGGTTTCTTGCCTTCGCCAGGCTGCAACGTGCCCGCTAGTACCAAGAACTGGGCAGGAGTGGGCAGAGAGCACGGCCATCTGCCAGCAGGTTGCAGCTTGCCCAGGAAAATGCAGTGTCCTTGGAATGTGCAGCAAATCTTATATCCTGGCAAGGTCGGGCTAAGTGAGCAGTGCTGGTACACTTTCTCCTTGAGAACTGGAGCGGAAAAGCTTTTCGCGAAGATGTAGGCGACTAGAGAGGCAGAATACGCAGCTCCGCAGCTGGCCGAAAGCAAGCGCCGCTTGCCGGCGTCTTTTGGCAAAAGCGGCGCTTCGGAGCGCACCGCTGCCGCTCCAGTCATCTGTGCGCGAAGTAGCCGCTTCTTGGCCTCCGGCAGCCGGAGATCGCGGTAGCTTGCATAGGCGAAGAACGAAGACGCGAAGAAGCCGGCTTGTGTGCGAAGCTCGCAGACAGCTGCAGGACGGTGGCTGCCGCTCTCCAGCGGTTGAATTCACTCTTGGCATGCGAGTGGAAGGTGTTCCAGGACAATTTTCCTGGGTTTTGACGTAGTCCTGCTACATCCCGCCTTGGAAATTCTTGTTGCTCCCCAGAGGCTCCGAGATGCAGAGAACACGGTGGCAGCTGCTGAAAAGAAGGGCAACTGTGAGTTGGTCAAGAAGCAAGAACCTAGGCAGCTGCCTATGTTTGGCAAGGAGCAGCTGCTGGATTCTTGCAATTGCCTTCAGTGCGCACAGAAGCCCGCTGCTCTGCTGCTTGGTTTTTCGCCTTCAGTCAATTACACACTGCTGAAGCTGAGGCAGGCAGTTCAGCTTTGCTGCTTTTCAGCATCTCAGCTGCCCTTCTCCTCTGTGACAGCTCTCCAGGTTTCTTGCCTTCGCCAGGCTGCAACGTGCCCGCTAGTACCAAGAACTGGGCAGGAGGGGGCAGAGAGCACGGCCATCTGCCAGCAGGTTGCAGCTTGCCCAGGAAAATGCAGTGTCCTTGGCATGTGCAGCAAATCTTATTTCCTGGCAAGGTCGGGCTAAGTGAGCAGTGCTGGTACACTTTCTCCTTGAGAACTGGAGCGGAAAAGCTTTTCGCTAAGATGTAGGCGACTAGAGAGGCAGAATACGCAGCTCCGCAGCTGGCCGAAAGCAAGTGCCGCTTCCCGGCGTCTTTCGGCAAAAGCGGCGCTTCGGAGCGCACCGCTGCCGCTCCAGTCATCTGTGCGCGAAGTAGCCGCTTCTTGGCCTCCGGCAGCCGGAGATCGCGGTAGCTTGCATCGGCGAAGAACGAAGCCGCCAAGAAGCCGGCTTGTGTGCGAAGCTCGCAGACAGCTGCAGGACGGTGGCTGCCGCTCTGCTGCCTCTTGAATTCACTCTTGGCATGCGAGTGGAAGGTGTTCCAGGACAATTTTCCTGGGTTTTGACGTAGTCCTGCTACATCCCTCCTTGGAAATTCTTGCTGCTCCCCAGAGGCCCCGAGATGCAGAGAACATGGTGGCAGCTGCTGAAAAGAAGGGCAACTGTGAGTTGGTCAAGAAGCAAGAACCTAGGCAGTTGACTGTGCTTGGCAAGGAGCAGCTGCTGGATTCTTGCAATTGCCTTCAGTGCGCACAGAAGCCCGCTGCTCTGCTGCTTGGTTTTTCGCCTTCAGTCAATTACACACTGCTGAAGTTGAGGCAGGCAGTTCAGCTTTGCTGCTTTTCAGCATCTCAGCTGCCCTTCTGCTCTGTGACAGCTCTCGAGGTTTCTTGTCTTCGCCAGGCTGCAACCTGCCCGCTAGTAGCAAGAACTGGGCAGGAGTGGGCAGAGAGCACGGCCATCTGCCAGCAGGTTGCAGCTTGCCCAGGAAAATGCAGTGTCCTTGGAATGTGCAGCAAATCTTATTTCCTGGCAAGGTCGGGCTAAGTGAGCAGTGCTGGTACACTTTCTCCTTGAGAACTGGACCGGAAAAGCTTTTCGCTAAGATGTAGGCCACTAGAGAGGCAGAATACGCAGCTCCGCAGCTGGCCGAAAGCAAGTGCCGCTTGCCGGCGTCTTTTGGCAAAAGCGGCGCTTCGGAGCGCACCGCTGCCGCTCCAGTCATCTGTGCGCGAAGTAGCCGCTTCTTGGCCTCCGGCAGCCGGAGATCGCGGTAGCTTGCATAGGCGAAGAACGAAGCCGCGAAGAAGCCGGCTTGTGTGCGAAGCTCGCAGACAGCTGCAGGACAGTGGCTGCCGCTCTCCTGCCTCTTGAATTCACTCTTGGCATGCCAATGGGAGGTGTTCCAGGACAACCTTCCTGAGATTTTATTTTAGTTTTCATGCATCCCACCTTGGAAATTCTTGTTGCTCCCCAGAGGCTCCGAGATGCAGAGAACACGGTGGCCTCTGCTGAAAAGAAGGGCAACTGTGAGTTGGTCAAGAAGCAAGAACCTAGGCAGTTGACTGTGCTTGGCTAGGAGCAGCTGCTGGATTGCTTGCAATTGCCTTCAGTGCGCACAGAAGCCCGCTGCTCTGCTGCTTGGTTTTTCGCCTTCAGTCAATTACACACTGCTGAAGCTGAGGCAGGCTGTTCAGCTTTGCTGCTTTTCAGCATCTCAGCTTCTTTCTGCTCTGTGACAGCTCTCGAGGTGAAATAGAGATTTTTAGAGTTAGGTTAACAAAATGAATTAAGCATTTCTAATTTAGCTTGTAGAGTTATGTGTTGAATTTTCAACCTTTTGCTTAAGAAACCTCTGCCTAACACAAAGGGAAAAGGAAAATGCAAATTTCTGGAGCTTCTTGCATAAAGAACAATACCAGAAGAAGGAAAGAACCCTTTCCTTCTGAATTAAAATAAAGAAGCTCCTCTGCCTCCAAGCCTATCAAGACTGACAGACGTACTCAGATAAGCACCAAAGGACCAAAAGCGCACGCGCAGAGAGGAAAAGTTCAAAAGTTCAATCATGAGGAAGACCACAATCTTCAGCCTCAGGACCACCAAGAGACCCCCGTACGACCACCACAGCAAACCACGCATGCCCAGAAGGGCGTGGACTTACTTAGCATGAGAAGCGAGGACAGGCGGGGCCAGGGGTGGAATAGGCATGAAAAAGTTGTGCAATGTATTGCATATGGAACGTCTTTAAGAATAAAAGTGTGGGTCAGACTGAGGCTCGGGGCACAAGTTTTGGAGAGCTATCTCACTTGTGCCGGGCGCTGACATACGTACCCACTTCATAACTACCCCAGGTTATGGAGTCTATTGATTTCTTCCGCGTATCGTTTCAGAGGTTTCTTCCCTTCGCCAGGCTGCAACGTGCCCGCTAGTACCAAGAACTGGGCAGGAGGGGGCAGAGAGCACGGCCATCTGCCAGCAGGTTGCAGCTTGCCCAGGAAAATGCAGTGTCCTTGGAATGTGCAGCAAATCTTATATCCTGGCAAGGTCGGGCTAAGTGAGCAGTGCTGGTACACTTTCTCCTTGAGAACTGGAGCGGAAAAGCTTTTCGCTAAGATGTAGGCGACTAGAGAGGCAGAATACGCAGCTCCGCAGCTGGCCGAAAGCAAGTGCCGCTTCCCGGCGTCTTTCGGCAAAAGCGGCGCTTCGGAGCGCACCGCTGCCGCTCCAGTCATCTGTGCGCGAAGTAGCCGCTTCTTGTCCTCCGGCAGCCGGAGATCGCGGTAGCTTGCATAGGCGAAGAACGAAGCCGCGAAGAAGCCGGCTTGTGTGCGAAGCTCGCAGACAGCTGCAGGACGGTGGCTGCCGCTCTCCTGCCTCTTGAATTCACTCTTGGCATGCGAGTGGAAGGTGTTCCAGGACAATTTTCCTGGATTTTGACATAGTTGTCATGCATCCCACCTTGGAAATTCTTGTTGCTTCCGAGAGGCTCCGAGATGCAGAGAACACGGTGGCAGCCGCTGAAAAGAAGGGCAACTGTGAGTTGGTCAAGACGCAAGAACATACGCAGTTGACAGTGCTTGGCTAGGAGCAGCTGCTGGATTGCTTGCAATTGCCTTCAGTGCGCACAGAAGCCCGCTGCTCTGCTGCTTGGTTTTTCGCCTTCAGTCAATTACACACTGCTGAAGCTGAGGCAGGCAGTTCAGCTTTGCTGCTTTTCAGCATCTCAGCTGCCCTTCTCCTCTGTGACAGCTCTCCAGGTTTCTTGCCTTCGCCAGGCTGCAACGTGCCCGCTAGTAGCAAGAACTGGGCAGGAGGGGGCAGAGAGCACGGCCATCTGCCAGCAGGTTGCAGCTTGCCCAGGAAAATGCAGTGTCCTTGGAATGTGCAGCAAATCTTATTTCCTGGCAAGGTCGGGCTAAGTGAGCAGTGCTGGTACACTTTCTCCTTGAGAACTGGAGCGGAAAAGCTTTTCGCTAAGATGTAGGCGACTAGAGAGGCAGAATACGCAGCTCCGCAGCTGGCCGAAAGCAAGTGCCGCTTCCCGGCGTCTTTTGGCAAAAGCGGCGCTTCGGAGCGCACCGCTGCCGCTCCAGTCATCTGTGCGCGAAGTAGCCGCTTCTTGGCCTCCGGCAGCCGGAGATCGCGGTAGCTTGCATAGGCGAAGAACGAAGCCGCGAAGAAGCCGGCTTGTGTGCGAAGCTCGCAGACAGCTGCAGGACGGTGGCTGCCGCTCTCCTGCCTCTTGAATTCACTCTTGGCATGCCAATGGAAGGTGTTCCAGGACAATTTTCCTGGGTTTTGACATAGTTGTCATGCATCCCACCTTGGAAATTCTTGTTGCTTCCGAGAGGCTCCGAGATGCAGAGAACACGGTGGCAGCTGCTGAAAAGAAGGGCAACTGTGAGTTGGTCAAGACGCAAGAACATAGGCAGTTGACAGTGCTTGGCGAGGAGCAGCTGCTGGATTCTTGCAATTGCCTTCAGTGCGCACAGAAGCCCGCTGCTCTGCTGCTTGGTTTTTCGCCTTCAGTCAATTACACACTGCTGAAGCTGAGGCAGGCAGTTCAGCTTTGCTGCTTTTCAGCATCTCAGCTGCTTTCTGCTCTGTGAAATAGAGATTTTTAGAGTTAGGTTAACAAAATGAATTAAGCATTTCTAATTTAGCTTGTAGAGTTATGTGTTGAATTTTCAACCTTTTGCTTAAGAAACCTCTGCCTAATACAAAGGGCAAAGGAAAATGCAAATTTCTGGAGCTTCTTGCATAAAGAACAATACCAGAAGAAGGAAAGAACCCTTTCCTTCTGAATTAAAATAAAGAAGCTCCTCTGCCTCCAAGCCTATCAAGACTGACAGACGTACTCAGATAAGCACCAAAGGACCAAAAGCGCACGCGCAGAGAGGAAAAGTTCAAAAGTTCAATCATGAGGAAGACCACAATCTTCAGCCTCAGGACCACCAAGAGACCCCCGTACGACCACCACAGCAAAGCACGCATGCCCAGAAGGGCGTGGACTTACTTAGCATGAGAAGCGAGGACAGGCGGGGCCAGGGGTGGAATAGGCATGAAAAAGTTGTGCAATGTATTGCATATGGAACGTCTTTAAGAATAAAAGTGTGGGTCAGACTGAGGCTCGGGGCACAAGTTTTGGAGAGCTATCTCACTTGTGCCGGGCGCTGACATACGTACCCACTTCATAACTACCCCAGGTTATGGAGTCTATTGACTTCTTCCGCGTATCGTTTCAGTTGGCGACCACGAAGGGACTGCTCTGCTCACCCGCAGGTCCGGTTGGGAGCAGACACCCTCAGGCGCCACGGGGCTTTTCCCCGGAGGGACTCTGCGCCTCGGCTGTACACTGCGGGGAGCAGACCACGGCCCGTCGACTAGCGGATGAAAGCGGTATGTGTTAATTTATTTTCTTACGGTTGGCACTGATAAGTCACAAAAAGATGTTTTTGCGCGCAGGTTTGCCTAGGGGCTTGCAAGCAGACCGCCATCGGGGGAGAGGCCGGCGGCGGGAGGACCTCCCCAGCTGATAGCGCGGCTCGGGGAGGGCGAAATCGCGATTTCAGTGTGTGGTGTGTGTCCCGATTGCAGTGTAGTGTGTCTGTTACGTCCGGACGTGCGTGCTTGTGCGTGTGTGTGTATGTGTGAGTGGAACGGTGAAGCGCGGTGCGGCCTTGCTAAGATACAGAGACGCGGCGCGGCGGTGCTAGAGAGCGCATGCGCAGGGCAGCTCTCAGCCCACACTACCAGATCGTGCGGGTAGTGCGCACTCTACCTGATAGAGCGGGTGGTGCGCATGCGTGGCACGGGCTGTCTCTGGCGAGCTGGGGGAGCGCGGCGCGGGGCTTAAGTCGGGGCTTGCAAAGGTGCTTTAGGTGCGGCCCAGCTGATAGCGCAGCGGGCGCGCGGGCACAAGCCGCGGTTTGAGGAGCCGCTTTGAACGCCGCTAGCTGATAGCGCAGCTAGTGGGAGCGTGGTACAAGCTAGGAGTTACAAGCACCGCTTACAAGCATCGCTAGTTGGTAAAAAGCTTGCAAAAGTAGCCAGCGAGCCCGGCTGGGCTAAGAGTTAAGTGTTTGTTATACAATAGCACTGCCCTTCAGTGTTAAAAGCTGTCACTGGTGCAGGAGGAGGGGTTGGGGAAGGCAGTCTAGGGTTGCCATGGGAAACAGCAGTTGTATGAGTTCTCCACCCCCTTTCGGAAGAGAATTGTACCCTCCCCCTGTCCTGTCAGTTATTGTTCAAGTCTGCCCCTTAGCCTAGAATCTTCTCTGTTCCACGTTTTCCCTTTGGTTCTTCCACCAAGAACACTCCTTTCCCTTTTCCCCACTGGTTAATGTTATATTTCCCCTCCCTTTAGCCTTCTCCCGATTGTACCCTCGAATGCTAAACCCTCCTACCCCTACGCAGTAAAAGAATCCTCAGCCCGCCCTTCGGGGCTCTCGGAATCTGCCTCCCTTCTGCTTCGTTGTCTCCCTGTTTGCCCCTTCTGCGACCCTTCAATCAACGAGCAGGATTTCAGCAGCCCGAGTGTGTCGGAACCCAAGGTGTCCCTCAGACACTCTTGGATGTTCTGGGCCCAGGGCAGAAGCCTCTGAGACCCTGGCAGGCGGCCAGGGACCCCTGTGGTCTTGAGCTTGACCCATGGAACAATTTATCAACCTTGCAGGAAGAACAAGAAATCACAAAAGTTTAGATATTATAATAGAAGTAGTCACAAGGTGAAAGGTAGGATTTTTGAGTGCTGTACAGGGGGGTTTTAGGCCTTGTACAGGGGGGTCTGAGGTTTGTACATGGGGGTCAGAGGTTCTAAGATGGAGGGATTTGGGCGTGCCCTGTCCTCCTTCTTTCTTCTTCCTATTCTCCATGTTCTTGGTGGTGTTGGCACTCACAGATTGGTTTAGAGTAGAAAGTCACTGTTCAACATAGGTAGTAGGCATTGGGAAAAAACTATAAACACCTAATACGTAATGTGTGATATAAAAGATGGCACCCTCCCTTCGGGGAGGAGAGAGGGGGACAGCCAGAGACGGGGACAGCCAGAGACGGGGACAGACAGAGTCAGGGACAATGTCAGGGAGTCTGTGTGCCTTGAGATAATATGCAATAAACTGCCTTGAGACCGGACGACTGAAGACTACTGAGTCTTTCTTTGAAGGCACAGGTTGGAGGAGAGACTTTACCACCATCCGGAGTCACCCAAATCCGGGGAAGACTCCGGCACGAGTGTCCCTCCCGTTCTTCTGGTGGACCCTCAGATGTACCAGCTACCCGAGCTTCGTGCCGAGTGGCTAAAAGCCCCCACGGCTCGGCAACTGGGAGATCCTTTGCATTACAGGGCGAATAAAGGGGGGATGAATGTGTGTGAATGCGAGGCTGTAAGAGCCCGTCAGAAGCCCCTCATTTTCCATTCTGCCTTCCGATTGCCACAAGAAAGAATCCCTTCCCCCACTGTAGTTCCGGCTTAGAACAGGACACAGCACAGGTGGGACCACTGAACCGTCATGCTGGCTGTTCCCAACAAGGCCTGGTAAGAACTTGGCAAGGACTTGGCAAGGACTTGGCAAAGACCTGACATGGAGCCAGCACGGGACAGCCTGATGCGCGGCCTGCTTCTAATCTCCGTTCTTAAGCCCAATGAACTTTTGGGGTGACTCTCGCCGTCCTTCATTGAAGACCCCTCATCTGCCTCGTTACCACTGTGACAAAGAAAGAATGAGAACCCTCCTCCCAAGGACTGAGACTGAGACCCCTGCTATAGGGAGGAGGGGAAATTGGTGCTCTGACCACTAATGACATGACCTGTTTCCCTTCAGTGATTCAAATGGACTTATTCTTCATTGGATTCGTCTTGCTTTGGTGGTTTCTGTGGACTCACCTGTTCCCTCGGGGCGATTACAATGGACTTTCATTATTACACTTGTTCCCCTCCTCTCTCCTCTGTGGACTATAATTGGAGCCCCGAGTCGACCAGAACTTCGAAGACTCCCCCGACACGACAGACGGATCCCCATCGTCCGGAGCACTGAGGATCTCGCCTGTGTTGGTAGCTATTCCCATAGCCCTCTTCCCTCTCTAACCTTTTATCTCCTTTCAGATCCCCACTATCGCGTTTACTGTTTTGGCCCCTACTAAAGGTGCATTTGTTGTGATTAACTGATAGTCCCTTGTTGTTTGCCTTTGTTGCACTTTTGGGATCGGTGAAAAGAACCATCACGACACCCCGCAAGAAACGGATCGTGACATTAAAATTGGCGTCACGGACAGGATTTCTGTCTAGACAGAAGGGTTGCAGCTGAAAAGGCACCCATACTGTCTTTGGCAATTCATAAAGGATCCCTTAGTGCAAAGGGCGGGACACTGTTGTTTTGTTGTTGTTGTGTGTATGTGGTCTGGGAAGGAAGGGACAACTTGAAGCAACTCAGCAGAGCCTCCCAGGCAGATTATTGTCCTTTCACCCAGCCAGGGAAGCGAAGGGCGACACAGCGAGGGCTGTGTAGTTTTGTGGAACTTAAGTTTGTAGCTCCCTGTCGTGGTTTTGGTCCCTTCCCAAAATGAGTGACAATCTTAGCCTTGAAATTAAAGCTGAATTTTATGCACTACTAGCCAAACACAATGCCAAACCTTCTACAGAAGGAGAAAAATGGGCACAGAGTAATTGGTTGAACTTAGAAAATGTTATTGATAGAGTGTGTTCATTACAACATGAAACAAAATTCAAACTGGGCAAAAATAAAACTATCTTCTGCTCAGTTTGGGGAGCTTGTCTTATGGCAGCTATAGAAAATGGCTTCCAGCGAAGAAGTGAGGAACATGCTATAATAGACTCCCTTCAAAATCTAGTTGAAATTTTGCAAAAACAGTTCTATGAAGCAAAAAATGTGATCTATGCATTGCGAGCTGCCTTAACAGAGGAACATGTTAACAAATCACATCATGCTGATTCCTCTACAGAGCTTGAGGAGAAGGAAACTCCTCACATTAAACAAATCTATCCTCATCAAGAACTTGAAGCAGCAAGTAATTGTGGGGAACATTGCTGCCATCACTTGAGACCCTTGATTAAAACAGAGTAGAACTATCTCAGTGATGATGATCTCCAACCTCACATCACAACCAAACACATACCACCACAAGTAAACACTGCCACCGAGCTAGCTAAGCTTAAAAGGGAATACGGACAGCCTCCACATGAATCAGAAACAGAATATGTTTTCCGGGTGTCCCTCACTGGTGGTGATCAAATTCAATTCACTGAACAGGAAGCCAGTGGGTATTGGGGACATGGTGTCTTCTTAACAACAGGAGAGAAAGGTGACACATGGTCCCTGACACAGCGTGCAGCTTTTTGGGCCGGGGGAACAAGCCCCTTGGAAAGGGGAGATCCCATAGCTAGAATTAGTACCCCCGACCAGCTCTTGGAAAATGTGCACAAAGCTGCTTGCCTGCAAATGACTCACCAAAAGAAATGAATTCCTGGCTTTGAATCCCTGATGCAATTACCTGTGAAGCCCAAGATAATGACCCCTTGAATTTGTGGGCTTCCAGAATCACTCAAACCTACAGCAATTCTCTTTCCAAAAATGATAGCAGCTGTATCTCCTGTAGAAAGACCAGATAGATTTCCTAGTGACTGGAACGACCCATTTGTTCCCCTTTATGACTTGTTGAGGAAAGGGGTGAAATGGGATTGGAGTCTTTCTCAGGAGTCAGCATTGCAATTGCTGATTTTTGAAGCAACAGCTCATCAAGCACTGGGCCCTATCCATCCTACAGATCCTTTCCAGGTGGAATGGGCATTTGCCTCCTCAGGGCTGTCAGTACACATATGGCAGCGGGGTCCTGAGGCTCCGACAAGACCTGTTGGTTTTTATTCCCGTGGTTCCAAAGATGCTGAGAAAAGATACACTACCTGGGAAAAAGGATTGTTGATGGTTATCTTAGCTTTCCTAGAAGTAGAAAAAATTGCACAAAAACAACCAATTGTATTGAGAGGCCCCTTCAAGGTTATTAAGACAGTCACTAGTGGGACCCCCCCTCCTGACGGGGTGGCCCAGAGGGCCTCAGTGAGAAAGTGGTATGCTCAGGTTGAACATTACTGTAACTTCTTCTCAATGACAGAAGGAGCTGTAAAAACTTTAGCAATCCAAGAAACGGAGAGCTTGGACAAACCTGCCTCTGTAATCAAAGTAACCCCTCCTTTCTGCCCCGAACAATCAGCAAACTCTTGGTTTACTGATGCTTTTGCTAAAGGGGAAGGAAAAGTATGGAAATCTAGGGCAGAAGCCCTCCACTTTTCCTCTGGTGAGCAAATGATTACAGAGGGAGAAGGTAGTACACACAGTGGGGAGCTGATAGCTGTCTGGAGTATTTTTCAACGAGAAGCACAGAATTCCTCTTTGGTCTGCATCTACACTGACTCCTATGCTCTGTACCAAATGATCCTAATAATCCAGCTCATGACCCTGGCCAACCTGTTCTGGTGGACCTCTCTTACTATAGGACTAGTAGCACTTGTGCTAAAACCCCCTCTGAAGAAATATGCATGGGAATCCTCTGGTGCTCTAGGGAAAGAGCATTGGACAAATACATGCTGGATAATTCCATCATTCTAACTTTTCTGCCTCTCGGCGGCAGAATTCTGTTGTGTTGACTTTTTCAGAAGAACTCCGAGGGACATGAAGACCACCTAATCCATGATAAAACTGGTAATACTTTTCTGCATCCTACCGCAACCCCATGGCCAGAAACCAGCTGAGTGACCGTGGTCTGAACTAATTGTGGTAGCATGCAGAAAAAGTGAAAGGATCTCTTGAAGCACAAAAAGGTTTGTACGCACCCAAGCATACAGGATTGTTGGCGCAATTTCACATGAACACAAACTGTAGAAGTAGTTTGGTTTTGGTCCAAAAATACTGAAGCACTTTTTTTTTTGTTTTGTTTTGTTTTTGTTTTTGTTTTTTAAGTTGAAAGTATTGATTCAAATACTGGAGTAGGACTTGATGTTAATGTTGTGACACCTACCACCCAACCACTGGTTACACTTAGCCCGAAAATTTTTGAAATTGGACCATATAGAATCAGGAAAACTGGCCAACAACAGATATTGTTTAATCTGTTATCGTCTCTTAAACAAGTCAAATTGCTGATGCAAAACAATATCTGAGAAATACAACCAGCTTGTTCACCCTTCTTGCAGACCTCTTTTCAGGCTTGGACAACCTGGCTGCGGCAGTGGAAGCCTCCTAAAAACCGGCTGCCAAGAGACATAACTGGTGTTGTGGGAACAGGATTGGGAATCCTAAATAGTATTGATTCAGAAGTATGAATGAATAAATTGGCTTCCACAACTAAAGATTTAACCAAAATACAACAACCACTGCAATCGTCCTTATCAGCCTTGGGAACACATCAGTGGTTGCTATCAAACATTCTAGCAAATTGGGAAAAGATAAATGTAAATAATAGCAAATTGATCATTGATGCACTTAATGCCACACAAAGCAACGTTTCCTTAGCTCTTAGCCGTATCCAGGCTCAATGATGGATGCAGTCAGTTGCTGCCTCAATTAGAAGAGAAGGTGAAGAAGGCACTTTTCCTACTGAAATGAGGAAAATAGTCTGGGACAGTGCCACTGACTTTGAAAGAGATTTCCAATCCTGGTGGAATTTAGTGAATTTTACCTATGACCCTAACACAAACACAGCCACAGCATTTGCATTGACCATAAGAAATGCCTGGGTGCATTTGATATTCCCTATCATTGCACTAGGATTAAATCATGATGGACCCACTTTCTATCCTTCTGAACATAGAGAATGGGCCCGTCAAATTGATGACAAATGGCAAACTGTCAATTTAGAGTCCTGTACCATCTGAGAACAACTAGGGTTTATCTGTGAAGGTAATGCAATTGTAGCTCAAGATATTTGTCTGCACACAGAACAAAATAGCTGTCATTTTGATATTCATCCTAACGAGACTTCTGAAACAGTCCTTGTATCTACAGACAATGGGTGTGCCTGCTTCAGAACCGCTTGGGATACTGTGTTTATAGAAAGTACAGTAGTAGCTACTAAAAATCATTCCAATTTTTGTGCTTGCAACTTTAGTAAAATTGCAGGATGTGATTTTTCTTTTGTAGCTCCAGTTACTTCACATGAACTTTTAGAATCCAATCTCACGTTGATTCACAAGCTACTGCCTACTCCCATTGGGATGAACCTTTCTCTGGTAAAGCAATTATTACTTCATCAAGATCTAATAGAGATCCTAGGAAAAATCAAGGGGAATGGACAGAAAACTCTGGTAACTGTTCATCATCATGTGCAAGAAATACATCGTGTTGTAGAAAGGGTGAAAAGAGATGCCGAGCACAAGTGGTGGGATACCCTTTTCGGGTGGTCACCCACCGCCACCGGTATCCTGAACAAATTGTGTCATCCCATTGTTGTTCTTCTGATTTTAGTTATGATTGGTTTTGTTTTATCAGTAATCTTGCTTATTGTAAATTGGAGAATGATGAAACGATGAACAAAATTAACATCTATAATTAATGCACACCACTTGGCCGACATCCTTTACACTAGAGATGTTCCCAGGACAGTAGACACAAGAAGATGATAAGGTTAGAAGATATGTTTTACATCATTTTCTTTTATGATTTGTTCTAATCGCTGTTTTAATTATTTTTGTTTATTGTTTATAAAATTGTACTGAGTAATATCGATTATACTAGGTTTATTACTTTACTGTTTAATATTGATGATACTGGTTTATTATTTGATCAATTTATTGTTTAATTGATTCATATTGGTTATTATTTAAATAACTATTATTGATTTACTAATTGTATTTTGCTTATTGTTTAATTATAATTTGTTGTGATTACTAATATGTTGTGATTGTTTTAGTTTTCCTGTTTTCTCTTTCTTTCCCTTTTCCTCTTCTCTTTTCCCTGGGACGTGCTGCCAACACTTGACGAGTCCTGAAGACTCCACGACGACACCATGGAATCCTGCTGATGAAGATCTTTCGAGGGCAATCGTCAGTCACGGGGTGGTGTAAGAGCCCGTCAGAAGCCCCTCATTTTCCATTCTGCCTTCCGATTGCCACAAGGAAGAATCCCTTCCCCCACTGTAGTTCCGGCTTAGAACTACAGGTGGAACCACTGAACCGTCATGCTGGCTGTTCCCAACAAGGCCTGGTAAGAACTTGGCAAGGAGTTGGCAAGGACTTGGCAAAGACCTGACATGGAGCCAGCACGGGACAGCCTGATGCGCGGCCTGCTTCTAATCTCCGTTCTTAAGCCCAATGAACTTTTGGGGTGACTCTCGCCGTCCTTCATTGAAGACCCCTCATCTGCCTCGTTACCACTGTGACAAAGAAAGAATGAGAACCCTCCTCCCAAGGACTGAGACTGAGACCCCTGCTATAGGGAGGAGGGGAAATTGGTGGTCTGACCACTAATGACATGACCTGTTTCCCTTCAGTGATTCAAATGGACTTATTCTTCATTGGATTCGTCTTGCTTTGGTGGTTTCTGTGGACTCACCTGTTCCCTCGGGGCGATTACAATGGACTTTCATTATTACACTTGTTCCCCTCCTCTCTCCTCTGTGGACTATAATTGGAGCCCCGAGTCGACCAGAACTTCGAAGACTCCCCCGACACGACAGACGGATCCCCATCGTCCGGAGCACTGAGGATCTCGCCTGTGTTGGTAGCTATTCCCATAGCCCTCTTCCCTCTCTAACCTTTTATCTCCTTTCAGATCCCCACTATCGCGTTTACTGTTTTGGCCCCTACTAAAGGTGCATTTGTTGTGATTAACTGATAGTCCCTTGTTGTTTGCCTTTGTTGCACTTTTGGGATCGGTGAAAAGAACCATCACGACACCCCGCAAGAAGCGGATCGTGACAGAGGCGGGCTGGTTACCCCAGACCTGCTAAGCGAGAGCGGCAGTCTCCCATGCTGCGTTTCCGTCTTTTTCGCGAGAAAAGCGGCCAGTAAAGAGACGAAGCGAGTAATAAAAAGAGTGAGAGAACCCCCCCTGGGACTGGGTCTCAGAGAAAGAGTGGGACCCCTTAGTGGGGGGTGGGGGGGGGGGGGGAGTAAAATGTAATTAATTAGAAAAAAAAATGAATTAAAAGGTAAAAAGAGGGTTTTCTTGGCATAATCTATTGGGGAAAAATAAAGGGTAAAATGTGTAGGAGGGGCCCCTAAAAATTCTGCTGGATTGAGGGATAAGAATGCCCAAGAACATCCAAGATCAAACCTGCTGGATTGAGGGATTAATATTCCAAGAGCATCCAGGGTTGATTCAAACCTGCTGGATTGAGGGATTAATGTTCCAAGAGCATCCAGGGTTGATTCCAACCTGCTGGATTGAGGGATTAATGTTCCAAGAGCATCCAGGGTTAAGTCAAACCTGCTGGGTTGAGGGATTAACATTGCAAGAGCACCCAGAATTAAGTTTGCTGGGTTGTTGAGAGCACCCAAGATTGAGTAAAAAATTTGCCAGTTTGAAGAGAAGTCTGACAGGATCTAGAGTTGGGAACCACACAGCTAGATTGAGGGGTATCCAAGAACACTGGGACTAGCCAGGGACACCTACAAGTGTAATAGGTGTGTTGAAAAAGAAAAGGTACCTTGTTGTTGTGGTTGTTTTGTTATGTGTAAGAGTAAGTAAAATAAAGTTAAGTGAATGTAGACGAAGGAAAGTATATGTATGCATCCTGCCCTGTTAAGCAGCCTCACTGTGCTTCCCTGCTGTCACCGACAAACACAAGTTACGAACCCTCAGAACTGAAAAAGTTCAAGCAAATATTGCTTCCATTGATGACCATGATATTGTCTATAATACCTTGTTCCAACTTATGTTATGTAAGTGTTAATACCCCTATCCTAGCAGTTGGTAAACCTGATGGGTCATACCGGTTAGTACAGGATCTGCGGGCCATAAACAAGGTCACGGAGGATCTGTATCCTGTGGTGGCCAATCCCTACACGTTATTAACTTGCTTAACAGCCGAGCTAACTTGGTTTACCGTTTTAGATTTAAAAGATGCCTTCTTTTGCCTTCCTATCCACGAAGCCAGAAAATTTTTGCATTTGAATGGGAAAATCCTAAGAGCGGGCCAAGAACTCAACTGACATGGACCAGACTCCCACAAGGATTCAAAAACTCACCCACTGTGTTTGGAGAACAACTTGCAAAAGAATTAGAGACCTGAGAAGCCCCTCCAGAGGAAGGGAAGTTGCTAGAGTACGTAGATGACATCCTGATAGCCACACGGACAAGGGAAGCATGCACGGCCTGGACGATAAGCCTCTTGAACTTTTTGGGGCTCCAAGGGTACCGAGTATCAAAGAAAAAAGCCCAAGTAGTAAAACAGAAAGTAACTTATCTGGGCTACGAAGTCAGTGCTAGACAACGTACCTTGGGCCAAAGCCGGAAGGAGGCAATATGCCAGAGCCCAAAACCTCAGACTGTAAAGGAACTACGAACTTTCCTGAGGATGACAGGGTGGTGCAGGTTATGGATCTATAACTATGGACTGTTTGTTAAGCCCTTCTATGAACTGATTGCAACTGAAAGCAGGAACATCCAAGAGAGAAAGGAAGCTACGCAAGCTTTCAACCAGCTGAAAAAAGCCCTCATGTCAGCTCCAGCCCTGAGATTGCCGGACGTGAGTGAGCCTTTCCTTTTATTCTCCCATGAGAAGCAAGGAATCGCCTTAGGAATACTAGCACAGGACCTCGGCCCATATCGGAGAGCAGTGGCTTACTTCTCTAAGCAATTGGATACAGCAGCTAAAGGGTGGCCTGGGTGCCTCAGAGCTGTTGCAGCAGTCGTCCTGAACATCCAAGAGGCACACAAATTCACCCTAGGCCAGAAAAGAACTGTGCTAGTGTCTCACACAGTGTCTGCAGTGCTAGAGGTAAAAGGTGGGCATTGGCTTTCCCCACAACGGCTCCTGAGATACCAAGCTATCATAGCAGAGCAAGATGATGTAGAGATAGTAGTGGCTAACATTGTCAATCCAGCCTCCTTCCTCAGTAGAAACCAAGGGGAACCAGTGGAACATGACTGCCTGGAGACCATTGAAGCCACCTACTCCAGCTGCCCCGACTCGAAGGACACCCCTCTCGAGAATGCAGAAGTCTCGTTTACTGATGGAAGCAGTTATATCATCAGTGGAAAACGGCACGCCGGGTAGGCAGTTCCAACGTGCAAGGAAGTAATATCATCTGGGCCCCTGCCAACAAATACCTCTGCACAGAAGGCCGAGATAATTGCTCTAACTCGGGCCCTAGAATTGGCAAGAGGGAAAGAAATAAACATATACACGGACTCGAAGTATGCATTTGGAGTAGTGCATGCTCACAGAGCCATTTAGAAAGAGAGAGGACTGCTGAAGTCTCAAGGGAAAAATATTAAAGATGCATCAGAAGTACTGCGACTTCTAGAAGCAGTCCAGTTGCCAGAGAAAGTAGCGATCATGCACATTAAGGCACATCAGAAGATCAACTCAGAATTGGAAGAAGGAAACGAGCTGGCAGATAGGGAAGCAAAAGAAGCAGCAAGACGGGCAAATTTCCCCTAAAGGTAAGCCAAGATACAACAAACCAGAAAAAAAATTAATCTATGAGCAAAAAGGAGACTATAACCAAGAGGGATGGGCCACCATAGAAGGAAAATTAGTTCTACCCTCCTATTTCTTATGGTCCCTAATAAAGGAAGAACACCAGAAAACCATTGGGGTATTGATGCTCTAGCATAACTAGACATTTACAACTCGACAATGTGACCTTTGCCTCCAGACCAACCCCAAAAATACTCCCAAACCAAAGCTTAGCCAGATTCGGAAGGGTCATGGGCCGGAGCAGCAATGGCAGATTGATTGTACAGAATTGCCAAGAAAAGGGGGGTATAAGTTTTTCCTGGTGCTAACAGATACCTTTTCAGGATGGCCAGAAGCATTCCCCACCAGGACTTCTAAAGCTCAAGAAGTAACTAAGGTATTGGTACAAGAAAACATACCACGCTTTAGAGTCCTGGCCGCAATCTCCTCAAATAGAGGACCACATTTTATTGTAAAATTCGTGCAACAAGTTAGCCAATACTTGAACATAGACTGAGAACTTCGCACCCCATATAACCCACAATCAAGTGGTCAGGTAAAAAAATGAATCATTTGATCAAACAACAAATTGTACAATTGGGACAAGAAGCTAATTTGTCATGGACTCAATCCCTCCCATTAGCACTACTGCAGATCCGAACCAAACCCAAGACTAAAGAAAAGCTAAACCACTTTGAATTGCTTTATGAAAAACCATATGGGGTGCGAAAGAGAATGTCTAGCCAAGACATGTCACTAACCTCCTGTATGTTAAGTCTCTTAACTTGGTGTATCCAGCACCAATCACTAGCTAATAAACACAAGTCATAACTAGTGAAATACACTGTTTAGAAGACTTTATGTCACCCAAATATAATTCTATTAATTTTAGTTACTGTAAGTTTAATGATGTCTACTTTAACACTCATGTAGAATTCGAGGATGTTAAAACACATGGCCAGTCTGACATCACTCTCTAGAACTCCTAGAATCTTACTGAAATGGGGACGGTCATGATAGTAGATCAGAATTTAAATCAAGACCCCTGTAGTAAAAGAATTTACTCTATTTTAAGAAAAGGGGGGACTGAAGCAGAGATTTTTAGAGTTAGGTAAACAAAATGAATGAAGCATTTCTAATTTAGCTTGTAGAGTTATGTGTTGAATTTTCAACCTTTTACTTAAGAAACCTCTGCCTAGTACAAAGGGCATAGGAAAATGCAAATTTCTGAAGCTTCTTGCATAAAGAACAATACCAGAAGAAGCAAAGAACCCAGATAAAGAAGCTCCTCTGTCTCCAAGCCTATCAAGACTGACAGACGTACTCAGATAAGCACCAAAGGACCAAAAGCGCACGCGCAGAGAGGAAAAGTTCAAAAGTTCAATCATGAGGAAGACCACAATCTTCAGCCTCAGGACCACCAAGAGACCCCCGTACGACCACCACAGCAAACCAGGCATGCCCAGAAGGGCGTGGACTTACTTAGCATGAGAAGCGAGGACAGGCGGGGCCAGGGGTGGAATAGGCATGAAAAAGTTGTGCAATGTATTGCATATGGAACGTCTTTAAGAATAAAAGTGTGGGTCAGACTGAGGCTCGGGGCACAAGTTTTGGAGAGCTATCTCACTTGTGCCGGGCGCTGACATACGTACCCACTTCATAACTACCCCAGGTTATGGAGTCTATTGATTTCTTCCGCGTATCGTTTCAGAGGTTTCTTCCCTTCGCCAGGCTGCAACGTGCCCGCTAGTACCAAGAACTGGGCAGGAGGGGGCAGAGAGCACGGCCATCTGCCAGCAGGTTGCAGCTTGCCCAGGAAAATGCAGTGTCCTTGGAATGTGCAGCAAATCTTATTTCCTGGCAAGGTCGGGCTAAGTGAGCAGTGCTGGTACACTTTCTCCTTGAGAACTGGAGCGGAAAAGCTTTTCGCTAAGATGTAGGCGACTAGAGAGGCAGAATACGCAGCTCCGCAGCTGGCCGAAAGCAAGTGCCGCTTGCCGGCGTCTTTCGGCAAAAGCGGCGCTTCGGAGCGCACCGCTGCCGCTCCAGTCATCTGTGCGCGAAGTAGCCGCTTCTTGGCCTCCGGCAGCCGGAGATCGCGGTAGCTTGCATAGGCGAAGAACGAAGCCGCCAAGAAGCCGGCTTGTGTGCGAAGCTCGCAGACAGCTGCAGGACGGTGGCTGCCGCTCTCCTGCCTCTTGAATTCACTCTTGGCATGCGAGTGGAAGGTGTTCCAGGACAAACTTCGTGAGTTTATATTTTAGTTTTCATGCATCCCACCTTGGAAATTCTTGTTGCTCCCCTGAGGCTCCGAGATGCAGAGAACACGGTGGCAGCTGCTGAAAAGAAGGGCAACTGTGACTTGGTCAAGAAGCAAGAACACAGGCAGCTGACTGTGCTTGGCGAGGAGCAGCTGCTGGATTCTTGCAATTGCCTTCAGTGCGCACAGAAGCCCGCTGCTCTGCTGCTTGGTTTTTCGCCTTCAGTCAATTACACACTGCTGAAGTTGAGGCAGGCAGTTCAGCTTTGCTGCTTTTCAGCATCTCAGCTGCCCTTCTGCTCTGTGACAGCTCTCCAGGTTTCTTGCCTTCGCCAGGCTGCAATGTGCCCGCTAGTAGCAAGAACTGGGCAGGAGTGGGCAGAGAGCACGGCCATCTGCCAGCAGGTTGCAGCTTGCCCAGGAAAATGCAGTGTCCTTGGAATGTGCAGCAAATCTTATTTCCTGGCAAGGTCGGGCTAAGTGAGCAGTGCTGGGACACTTTCTCCTTGAGAACTGGAGCGGAAAAGCTTTTCGCTAAGATGTAGGCGACTAGAGAGGCAGAATACGCAGCTCCGCAGCTGGCCGAAAGCAAGTGCCGCTTGCCGGCGTCTTTCGGCAAAAGCGGCGCTTCGGAGCGCACCGCTGCTGCTCCAGTCATCTGGGCGCGAAGTAGCCGCTTCTTGGCCTCCGGCAGCCGGAGATCGCGGTAGCTTGCAAGAGGCGAAGAACGAAGCCGCGAAGAAGCCGGCTTGTGTGCGAAGCTCGCAGACAGCTGCAGGACGGTGGCTGCCGCTCTCCTGCCTCTTGAATTCACTCTTGGCATGCGAGTGGAAGGTGTTCCAGGACAATTTTCCTGGGTTTTGACGTAGTCCTGCTACATCCCTCCTTGGAAATTCTTGCTGCTCCCCAGAGGCTCCGAGATGCAGAGAACATGGTGGCAGCTGCTGAAAAGAAGGGCAACTGTGAGTTGGTCAAGAAGCAAGAACCTAGGCAGTTGACTGTGCTTGGCAAGGAGCAGCTGCTGGATTCTTGCAATTGCCTTCAGTGCGCACAGAAGCCCGCTGCTCTGCTGCTTGGTTTTTCGCCTTCAGTCAATTACACACTGCTGAAGTTGAGGCAGGCAGTTCAGCTTTGCTGCTTTTCAGCATCTCAGCTGCCCTTCTGCTCTGTGACAGCTCTCCAGGTTTCTTGTCTTCGCCAGGCTGCAACCTGCCCGCTAGTAGCAAGAACTGGGCAGGAGTGGGCAGAGAGCACGGCCATCTGCCAGCAGGTTGCAGCTTGCCCAGGAAAATGCAGTGTCTTTGGAATGTGCAGCAAATCTTATTTCCTGGCAAGGTCGGGCTAAGTGAGCAGTGCTGGTACACTTTCTCCTTGAGAACTGGAGCGGAAAAGCTTTTCGCTAAGATGTAGGCCACTAGAGAGGCAGAATACGCAGCTCCGCAGCTGGCCGAAAGCAAGTGCCGCTTGCCGGCGTCTTTTGGCAAAAGCGGCGCTTCGGAGCGCACCGCTGCCGCTCCAGTCATCTGTGCGCGAAGTAGCCGCTTCTTGGCCTCCGGCAGCCGGAGATCGCGGTAGCTTGCATAGGCGAAGAACGAAGCCGCGAAGAAGCCGGCTTGTGTGCGAAGCTCGCAGACAGCTGCAGGACAGTGGCTGCCGCTCTCCTGCCTCTTGAATTCACTCTTGGCATGCCAATGGGAGGTGTTCCAGGACAACCTTCCTGAGATTTTATTTTAGTTTTCATGCATCCCACCTTGGAAATTCTTGTTGCTCCCCAGAGGCTCCGAGATGCAGAGAACACGGTGGCCTCTGCTGAAAAGAAGGGCAACTGTGAGTTGGTCAAGAAGCAAGAACCTAGGCAGTTGACTGTGCTTGGCTAGGAGCAGCTGCTGGATTGCTTGCAATTGCCTTCAGTGCGCACAGAAGCCCGCTGCTCTGCTGCTTGGTTTTTCGCCTTCAGTCAATTACACACTGCTGAAGCTGAGGCAGGCAGTTCAGCTTTGCTGCTTTTCAGCATCTCAGCTGCTTTCTGCTCTGTGACAGCTCTCGAGGTGAAATAGAGATTTTTAGAGTTAGGTTAACAAAATGAATTAAGCATTTCTAATTTAGCTTGTAGAGTTATGTGTTGAATTTTCAACCTTTTGCTTAAGAAACCTCTGCCTAATACAAAGGGCAAAGGAAAATGCAAATTTCTGGAGCTTCTTGCATAAAGAACAATACCAGAAGAAGGAAAGAACCCTTTCCTTCTGAATTAAAATAAAGAAGCTCCTCTGCCTCCAAGCCTATCAAGACTGACAGACGTACTCAGATAAGCACCAAAGGACCAAAAGCGCACGCGCAGAGAGGAAAAGTTCAAAAGTTCAATCATGAGGAAGACCACAATCTTCAGCCTCAGGACCACCAAGAGACCCCCGTACGACCACCACAGTAAAGCACGCATGCCCAGAAGGGCGTGGACTTACTTAGCATGAGAAGCGAGGACAGGCGGGGCCAGGGGTGGAATAGGCATGAAAAAGTTGTGCAATGTATTGCATATGGAACGTCTTTAAGAATAAAAGTGTGGGTCAGACTGAGGCTCGGGGCACAAGTTTTGGAGAGCTATCTCACTTGTGCCGGGCGCTGACATACGTACCCACTTCATAACTACCCCAGGTTATGGAGTCTATTGATTTCTTCCGCGTATCGTTTCAGTTGGCGACCACGAAGGGACTGCTCTGCTCACCCGCAGGTCCGGTTGGGAGCAGACACCCTCAGGCGCCACGGGGCTTTTCCCCGGAGGGACTCTGCGCCTCGGCTGTACACTGCGGGGAGCAGACCACGGCCCGTCGACTAGCGGATGAAAGCGGTATGTGTTAATTTATTTTCTTACGGTTGGCACTGATAAGTCGCAAAAAGATGTTTTTGCGCGCAGGTTTGCCTAGGGGCTTGCAAGCAGACCGCCATCGGGGGAGAGGCCGGCGGCGGGAGGACCTCCCCAGCTGATAGCGCGGCTCGGGGAGGGCGAAATCGCCATTTCAGTGTGTGGTGTGTGTCCCGATTGCAGTGTAGTGTGTCTGTTACGTCCGGACGTGCGTGCTTGTGCGTGTGTGTGTATGTGTGAGTGGAACGGTGAAGCGCGGTGCGGCCTTGCTAAGATACAGAGACGCGGCGCGGCGGTGCTAGAGAGCGCATGCGCAGGGCAGCTCTCAGCCCACACTACCTGATAGTGCGGGTAGTGCGCACTCTACCTGATAGAGCGGGTGGTGCGCATGCGTGGCACGGGCTGTCTCTGGCGAGCTGGGGGAGCGCGGCGCGGGGCTTAAGTCGGGGCTTGCAAAGGTGCTTTAGGCGCGGCCCAGCTGATAGCGCAGCGGGCGCGCGGGCACAAGCCGCGGTTTGAGGAGCCGCTTTGAACGCCGCTAGCTGATAGCGCAGCTAGTGGGAGCGTGGTACAAGCTAGGAGTTACAAGCACCGCTTACAAGCATCGCTAGTTGGTAAAAAGCTTGCAAAAGTAGCCAGCGAGCCCGGCTGGGCTAAGAGTTAAGTGTTTGTTATACAATAGCACTGCCCTTCAGTGTTAAAAGCTGTCACTGGTGCAGGAGGAGGGGTTGGGGAAGGCAGTCTAGGGTTGCCATGGGAAACAGCAGTTGTATGAGTTCTCCACCCCCTTTCGGAAGAGAATTGTACCCTCCCCCTGTCCTGTCAGTTATTGTTCAAGTCTGCCCCTTAGCCTAGAATCTTCTCTGTTCCACGTTTTCCCTTTGGTTCTTCCACCAAGAACACTCCTTTCCCTTTTCCCCACTGGTTAATGTTATATTTCCCCTCCCTTTAGCCTTCTCCCGATTGTACCCTCGAATGCTAAACCCTCCTACCCCTACGCAGTAAAAGAATCCTCAGCCCGCCCTTCGGGGCTCTCGGAATCTGCCTCCCTTCTGCTTCGTTGTCTCCCTGTTTGCCCCTTCTGCGACCCTTCAATCAACGAGCAGGATTTCAGCAGCCCGAGTGTGTCGGAACCCAAGGTGTCCCTCAGACACTCTTGGATGTTCTGGGCCCAGGGCAGAAGCCTCTGAGACCCTGGCAGGCGGCCAGGGACCCCTGTGGTCTTGAGCTTGACCCATGGAACAATTTATCAACCTTGCAGGAAGAACAAGAAATCACAAAAGTTTAGATATTATAATAGAAGTAGTCACAAGGTGAAAGGTAGGATTTTTGAGTGCTGTACAGGGGGGTTTTAGGCCTTGTACAGGGGGGTCTGAGGTTTGTACATGGGGGTCAGAGGTTCTAAGATGGAGGGATTTGGGCGTGCCCTGTCCTCCTTCTTTCTTCTTCCTATTCTCCATGTTCTTGGTGGTGTTGGCACTCACAGATTGGTTTAGAGTAGAAAGTCACTGTTCAACATAGGTAGTAGGCATTGGGAAAAAACTATAAACACCTAATACGTAATGTGTGATATAAAAGATGGCACCCTCCCTTCGGGGAGGAGAGAGGGGGACAGCCAGAGACGGGGACAGCCAGAGACGGGGACAGACAGAGTCAGGGACAATGTCAGGGAGTCTGTGTGCCTTGAGATAATATGCAATAAACTGCCTTGAGACCGGACGACTGAAGACTACTGAGTCTTTCTTTGAAGGCACAGGTTGGAGGAGAGACTTTACCACCATCCGGAGTCACCCAAATCCGGGGAAGACTCCGGCACGAGTGTCCCTCCCGTTCTTCTGGTGGACCCTCAGATGTACCAGCTACCCGAGCTTCGTGCCGAGTGGCTAAAAGCCCCCACGGCTCGGCAACTGGGAGATCCTTTGCATTACAGGGCGAATAAAGGGGGGATGAATGTGTGTGAATGCGAGGCTGTAAGAGCCCGTCAGAAGCCCCTCATTTTCCATTCTGCCTTCCGATTGCCACAAGAAAGAATCCCTTCCCCCACTGTAGTTCCGGCTTAGAACAGGACACAGCACAGGTGGGACCACTGAACCGTCATGCTGGCTGTTCCCAACAAGGCCTGGTAAGAACTTGGCAAGGACTTGGCAAGGACTTGGCAAAGACCTGACATGGAGCCAGCACGGGACAGCCTGATGCGCGGCCTGCTTCTAATCTCCGTTCTTAAGCCCAATGAACTTTTGGGGTGACTCTCGCCGTCCTTCATTGAAGACCCCTCATCTGCCTCGTTACCACTGTGACAAAGAAAGAATGAGAACCCTCCTCCCAAGGACTGAGACTGAGACCCCTGCTATAGGGAGGAGGGGAAATTGGTGCTCTGACCACTAATGACATGACCTGTTTCCCTTCAGTGATTCAAATGGACTTATTCTTCATTGGATTCGTCTTGCTTTGGTGGTTTCTGTGGACTCACCTGTTCCCTCGGGGCGATTACAATGGACTTTCATTATTACACTTGTTCCCCTCCTCTCTCCTCTGTGGACTATAATTGGAGCCCCGAGTCGACCAGAACTTCGAAGACTCCCCCGACACGACAGACGGATCCCCATCGTCCGGAGCACTGAGGATCTCGCCTGTGTTGGTAGCTATTCCCATAGCCCTCTTCCCTCTCTAACCTTTTATCTCCTTTCAGATCCCCACTATCGCGTTTACTGTTTTGGCCCCTACTAAAGGTGCATTTGTTGTGATTAACTGATAGTCCCTTGTTGTTTGCCTTTGTTGCACTTTTGGGATCGGTGAAAAGAACCATCACGACACCCCGCAAGAAGCGGATCGTGACAGAGGCGGGCTGGTTACCCCAGACCTGCTAAGCGAGAGCGGCAGTCTCCCATGCTGCGTTTCCGTCTTTTTCGCGAGAAAAGCGGCCAGTAAAGAGACGAAGCGAGTAATAAAAAGAGTGAGAGAACCCCCCCTGGGACTGGGTCTCAGAGAAAGAGTGGGACCCCTTAGTGGGGGGTGGGGGGGGGGGGGGAGTAAAATGTAATTAATTAGAAAAAAAAATGAATTAAAAGGTAAAAAGAGGGTTTTCTTGGCATAATCTATTGGGGAAAAATAAAGGGTAAAATGTGTAGGAGGGGCCCCTAAAAATTCTGCTGGATTGAGGGATAAGAATGCCCAAGAACATCCAAGATCAAACCTGCTGGATTGAGGGATTAATATTCCAAGAGCATCCAGGGTTGATTCAAACCTGCTGGATTGAGGGATTAATGTTCCAAGAGCATCCAGGGTTGATTCCAACCTGCTGGATTGAGGGATTAATGTTCCAAGAGCATCCAGGGTTAAGTCAAACCTGCTGGGTTGAGGGATTAACATTGCAAGAGCACCCAGAATTAAGTTTGCTGGGTTGTTGAGAGCACCCAAGATTGAGTAAAAAATTTGCCAGTTTGAAGAGAAGTCTGACAGGATCTAGAGTTGGGAACCACACAGCTAGATTGAGGGGTATCCAAGAACACTGGGACTAGCCAGGGACACCTACAAGTGTAATAGGTGTGTTGAAAAAGAAAAGGTACCTTGTTGTTGTGGTTGTTTTGTTATGTGTAAGAGTAAGTAAAATAAAGTTAAGTGAATGTAGACGAAGGAAAGTATATGTATGCATCCTGCCCTGTTAAGCAGCCTCACTGTGCTTCCCTGCTGTCACCGACAAACACAAGTTACGAACCCTCAGAACTGAAAAAGTTCAAGCAAATATTGCTTCCATTGATGACCATGATATTGTCTATAATACCTTGTTCCAACTTATGTTATGTAAGTGTTAATACCCCTATCCTAGCAGTTGGTAAACCTGATGGGTCATACCGGTTAGTACAGGATCTGCGGGCCATAAACAAGGTCACGGAGGATCTGTATCCTGTGGTGGCCAATCCCTACACGTTATTAACTTGCTTAACAGCCGAGCTAACTTGGTTTACCGTTTTAGATTTAAAAGATGCCTTCTTTTGCCTTCCTATCCACGAAGCCAGAAAATTTTTGCATTTGAATGGGAAAATCCTAAGAGCGGGCCAAGAACTCAACTGACATGGACCAGACTCCCACAAGGATTCAAAAACTCACCCACTGTGTTTGGAGAACAACTTGCAAAAGAATTAGAGACCTGAGAAGCCCCTCCAGAGGAAGGGAAGTTGCTAGAGTACGTAGATGACATCCTGATAGCCACACGGACAAGGGAAGCATGCACGGCCTGGACGATAAGCCTCTTGAACTTTTTGGGGCTCCAAGGGTACCGAGTATCAAAGAAAAAAGCCCAAGTAGTAAAACAGAAAGTAACTTATCTGGGCTACGAAGTCAGTGCTAGACAACGTACCTTGGGCCAAAGCCGGAAGGAGGCAATATGCCAGAGCCCAAAACCTCAGACTGTAAAGGAACTACGAACTTTCCTGAGGATGACAGGGTGGTGCAGGTTATGGATCTATAACTATGGACTGTTTGTTAAGCCCTTCTATGAACTGATTGCAACTGAAAGCAGGAACATCCAAGAGAGAAAGGAAGCTACGCAAGCTTTCAACCAGCTGAAAAAAGCCCTCATGTCAGCTCCAGCCCTGAGATTGCCGGACGTGAGTGAGCCTTTCCTTTTATTCTCCCATGAGAAGCAAGGAATCGCCTTAGGAATACTAGCACAGGACCTCGGCCCATATCGGAGAGCAGTGGCTTACTTCTCTAAGCAATTGGATACAGCAGCTAAAGGGTGGCCTGGGTGCCTCAGAGCTGTTGCAGCAGTCGTCCTGAACATCCAAGAGGCACACAAATTCACCCTAGGCCAGAAAAGAACTGTGCTAGTGTCTCACACAGTGTCTGCAGTGCTAGAGGTAAAAGGTGGGCATTGGCTTTCCCCACAACGGCTCCTGAGATACCAAGCTATCATAGCAGAGCAAGATGATGTAGAGATAGTAGTGGCTAACATTGTCAATCCAGCCTCCTTCCTCAGTAGAAACCAAGGGGAACCAGTGGAACATGACTGCCTGGAGACCATTGAAGCCACCTACTCCAGCTGCCCCGACTCGAAGGACACCCCTCTCGAGAATGCAGAAGTCTCGTTTACTGATGGAAGCAGTTATATCATCAGTGGAAAACGGCACGCCGGGTAGGCAGTTCCAACGTGCAAGGAAGTAATATCATCTGGGCCCCTGCCAACAAATACCTCTGCACAGAAGGCCGAGATAATTGCTCTAACTCGGGCCCTAGAATTGGCAAGAGGGAAAGAAATAAACATATACACGGACTCGAAGTATGCATTTGGAGTAGTGCATGCTCACAGAGCCATTTAGAAAGAGAGAGGACTGCTGAAGTCTCAAGGGAAAAATATTAAAGATGCATCAGAAGTACTGCGACTTCTAGAAGCAGTCCAGTTGCCAGAGAAAGTAGCGATCATGCACATTAAGGCACATCAGAAGATCAACTCAGAATTGGAAGAAGGAAACGAGCTGGCAGATAGGGAAGCAAAAGAAGCAGCAAGACGGGCAAATTTCCCCTAAAGGTAAGCCAAGATACAACAAACCAGAAAAAAAATTAATCTATGAGCAAAAAGGAGACTATAACCAAGAGGGATGGGCCACCATAGAAGGAAAATTAGTTCTACCCTCCTATTTCTTATGGTCCCTAATAAAGGAAGAACACCAGAAAACCATTGGGGTATTGATGCTCTAGCATAACTAGACATTTACAACTCGACAATGTGACCTTTGCCTCCAGACCAACCCCAAAAATACTCCCAAACCAAAGCTTAGCCAGATTCGGAAGGGTCATGGGCCGGAGCAGCAATGGCAGATTGATTGTACAGAATTGCCAAGAAAAGGGGGGTATAAGTTTTTCCTGGTGCTAACAGATACCTTTTCAGGATGGCCAGAAGCATTCCCCACCAGGACTTCTAAAGCTCAAGAAGTAACTAAGGTATTGGTACAAGAAAACATACCACGCTTTAGAGTCCTGGCCGCAATCTCCTCAAATAGAGGACCACATTTTATTGTAAAATTCGTGCAACAAGTTAGCCAATACTTGAACATAGACTGAGAACTTCGCACCCCATATAACCCACAATCAAGTGGTCAGGTAAAAAAATGAATCATTTGATCAAACAACAAATTGTACAATTGGGACAAGAAGCTAATTTGTCATGGACTCAATCCCTCCCATTAGCACTACTGCAGATCCGAACCAAACCCAAGACTAAAGAAAAGCTAAACCACTTTGAATTGCTTTATGAAAAACCATATGGGGTGCGAAAGAGAATGTCTAGCCAAGACATGTCACTAACCTCCTGTATGTTAAGTCTCTCAACTTGGTGTATCCAGCACCAATCACTAGCTAATAAACACAAGTCATAACTAGTGAAATACACTGTTTAGAAGACTTTATGTCACCCAATTATAATTCTATTAATTTTAGTTACTGTAAGTTTAATGATGTCTACTTTAACACTCATGTAGAATTCGAGGATGTTAAAACACATGGCCAGTCTGACATCACTCTCTAGAACTCCTAGAATCTTACTGAAATGGGGACGGTCATGATAGTAGATCAGAATTTAAATCAAGACCCCTGTAGTAAAAGAATTTACTCTATTTTAAGAAAAGGGGGGACTGAAGCAGAGATTTTTAGAGTTAGGTAAACAAAATGAATGAAGCATTTCTAATTTAGCTTGTAGAGTTATGTGTTGAATTTTCAACCTTTTACTTAGGAAACCTCTGCCTAGTACAAAGGGCATAGGAAAATGCAAATTTCTGAAGCTTCTTGCATAAAGAACAATACCAGAAGAAGCAAAGAACCCAGATAAAGAAGCTCCTCTGTCTCCAAGCCTATCAAGACTGACAGACGTACTCAGATAAGCACCAAAGGACCAAAAGCGCACGCGCAGAGAGGAAAAGTTCAAAAGTTCAATCATGAGGAAGACCACAATCTTCAGCCTCAGGACCACCAAGAGACCCCCGTACGACCACCACAGCAAACCACGCATGCCCAGAAGGGCGTGGACTTACTTCGCATGAGAAGCGAGGACAGGCGGGGCCAGGGGTGGAATAGGCATGAAAAAGTTGTGCAATGTACTGCATATGGAACGTCTTTAAGAATAAAAGTGTGGGTCAGACTGAGGCTCGGGGCACAAGTTTTGGAGAGCTATCTCACTTGTGCCGGGCGCTGACATACGTACCCACTTCATAACTACCCCAGGTTATGGAGTCTATTGATTTCTTCCGCGTATCGTTTCAGAGGTTTCTTCCCTTCGCCAGGCTGCAACGTGCCCGCTAGTACCAAGAACTGGGCAGGAGGGGGCAGAGAGCACGGCCATCTGCCAGCAGGTTGCAGCTTGCCCAGGAAAATGCAGTGTCCTTGGAATGTGCACCAAATCTTATTTCCTGGCAAGGTCGGGCTAAGTGAGCAGTGCTGGGACACTTTCTCCTTGAGAACTGGAGCGGAAAAGCTTTTCGCTAAGATGTAGGCGACTAGAGAGGCAGAATACGCAGCTCCGCAGCTGGCCGAAAGCAAGTGCCGCTTGCCGGCGTCTTTCGGCAAAAGCGGCGCTTCGGAGCGCACCGCTGCTGCTCCAGTCATCTGGGCGCGAAGTAGCCGCTTCTTGGCCTCCGGCAGCCGGAGATCGCGGTAGCTTGCATAGGCGAAGAACGAAGCCGCGAAGAAGCCGGCTTGTGTGCGAAGCTCGCAGACAGCTGCAGGACGGTGGCTGCCGCTCTCCTGCCTCTTGAATTCACTCTTGGCATGCGAGTGGAAGGTGTTCCAGGACAAACTTCGTGAGTTTATATTTTAGTTTTCATGCATCCCACCTTGGAAATTCTTGTTGCTCCCCTGAGGCTCCGAGATGCAGAGAACACGGTGGCAGCTGCTGAAAAGAAGGGCAACTGTGACTTGGTCAAGAAGCAAGAACACAGGCAGCTGACTGTGCTTGGCGAGGAGCAGCTGCTGGATTCTTGCAATTGCCTTCAGTGCGCACAGAAGCCCGCTGCTCTGCTGCTTGGTTTTTCGCCTTCAGTCAATTACACACTGCTGAAGTTGAGGCAGGCAGTTCAGCTTTGCTGCTTTTCAGCATCTCAGCTGCCCTTCTGCTCTGTGACAGCTCTCCAGGTTTCTTGCCTTCGCCAGGCTGCAACGTGCCCGCTAGTAGCAAGAACTGGGCAGGAGTGGGCAGAGAGCACGGCCATCTGCCAGCAGGTTGCAGCTTGCCCAGGAAAATGCAGTGTCCTTGGAATGTGCAGCAAATCTTATTTCCTGGCAAGGTCGGGCTAAGTGAGCAGTGCTGGGACACTTTCTCCTTGAGAACTGGAGCGGAAAAGCTTTTCGCTAAGATGTAGGCGACTAGAGAGGCAGAATACGCAGCTCCGCAGCTGGCCGAAAGCAAGTGCCGCTTCCCGGCGTCTTTCGGCAAAAGCGGCGCTTCGGAGCGCACCGCTGCCGCTCCAGTCATCTGGGCGCGAAGTAGCCGCTTCTTGGCCTCCGGCAGCCGGAGATCGCGGTAGCTTGCAAGAGGCGAAGAACGAAGCCGCGAAGAAGCCGGCTTGTGTGCGAAGCTCGCAGACAGCTGCAGGACGGTGGCTGCCGCTCTCCTGCCTCTTGAATTCACTCTTGGCATGCGAGTGGAAGGTGTTCCAGGACAATTTTCCTGGGTTTTGACGTAGTCCTGCTACATCCCTCCTTGGAAATTCTTGCTGCTCCCCAGAGGCTCCAAGATGCAGAGAACACGGTGGCAGCTGCTGAAAAGAAGGGCAACTGTGAGTTGGTCAAGAAGCAAGAACCTAGGCAGTTGACTGTGCTTGGCAAGGAGCAGCTGCTGGATTCTTGCAATTGCCTTCAGTGCGCACAGAAGCCCGCTGCTCTGCTGCTTGGTTTTTCGCCTTCAGTCAATTACACACTGCTGAAGTTGAGGCAGGCAGTTCAGCTTTGCTGCTTTTCAGCATCTCAGCTGCCCTTCTGCTCTGTGACAGCTCTCGAGGTTTCTTGTCTTCGCCAGGCTGCAACGTGCCCGCTAGTAGCAAGAACTGGGCAGGAGTGGGCAGAGAGCACGGCCATCTGCCAGCAGGTTGCAGCTTGCCCAGGAAAATGCAGTGTCCTTGGAATGTGCAGCAAATCTTATTTCCTGGCAAGGTCGGGCTAAGTGAGCAGTGCTGGTACACTTTCTCCTTGAGAACTGGACCGGAAAAGCTTTTCGCTAAGATGTAGGCCACTAGAGAGGCAGAATACGCAGCTCCGCAGCTGGCCGAAAGCAAGTGCCGCTTGCCGGCGTCTTTTGGCAAAAGCGGCGCTTCGGAGCGCACCGCTGCCGCTCCAGTCATCTGTGCGCGAAGTAGCCGCTTCTTGGCCTCCGGCAGCCGGAGATCGCGGTAGCTTGCATAGGCGAAGAACGAAGCCGCGAAGAAGCCGGCTTGTGTGCGAAGCTCGCAGACAGCTGCAGGACAGTGGCTGCCGCTCTCCTGCCTCTTGAATTCACTCTTGGCATGCCAATGGGAGGTGTTCCAGGACAACCTTCCTGAGATTTTATTTTAGTTTTCATGCATCCCACCTTGGAAATTCTTGTTGCTCCCCAGAGGCTCCGAGATGCAGAGAACACGGTGGCCTCTGCTGAAAAGAAGGGCAACTGTGAGTTGGTCAAGAAGCAAGAACCTAGGCAGTTGACTGTGCTTGGCTAGGAGCAGCTGCTGGATTGCTTGCAATTGCCTTCAGTGCGCACAGAAGCCCGCTGCTCTGCTGCTTGGTTTTTCGCCTTCAGTCAATTACACACTGCTGAAGCTGAGGCAGGCAGTTCAGCTTTGCTGCTTTTCAGCATCTCAGCTGCTTTCTGCTCTGTGACAGCTCTCGAGGTGAAATAGAGATTTTTAGAGTTAGGTTAACAAAATGAATTAAGCATTTCTAATTTAGCTTGTAGAGTTATGTGTTGAATTTTCAACCTTTTGCTTAAGAAACCTCTGCCTAATACAAAGGGCA
Organism: Vidua macroura; assembly: GCF_024509145.1. NCBI lineage: Eukaryota > Metazoa > Chordata > Aves > Passeriformes > Viduidae > Vidua > Vidua macroura. Next base: position 735,367 of record NW_026530543.1, read on the forward strand.
AAGGAAAATGCAAATTTCTGGAGCTTCTTGCATAAAGAACAATACCAGAAGAAGGAAAGAACCCTTTCCTTCTGAATTAAAATAAAGAAGCTCCTCTGCCTCCAAGCCTATCAAGACTGACAGACGTACTCAGATAAGCACCAAAGGACCAAAAGCGCACACGCAGAGAGGAAAAGTTCAAAAGTTCAATCATGAGGAAGACCACAATCTTCAGCCTCAGGACCACCAAGAGACCCCCGTACGACCACCACAGCAAAGCACGCATGCCCAGAAGGGCGTGGACTTACTTAGCATGAGAAGCGAGGACAGGCGGGGCCAGGGGTGGAATAGGCATGAAAAAGTTGTGCAATGTATTGCATATGGAACGTCTTTAAGAATAAAAGTGTGGGTCAGACTGAGGCTCGGGGCACAAGTTTTGGAGAGCTATCTCACTTGTGCCGGGCGCTGACATACGTACCCACTTCATAACTACCCCAGGTTATGGAGTCTATTGATTTCTTCCGCGTATCGTTTCAGTTGGCGACCACGAAGGGACTGCTCTGCTCACCCGCAGGTCCGGTTGGGAGCAGACACCCTCAGGCGCCACGGGGCTTTTCCCCGGAGGGACTCTGCGCCTCGGCTGTACACTGCGGGGAGCAGACCACGGCCCGTCGACTAGCGGATGAAAGCGGTATGTGTTAATTTATTTTCTTACGGTTGGCACTGATAAGTCGCAAAAAGATGTTTTTGCGCGCAGGTTTGCCTAGGGGCTTGCAAGCAGACCGCCATCGGGGGAGAGGCCGGCGGCGGGAGGACCTCCCCAGCTGATAGCGCGGCTCGGGGAGGGCGAAATCGCCATTTCAGTGTGTGGTGTGTGTCCCGATTGCAGTGTAGTGTGTCTGTTACGTCCGGACGTGCGTGCTTGTGCGTGTGTGTGTATGTGTGAGTGGAACGGTGAAGCGCGGTGCGGCCTTGCTAAGATACAGAGACGCGGCGCGGCGGTGCTAGAGAGCGCATGCGCAGGGCAGCTCTCAGCCCACACTACCTGATAGTGCGGGTAGTGCGCACTCTACCTGATAGAGCGGGTGGTGCGCATGCGTGGCACGGGCTGTCTCTGGCGAGCTGGGGGGAGCGCGGCGCGGGGCTTAAGTCGGGGCTTGCAAAGGTGCTTTAGGCGCGGCCCAGCTGATAGCGCAGCGGGCGCGCGGGCACAAGCCGCGGTTTGAGGAGCCGCTTTGAACGCCGCTAGCTGATAGCGCAGCTAGTGGGAGCGTGGTACAAGCTAGGAGTTACAAGCACCGCTTACAAGCATCGCTAGTTGGTAAAAAGCTTGCAAAAGTAGCCAGCGAGCCCGGCTGGGCTAAGAGTTAAGTGTTTGTTATACAATAGCACTGCTCTTCAGTGTTAAAAGCTGTCACTGGTGCAGGAGGAGGGGTTGGGGAAGGCAGTCTAGGGTTGCCATGGGAAACAGCAGTTGTATGAGTTCTCCACCCCCTTTCGGAAGAGAATTGTACCCTCCCCCTGTCCTGTCAGTTATTGTTCAAGTCTGCCCCTTAGCCTAGAATCTTCTCTGTTCCACGTTTTCCCTTTGGTTCTTCCACCAAGAACACTCCTTTCCCTTTTCCCCACTGGTTAATGTTATATTTCCCCTCCCTTTAGCCTTCTCCCGATTGTACCCTCGAATGCTAAACCCTCCTACCCCTACGCAGTAAAAGAATCCTCAGCCCGCCCTTCGGGGCTCTCGGAATCTGCCTCCCTTCTGCTTCGTTGTCTCCCTGTTTGCCCCTTCTGTGACCCTTCAATCAACGAGCAGGATTTCAGCAGCCCGAGTGTCCCTCCCGTTCTTCTGGTGGACCCTCAGATGTACCAGCTACCCGAGCTTCGTGCCGAGTGGCTAAAAGCCCCCACGGCTCGGCAACTGGGAGATCCTTTGCATTACAGGGCGAATAAAGGGGGGATGAATGTGTGTGAATGCGAGGCTGTAAGAGCCCGTCAGAAGCCCCTCATTTTCCATTCTGCCTTCCGATTGCCACAAGAAAGAATCCCTTCCCCCACTGTAGTTCCAGCTTAGAACAGGACACAGCACAGGTGGGACCACTGAACCGTCATGCTGGCTGTTCCCAACAAGGCCTGGTAAGAACTTGGCAAGGACTTGGCAAGGACTTGGCAAAGACCTGACATGGAGCCAGCACGGGACAGCCTGATGCGCGGCCTGCTTCTAATCTCCGTTCTTAAGCCCAATGAACTTTTGGGGTGACTCTCGCCGTCCTTCATTGAAGACCCCTCATCTGCCTTGTTACCACTGTGACAAAGAAAGAATGAGAACCCTCCTCCCAAGGACTGAGACTGAGACCCCTGCTATAGGGAGGAGGGGAAATTGGTGCTCTGACCACTAATGACATGACCTGTTTCCCTTCAGTGATTCAAATGGACTTATTCTTCATTGGATTCGTCTTGCTTTGGTGGTTTCTGTGGACTCACCTGTTCCCTCGGGGCGATTACAATGGACTTTCATTATTACACTTGTTCCCCTCCTCTCTCCTCTGTGGACTATAATTGGAGCCCCGAGTCGACCAGAACTTCGAAGACTCCCCCGACACGACAGACGGATCCCCATCGTCCGGAGCACTGAGGATCTCGCCTGTGTTGGTAGCTATTCCCATAGCCCTCTTCCCTCTCTAACCTTTTATCTCCTTTCAGATCCCCACTATCGCGTTTACTGTTTTGGCCCCTACTAAAGGTGCATTTGTTGTGATTAACTGATAGTCCCTTGTTGTTTGCCTTTGTTGCACTTTTGGGATCGGTGAAAAGAACCATCACGACACCCCGCAAGAAACGGATCGTGACATTAAAATTGGCGTCACGGACAGGATTTCTGTCTAGACAGAAGGGTTGCAGCTGAAAAGGCACCCATACTGTCTTTGGCAATTCATAAAGGATCCCTTAGTGCAAAGGGCGGGACACTGTTGTTTTGTTGTTGTTGTGTGTATGTGGTCTGGGAAGGAAGGGACAACTTGAAGCAACTCAGCAGAGCCTCCCAGGCAGATTATTGTCCTTTCACCCAGCCAGGGAAGCGAAGGGCGACACAGCGAGGGCTGTGTAGTTTTGTGGAACTTAAGTTTGTAGCTCCCTGTCGTGGTTTTGGTCCCTTCCCAAAATGAGTGACAATCTTAGCCTTGAAATTAAAGCTGAATTTTATGCACTACTAGCCAAACACAATGCCAAACCTTCTACAGAAGGAGAAAAATGGGCACAGAGTAATTGGTTGAACTTAGAAAATGTTATTGATAGAGTGTGTTCATTACAACATGAAACAAAATTCAAACTGGGCAAAAATAAAACTATCTTCTGCTCAGTTTGGGGAGCTTGTCTTATGGCAGCTATAGAAAATGGCTTCCAGCGAAGAAGTGAGGAACATGCTATAATAGACTCCCTTCAAAATCTAGTTGAAATTTTGCAAAAACAGTTCTATGAAGCAAAAAATGTGATCTATGCATTGCGAGCTGCCTTAACAGAGGAACATGTTAACAAATCACATCATGCTGATTCCTCTACAGAGCTTGAGGAGAAGGAAACTCCTCACATTAAACAAATCTATCCTCATCAAGAACTTGAAGCAGCAAGTAATTGTGGGGAACATTGCTGCCATCACTTGAGACCCTTGATTAAAACAGAGTAGAACTATCTCAGTGATGATGATCTCCAACCTCACATCACAACCAAACACATACCACCACAAGTAAACACTGCCACCGAGCTAGCTAAGCTTAAAAGGGAATATGGACAGCCTCCACATGAATCAGAAACAGAATATGTTTTCCGGGTGTCCCTCACTGGTGGTGATCCAATTCAATTAACTGAACAGGAAGCCAGTGGGTATTGGGGACATGGTGTCTTCTTAACAACAGGAGAGAAAGGTGACACATGGTCCCTGACACAGCGTGCAGCTTTTTGGGCCGGGGGAACAAGCCCCTTGGAAAGGGGAGATCCCATAGCTAGAATTAGTACCCCCGACCAGCTCTTGGAAAATGTGCACAAAGCTGCTTGCCTGCAAATGACTCACCAAAAGAAATGAATTCCTGGCTTTGAATCCCTGATGCAATTACCTGTGAAGCCCAAGATAATGACCCCTTGAATTTGTGGGCTTCCAGAATCACTCAAACCTACAGCAATTCTCTTTCCAAAAATGATAGCAGCTGTATCTCCTGTAGAAAGACCAGATAGATTTCCTAGTGACTGGAACGACCCATTTGTTCCCCTTTATGACTTGTTGAGGAAAGGGGTGAAATGGGATTGGAGTCTTTCTCAGGAGTCAGCATTGCAATTGCTGATTTTTGAAGCAACAGCTCATCAAGCACTGGGCCCTATCCATCCTACAGATCCTTTCCAGGTGGAATGGGCATTTGCCTCCTCAGGGCTGTCAGTACACATATGGCAGCGGGGTCCTGAGGCTCCGACAAGACCTGTTGGTTTTTATTCCCGTGGTTCCAAAGATGCTGAGAAAAGATACACTACCTGGGAAAAAGGATTGTTGATGGTTATCTTAGCTTTCCTAGAAGTAGAAAAAATTGCACAAAAACAACCAATTGTATTGAGAGGCCCCTTCAAGGTTATTAAGACAGTCACTAGTGGGAGTCCCCCTCCTGACGGGGTGGCCCAGAGGGCCTCAGTGAGAAAGTGGTATGCTCAGGTTGAACATTACTGTAACTTCTTCTCAATGACAGAAGGAGCTGTAAAAACTTTAGCAATCCAAGAAACGGAGAGCTTGGACAAACCTGCCTCTGTAATCAAAGTAACCCCTCCTTTCTGCCCCGAACAATCAGCAAACTCTTGGTTTACTGATGCTTTTGCTAAAGGGGAAGGAAAAGTATGGAAATCTAGGGCAGAAGCCCTCCACTTTTCCTCTGGTGAGCAAATGATTACAGAGGGAGAAGGTAGTACACACAGTGGGGAGCTGATAGCTGTCTGGAGTATTTTTCAACAAGAAGCACAGAATTCCTCTTTGGTCTGCATCTACACTGACTCCTATGCTCTGTACCAAATGATCCTAATAATCCAGCTCATGACCCTGGCCAACCTGTTCTGGTGGACCTCTCTTACTATAGGACTAGTAGCACTTGTGCTAAAACCCCCTCTGAAGAAATATGCATGGGAATCCTCTGGTGCTCTAGGGAAAGAGCATTGGACAAATACATGCTGGATAATTCCATCATTCTAACTTTTCTGCCTCTCGGCGGCAGAATTCTGTTGTGTTGACTTTTTCAGAAGAACTCCGAGGGACATGAAGACCACCTAATCCATGATAAAACTGGTAATACTTTTCTGCATCCTACCGCAACCCCATGGCCAGAAAGCAGCTGAGTGACCGTGGTCTGAACTAATTGTGGTAGCATGCAGAAAAAGTGAAAGGATCTCTTGAAGCACAAAAAGGTTTGTACGCAGCCAAGCATACAGGATTGTTGGCACAATTTCACATTACCACAAACTGTAGAAGTAGTTTGGTTTTGGTCCAAAAATACTGAAGCACTTTTTTTTTTGTTTTGTTTTGTTTTTGTTTTTGTTTTTTAAGTTGAAAGTATTGATTCAAATACTGGAGTAGGACTTGATGTTAATGTTGTGACACCTACCACCCAACCACTGGTTACACTTAGCCCGAAAATTTTTGAAATTGGACCATATAGAATCAGGAAAACTGGCCAACAACAGATATTGTTTAATCTGTTATGGTCTCTTAAACAAGTCAAATTGCTGATGCAAAACAATATCTGAGAAATACAACCAGCTTGTTCACCCTTTTTGCAGACCTCTTTTCAGGCTTGGACAACCTGGCTGCGACAGTGGAAGCCTCCTAAAAACCGGCTGCCAAGAGACATAACTGGTGTTGTGGGAACAGGATTGGGAATCCTAAATAGTATTGATTCAGAAGTATGAATGAATAAATTGGCTTCCACAACTAAAGATTTAACCAAAATACAACAACCACTGCAATCGTCCTTATCAGCCTTGGGAACACATCAGTGGTTGCTATCAAACATTCTAGCAAATTGGGAAAAGATAAATGTAAATAATAGCAAATTGATCATTGATGCACTTAATGCCACACAAAGCAACGTTTCCTTAGCTCTTAGCCGTATCCAGGCTCAATGATGGATGCAGTCAGTTGCTGCCTCAATTAGAAGAGAAGGTGAAGAAGGCACTTTTCCTACTGAAATGAGGAAAATAGTCTGGGACAGTGCCACTGACTTTGAAAGAGATTTCCAATCCTGGTGGAATTTAGTGAATTTTACCTATGACCCTAACACAAACACAGCCACAGCATTTGCATTGACCATAAGAAATGCCTGGGTGCATTTGATATTCCCTATCATTGCACTAGGATTAAATCATGATGGACCCACTTTCTATCCTTCTGAACATAGAGAATGGGCCCGTCAAATTGATGACAAATGGCAAACTGTCAATTTAGAGTCCTGTACCATCTGAGAACAACTAGGGTTTATCTGTGAAGGTAATGCAATTGTAGCTCAAGATATTTGTCTGCACACAGAACAAAATAGCTGTCATTTTGATATTCATCCTAACGAGACTTCTGAAACAGTCCTTGTATCTACAGACAATGGGTGTGCCTGCTTCAGAACCGCTTGGGATACTGTGTTTATAGAAAGTACAGTAGTAGCTACTAAAAATCATTCCAATTTTTGTGCTTGCAACTTTAGTAAAATTGCAGGATGTGATTTTTCTTTTGTAGCTCCAGTTACTTCACATGAACTTTTAGAATCCAATCTCACGTTGATTCACAAGCTACTGCCTACTCCCATTGGGATGAACCTTTCTCTGGTAAAGCAATTATTACTTCATCAAGATCTAATAGAGATCCTAGGAAAAATCAAGGGGAATGGACAGAAAACTCTGGTAACTGTTCATCATCATGTGCAAGAAATACATCGTGTTGTAGAAAGGGTGAAAAGAGATGCCAAGCACAAGTGGTGGGATACCCTTTTCGGGTGGTCACCCACCGCCACCGGTATCCTGAACAAATTGTGTCATCCCATTGTTGTTCTTCTGATTTTAGTTATGATTGGTTTTGTTTTATCAGTAATCTTGCTTATTGTAAATTGGAGAATGATGAAACGATGAACAAAATTAACATCTATAATTAATGCACACCACTTGGCCGACATCCTTTACACTAGAGATGTTCCCAGGACAGTAGACACAAGAAGATGATAAGGTTAGAAGATATGTTTTACATCATTTTCTTTTATGATTTGTTCTAATCGCTGTTTTAATTATTTTTGTTTATTGTTTATAAAATTGTACTGAGTAATATCGATTATACTAGGTTTATTACTTTACTGTTTAATATTGATGATACTGGTTTATTATTTGATCAATTTATTGTTTAATTGATTCATATTGATTATTATTTAAGTAACTATTATTGATTTACTAATTGTATTTTGCTTATTGTTTAATTATAATTTGTTGTGATTACTAATATGTTGTGATTGTTTTAGTTTTCCTGTTTTCTCTTTCTTTCCCTTTTCCTCTTCTCTTTTCCCTGGGACGTGCTGCCAACACTTGACGAGTCCTGAAGACTCCACGACGACACCATGGAATCCTGCTGATGAAGATCTTTCGAGGGAAATCGTCAGTCACGGGGTGGTGTAAGAGCCCGTCAGAAGCCCCTCATTTTCCATTCTGCCTTCCGATTGCCACAAGAAAGAATCCCTTCCCCCACTGTAGTTCCGGCTTAGAACTACAGGTGGAACCACTGAACCGTCATGCTGGCTGTTCCCAACAAGGCCTGGTAAGAACTTGGCAAGGAGTTGGCAAGGACTTGGCAAAGACCTGACATGGAGCCAGCACGGGACAGCCTGATGCGCGGCCTGCTTCTAATCTCCGTTCTTAAGCCCAATGAACTTTTGGGGTGACTCTCGCCGTCCTTCATTGAAGACCCCTCATCTGCCTCGTTACCACTGTGACAAAGAAAGAATGAGAACCCTCCTCCCAAGGACTGAGACTGAGACCCCTGCTATAGGGAGGAGGGGAAATTGGTGCTCTGACCACTAATGACATGACCTGTTTCCCTTCAGTGATTCAAATGGACTTATTCTTCATTGGATTCGTCTTGCTTTGGTGGTTTCTGTGGACTCACCTGTTCCCTCGGGGCGATTACAATGGACTTTCATTATTACACTTGTTCCCCTCCTCTCTCCTCTGTGGACTATAATTGGAGCCCCGAGTCGACCAGAACTTCGAAGACTCCCCCGACACGACAGACGGATCCCCATCGTCCGGAGCACTGAGGATCTCGCCTGTGTTGGTAGCTATTCCCATAGCCCTCTTCCCTCTCTAACCTTTTATCTCCTTTCAGATCCCCACTATCGCGTTTACTGTTTTGGCCCCTACTAAAGGTGCATTTGTTGTGATTAACTGATAGTCCCTTGTTGTTTGCCTTTGTTGCACTTTTGGGATCGGTGAAAAGAACCATCACGACACCCCGCAAGAAGCGGATCGTGACAGAGGCGGGCTGGTTACCCCAGACCTGCTAAGCGAGAGCGGCAGTCTCCCATGCTGCGTTTCCGTCTTTTTCGCGAGAAAAGCGGCCAGTAAAGAGACGAAGCGAGTAATAAAAAGAGTGAGAGAACCCCCCCTGGGACTGGGTCTCAGAGAAAGAGTGGGACCCCTTAGTGGGGGGTGGGGGGGGGGGGGGAGTAAAATGTAATTAATTAGAAAAAAAAATTAATTAAAAGGTAAAAAGAGGGTTTTCTTGGCATAATCTATTGGGGAAAAATAAAGGGTAAAATGTGTAGGAGGGGCCCCTAAAAATTCTGCTGGATTGAGGGATAAGAATGCCCAAGAACATCCAAGATCAAACCTGCTGGATTGAGGGATTAATATTCCAAGAGCATCCAGGGTTGATTCAAACCTGCTGGATTGAGGGATTAATGTTCCAAGAGCATCCAGGGTTGATTCCAACCTGCTGGATTGAGGGATTAATGTTCCAAGAGCATCCAGGGTTAAGTCAAACCTGCTGGGTTGAGGGATTAACATTGCAAGAGCACCCAGAATTAAGTTTGCTGGGTTGTTGAGAGCACCCAAGATTGAGTAAAAAATTTGCCAGTTTGAAGAGAAGTCTGACAGGATCTAGAGTTGGGAACCACACAGCTAGATTGAGGGGTATCCAAGAACACTGGGACTAGCCAGGGACACCTACAAGTGTAATAGGTGTGTTGAAAAAGAAAAGGTACCTTGTTGTTGTGGTTGTTTTGTTATGTGTAAGAGTAAGTAAAATAAAGTTAAGTGAATGTAGACGAAGGAAAGTATATGTATGCATCCTGCCCTGTTAAGCAGCCTCACTGTGCTTCCCTGCTGTCACCGACAAACACAAGTTACGAACCCTCAGAACTGAAAAAGTTCAAGCAAATATTGCTTCCATTGATGACCATGATATTGTCTATAATACCTTGTTCCAACTTATGTTATGTAAGTGTTAATACCCCTATCCTACCAGTTGGTAAACCTGATGGGTCATACCGGTTAGTACAGGATCTGCGGGCCATAAACAAGGTCACGGAGGATCTGTATCCTGTGGTGGCCAATCCCTACACGTTATTAACTTGCTTAACAGCCGAGCTAACTTGGTTTACCGTTTTAGATTTAAAAGATGCCTTCTTTTGCCTTCCTATCCACGAAGCCAGAAAATTTTTGCATTTGAATGGGAAAATCCTAAGAGCGGGCCAAGAACTCAACTGACATGGACCAGACTCCCACAAGGATTCAAAAACTCACCCACTGTGTTTGGAGAACAACTTGCAAAAGAATTAGAGACCTGAGAAGCCCCTCCAGAGGAAGGGAAGTTGCTAGAGTACGTAGATGACATCCTGATAGCCACACGGACAAGGGAAGCATGCACGGCCTGGACGATAAGCCTCTTGAACTTTTTGGGGCTCCAAGGGTACCGAGTATCAAAGAAAAAAGCCCAAGTAGTAAAACAGAAAGTAACTTATCTGGGCTACGAAGTCAGTGCTAGACAACGTACCTTGGGCCAAAGCCGGAAGGAGGCAATATGCCAGAGCCCAAAACCTCAGACTGTAAAGGAACTACGAACTTTCCTGAGGATGACAGGGTGGTGCAGGTTATGGATCTATAACTATGGACTGTTTGTTAAGCCCTTCTATGAACTGATTGCAACTGAAAGCAGGAACATCCAAGAGACAAAGGAAGCTACGCAAGCTTTCAACCAGCTGAAAAAAGCCCTCATGTCAGCTCCAGCCCTGAGATTGCCGGACGTGAGTGAGCCTTTCCTTTTATTCTCCCATGAGAAGCAAGGAATCGCCTTAGGAATACTAGCACAGGACCTCGGCCCATATCGGAGAGCAGTGGCTTACTTCTCTAAGCAATTGGATACAGCAGCTAAAGGGTGGCCTGGGTGCCTCAGAGCTGTTGCAGCAGTCGTCCTGAACATCCAAGAGGCACACAAATTCACCCTAGGCCAGAAAAGAACTGTGCTAGTGTCTCACACAGTGTCTGCAGTGCTAGAGGTAAAAGGTGGGCATTGGCTTTCCCCACAACGGCTCCTGAGATACCAAGCTATCATAGCAGAGCAAGATGATGTAGAGATAGTAGTGGCTAACATTGTCAATCCAGCCTCCTTCCTCAGTAGAAACCAAGGGGAACCAGTGGAACATGACTGCCTGGAGACCATTGAAGCCACCTACTCCAGCTGCCCCGACTCGAAGGACACCCCTCTCGAGAATGCAGAAGTCTCGTTTACTGATGGAAGCAGTTATATCATCAGTGGAAAACGGCACGCCGGGTAGGCAGTTCCAACGTGCAAGGAAGTAATATCATCTGGGCCCCTGCCAACAAATACCTCTGCACAGAAGGCCGAGATAATTGCTCTAACTCGGGCCCTAGAATTGGCAAGAGGGAAAGAAATAAACATATACACGGACTCGAAGTATGCATTTGGAGTAGTGCATGCTCACAGAGCCATTTAGAAAGAGAGAGGACTGCTGAAGTCTCAAGGGAAAAATATTAAAGATGCATCAGAAGTACTGCGACTTCTAGAAGCAGTCCAGTTGCCAGAGAAAGTAGCGATCATGCACATTAAGGCACATCAGAAGATCAACTCCGAATTGGAAGAAGGAAACGAGCTGGCAGATAGGGAAGCAAAAGAAGCAGCAAGACGGGCAAATTTCCCCTAAAGGTAAGCCAAGATACAACAAACCAGAAAAAAAATTAATCTATGAGCAAAAAGGAGACTATAACCAAGAGGGATGGGCCACCATAGAAGGAAAATTAGTTCTACCCTCCTATTTCTTATGGTCCCTAATAAAGGAAGAACACCAGAAAACCATTGGGGTATTGATGCTCTAGCATAACTAGACATTTACAACTCGACAATGTGACCTTTGCCTCCAGACCAACCCCAAAAATACTCCCAAACCAAAGCTTAGCCAGATTCGGAAGGGTCATGGGCCGGAGCAGCAATGGCAGATTGATTGTACAGAATTGCCAAGAAAAGGGGGGTATAAGTTTTTCCTGGTGCTAACAGATACCTTTTCAGGATGGCCAGAAGCATTCCCCACCAGGACTTCTAAAGCTCAAGAAGTAACTAAGGTATTGGTACAAGAAAACATACCACGCTTTAGAGTCCTGGCCGCAATCTCCTCAAATAGAGGACCACATTTTATTGTAAAATTCGTGCAACAAGTTAGCCAATACTTGAACATAGACTGAGAACTTCGCACCCCATATAACCCACAATCAAGTGGTCAGGTAAAAAAATGAATCATTTGATCAAACAACAAATTGTACAATTGGGACAAGAAGCTAATTTGTCATGGACTCAATCCCTCCCATTAGCACTACTGCAGATCCGAACCAAACCCAAGACTAAAGAAAAGCTAAACCACTTTGAATTGCTTTATGAAAAACCATATGGGGTGCGAAAGAGAATGTCTAGCCAAGACATGTCACTAACCTCCTGTATGTTAAGTCTCTTAACTTGGTGTATCCAGCACCAATCACTAGCTAATAAACACAAGTCATAACTAGTGAAATACACTGTTTAGAAGACTTTATGTCACCCAAATATAATTCTATTAATTTTAGTTACTGTAAGTTTAATGATGTCTACTTTAACACTCATGTAGAATTAGAGGATGTTAAAACACATGGCCAGTCTGACATCACTCTCTAGAACTCCTAGAATCTTACTGAAATGGGGACGGTCATGATAGTAGATCAGAATTTAAATCAAGACCCCTGTAGTAAAAGAATTTACTCTATTTTAAGAAAAGGGGGGACTGAAGCAGAGATTTTTAGAGTTAGGTTAACAAAATGAATGAAGCATTTCTAATTTAGCTTGTAGAGTTATGTGTTGAATTTTCAACCTTTTACTTAAGAAACCTCTGCCTAGTACAAAGGGCATAGGAAAATGCAAATTTCTGAAGCTTCTTGCATAAAGAACAATACCAGAAGAAGCAAAGAACCCAGATAAAGAAGCTCCTCTGTCTCCAAGCCTATCAAGACTGACAGACGTACTCAGATAAGCACCAAAGGACCAAAAGCGCACGCGCAGAGAGGAAAAGTTCAAAAGTTCAATCATGAGGAAGACCACAATCTTCAGCCTCAGGACCACCAAGAGACCCCCGTACGACCACCACAGCAAACCAGGCATGCCCAGAAGGGCGTGGACTTACTTCGCATGAGAAGCGAGGACAGGCGGGGCCAGGGGTGGAATAGGCATGAAAAAGTTGTGCAATGTACTGCATATGGAACGTCTTTAAGAATAAAAGTGTGGGTCAGACTGAGGCTCGGGGCACAAGTTTTGGAGAGCTATCTCACTTGTGCCGGGCGCTGACATACGTACCCACTTCATAACTACCCCAGGTTATGGAGTCTATTGATTTCTTCCGCGTATCGTTTCAGAGGTTTCTTCCCTTCGCCAGGCTGCAACGTGCCCGCTAGTACCAAGAACTGGGCAGGAGGGGGCAGAGAGCACGGCCATCTGCCAGCAGGTTGCAGCTTGCCCAGGAAAATGCAGTGTCCTTGGAATGTGCACCAAATCTTATTTCCTGGCAAGGTCGGGCTAAGTGAGCAGTGCTGGGACACTTTCTCCTTGAGAACTGGAGCGGAAAAGCTTTTCGCTAAGATGTAGGCGACTAGAGAGGCAGAATACGCAGCTCCGCAGCTGGCCGAAAGCAAGTGCCGCTTCCCGGCGTCTTTCGGCAAAAGCGGCGCTTCGGAGCGCACCGCTGCCGCTCCAGTCATCTGGGCGCGAAGTAGCCGCTTCTTGGCCTCCGGCAGCCGGAGATCGCGGTAGCTTGCATAGGCGAAGAACGAAGCCGCGAAGAAGCCGGCTTGTGTGCGAAGCTCGCAGACAGCTGCAGGACGGTGGCTGCCGCTCTCCTGCCTCTTGAATTCACTCTTGGCATGCGAGTGGAAGGTGTTCCAGGACAAACTTCGTGAGTTTATATTTTAGTTTTCATGCATCCCACCTTGGAAATTCTTGTTGCTCCCCTGAGGCTCCGAGATGCAGAGAACACGGTGGCAGCTGCTGAAAAGAAGGGCAACTGTGACTTGGTCAAGAAGCAAGAACACAGGCAGCTGACTGTGCTTGGCGAGGAGCAGCTGCTGGATTCTTGCAATTGCCTTCAGTGCGCACAGAAGCCCGCTGCTCTGCTGCTTGGTTTTTCGCCTTCAGTCAATTACACACTGCTGAAGTTGAGGCAGGCAGTTCAGCTTTGCTGCTTTTCAGCATCTCAGCTGCCCTTCTGCTCTGTGACAGCTCTCCAGGTTTCTTGCCTTCGCCAGGCTGCAACGTGCCCGCTAGTAGCAAGAACTGGGCAGGAGTGGGCAGAGAGCACGGCCATCTGCCAGCAGGTTGCAGCTTGCCCAGGAAAATGCAGTGTCCTTGGAATGTGCAGCAAATCTTATTTCCTGGCAAGGTCGGGCTAAGTGAGCAGTGCTGGTACACTTTCTCCTTGAGAACTGGACCGGAAAAGCTTTTCGCTAAGATGTAGGCCACTAGAGAGGCAGAATACGCAGCTCCGCAGCTGGCCGAAAGCAAGTGCCGCTTGCCGGCGTCTTTTGGCAAAAGCGGCGCTTCGGAGCGCACCGCTGCCGCTCCAGTCATCTGTGCGCGAAGTAGCCGCTTCTTGGCCTCCGGCAGCCGGAGATCGCGGTAGCTTGCATAGGCGAAGAACGAAGCCGCGAAGAAGCCGGCTTGTGTGCGAAGCTCGCAGACAGCTGCAGGACAGTGGCTGCCGCTCTCCTGCCTCTTGAATTCACTCTTGGCATGCCAATGGGAGGTGTTCCAGGACAACCTTCCTGAGATTTTATTTTAGTTTTCATGCATCCCACCTTGGAAATTCTTGTTGCTCCCCAGAGGCTCCGAGATGCAGAGAACACGGTGGCCTCTGCTGAAAAGAAGGGCAACTGTGAGTTGGTCAAGAAGCAAGAACCTAGGCAGTTGACTGTGCTTGGCTAGGAGCAGCTGCTGGATTGCTTGCAATTGCCTTCAGTGCGCACAGAAGCCCGCTGCTCTGCTGCTTGGTTTTTTCGCCTTCAGTCAATTACACACTGCTGAAGCTGAGGCAGGCAGTTCAGCTTTGCTGCTTTTCAGCATCTCAGCTGCTTTCTGCTCTGTGACAGCTCTCGAGGTGAAATAGAGATTTTTAGAGTTAGGTTAACAAAATGAATTAAGCATTTCTAATTTAGCTTGTAGAGTTATGTGTTGAATTTTCAACCTTTTGCTTAAGAAACCTCTGCCTAATACAAAGGGCAAAGGAAAATGCAAATTTCTGGAGCTTCTTGCATAAAGAACAATACCAGAAGAAGGAAAGAACCCTTTCCTTCTGAATTAAAATAAAGAAGCTCCTCTGCCTCCAAGCCTATCAAGACTGACAGACGTACTCAGATAAGCACCAAAGGACCAAAAGCGCACGCGCAGAGAGGAAAAGTTCAAAAGTTCAATCATGAGGAAGACCACAATCTTCAGCCTCAGGACCACCAAGAGACCCCCGTACGACCACCACAGTAAAGCACGCATGCCCAGAAGGGCGTGGACTTACTTAGCATGAGAAGCGAGGACAGGCGGGGCCAGGGGTGGAATAGGCATGAAAAAGTTGTGCAATGTATTGCATATGGAACGTCTTTAAGAATAAAAGTGTGGGTCAGACTGAGGCTCGGGGCACAAGTTTTGGAGAGCTATCTCACTTGTGCCGGGCGCTGACATACGTACCCACTTCATAACTACCCCAGGTTATGGAGTCTATTGATTTCTTCCGCGTATCGTTTCAGTTGGCGACCACGAAGGGACTGCTCTGCTCACCCGCAGGTCCGGTTGGGAGCAGACACCCTCAGGCGCCACGGGGCTTTTCCCCGGAGGGACTCTGCGCCTCGGCTGTACACTGCGGGGAGCAGACCACGGCCCGTCGACTAGCGGATGAAAGCGGTATGTGTTAATTTATTTTCTTACGGTTGGCACTGATAAGTCGCAAAAAGATGTTTTTGCGCGCAGGTTTGCCTAGGGGCTTGCAAGCAGACCGCCATCGGGGGAGAGGCCGGCGGCGGGAGGACCTCCCCAGCTGATAGCGCGGCTCGGGGAGGGCGAAATCGCCATTTCAGTGTGTGGTGTATGTCCCGATTGCAGTGTAGTGTGTCTGTTACGTCCGGACGTGCGTGCTTGTGCGTGTGTGTGTATGTGTGAGTGGAACGGTGAAGCGCGGTGCGGCCTTGCTAAGATACAGAGACGCGGCACGGCGGTGCTAGAGAGCGCATGCGCAGGGCAGCTCTCAGCCCACACTACCTGATAGTGCGGGTAGTGCGCACTCTACCTGATAGAGCGGGTGGTGCGCATGCGTGGCACGGGCTGTCTCTGGCGAGCTGGGGGAGCGCGGCGCGGGGCTTAAGTCGGGGCTTGCAAAGGTGCTTTAGGCGCGGCCCAGCTGATAGCGCAGCGGGCGCGCGGGCACAAGCCGCGGTTTGAGGAGCCGCTTTGAACGCCGCTAGCTGATAGCGCAGCTAGTGGGAGCGTGGTACAAGCTAGGAGTTACAAGCACCGCTTACAAGCATCGCTAGTTGGTAAAAAGCTTGCAAAAGTAGCCAGCGAGCCCGGCTGGGCTAAGAGTTAAGTGTTTGTTATACAATAGCACTGCCCTTCAGTGTTAAAAGCTGTCACTGGTGCAGGAGGAGGGGTTGGGGAAGGCAGTCTAGGGTTGCCATGGGAAACAGCAGTTGTATGAGTTCTCCACCCCCTTTCGGAAGAGAATTGTACCCTCCCCCTGTCCTGTCAGTTATTGTTCAAGTCTGCCCCTTAGCCTAGAATCTTCTCTGTTCCACGTTTTCCCTTTGGTTCTTCCACCAAGAACACTCCTTTCCCTTTTCCCCACTGGTTAATGTTATATTTCCCCTCCCTTTAGCCTTCTCCCGATTGTACCCTCGAATGCTAAACCCTCCTACCCCTACGCAGTAAAAGAATCCTCAGCCCGCCCTTCGGGGCTCTCGGAATCTGCCTCCCTTCTGCTTCGTTGTCTCCCTGTTTGCCCCTTCTGCGACCCTTCAATCAACGAGCAGGATTTCAGCAGCCCGAGTGTGTCGGAACCCAAGGTGTCCCTCAGACACTCTTGGATGTTCTGGGCCCAGGGCAGAAGCCTCTGAGACCCTGGCAGGCGGCCAGGGACCCCTGTGGTCTTGAGCTTGACCCATGGAACAATTTACCAACCTTGCAGGAAGAACAAGAAATCACAAAAGTTTAGATATTATAATAGAAGTAGTCACAAGGTGAAAGGTAGGATTTTTGAGTGCTGTACAGGGGGGTTTTAGGCCTTGTACAGGGGGGTCTGAGGTTTGTACATGGGGGTCAGAGGTTCTAAGATGGAGGGATTTGGGCGTGCCCTGTCCTCCTTCTTTCTTCTTCCTATTCTCCATGTTCTTGGTGGTGTTGGCACTCACAGATTGGTTTAGAGTAGAAAGTCACTGTTCAACATAGGTAGTAGGCATTGGGAAAAAACTATAAACACCTAATACGTAATGTGTGATATAAAAGATGGCACCCTCCCTTCGGGGAGGAGAGAGGGGGACAGCTAGAGACGGGGACAGCCAGAGACGGGGACAGACAGAGTCAGGGACAATGTCAGGGAGTCTTTGTGCCTTGAGATAATATGCAATAAACTGCCTTGAGACCGGACGACTGAAGACTACTGAGTCTTTCTTTGAAGGCACGGGTTGGAGGAGAGACTTTACCACCATCCGGAGTCACCCAAATCCGGGGAAGACTCCGGCACGAGTGTCCCTCCCGTTCTTCTGGTGGACCCTCAGATGTACCAGCTACCCGAGCTTCGTGCCGAGTGGCTAAAAGCCCCCACGGCTCGGCAACTGGGAGATCCTTTGCATTACAGGGCGAATAAAGGGGGGATGAATGTGTGTGAATGCGAGGCTGTAAGAGCCCGTCAGAAGCCCCTCATTTTCCATTCTGCCTTCCGATTGCCACAAGAAAGAATCCCTTCCCCCACTGTAGTTCCGGCTTAGAACAGGACACAGCACAGGTGGGACCACTGAACCGTCATGCTGGCTGTTCCCAACAAGGCCTGGTAAGAACTTGGCAAGGACTTGGCAAGGACTTGGCAAAGACCTGACATGGAGCCAGCACGGGACAGCCTGATGCGCGGCCTGCTTCTAATCTCCGTTCTTAAGCCCAATGAACTTTTGGGGTGACTCTCGCCGTCCTTCATTGAAGACCCCTCATCTGCCTCGTTACCACTGTGACAAAGAAAGAATGAGAACCCTCCTCCCAAGGACTGAGACTGAGACCCCTGCTATAGGGAGGAGGGGAAATTGGTGCTCTGACCACTAATGACATGACCTGTTTCCCTTCAGTGATTCAAATGGACTTATTCTTCATTGGATTCGTCTTGCTTTGGTGGTTTCTGTGGACTCACCCGTTCCCTCGGGGCGATTACAATGGACTTTCATTATTACACTTGTTCCCCTCCTCTCTCCTCTGTGGACTATAATTGGAGCCCCGAGTCGACCAGAACTTCGAAGACTCCCCCGACACGACAGACGGATCCCCATCGTCCGGAGCACTGAGGATCTCGCCTGTGTTGGTAGCTATTCCCATAGCCCTCTTCCCTCTCTAACCTTTTATCTCCTTTCAGATCCCCACTATCGCGTTTACTGTTTTGGCCCCTACTAAAGGTGCATTTGTTGTGATTAACTGATAGTCCCTTGTTGTTTGCCTTTGTTGCACTTTTGGGATCGGTGAAAAGAACCATCACGACACCCCGCAAGAAGCGGATCGTGACAGAGGCGGGCTGGTTACCCCAGACCTGCTAAGCGAGAGCGGCAGTCTCCCATGCTGCGTTTCCGTCTTTTTCGCGAGAAAAGCGGCCAGTAAAGAGACGAAGCGAGTAATAAAAAGAGTGAGAGAACCCCCCCTGGGACTGGGTCTCAGAGAAAGAGTGGGACCCCTTAGTGGGGGGTGGGGGGGGGGGGGGAGCAAAATGTAATTAATTAGAAAAAAAAATTAATTAAAAGGTAAAAAGAGGGTTTTCTTGGCATAATCTATTGGGGAAAAATAAAGGGTAAAATGTGTAGGAGGGGCCCCTAAAAATTCTGCTGGATTGAGGGATAAGAATGCCCAAGAACATCCAAGATCAAACCTGCTGGATTGAGGGATTAATATTCCAAGAGCATCCAGGGTTGATTCAAACCTGCTGGATTGAGGGATTAATGTTCCAAGAGCATCCAGGGTTGATTCCAACCTGCTGGATTGAGGGATTAATGTTCCAAGAGCATCCAGGGTTAAGTCAAACCTGCTGGGTTGAGGGATTAACATTGCAAGAGCACCCAGAATTAAGTTTGCTGGGTTGTTGAGAGCACCCAAGATTGAGTAAAAAATTTGCCAGTTTGAAGAGAAGTCTGACAGGATCTAGAGTTGGGAACCACACAGCTAGATTGAGGGGTATCCAAGAACACTGGGACTAGCCAGGGACACCTAAAAGTGTAATAGGTGTGTTGAAAAAGAAAAGGTACCTTGTTGTTGTGGTTGTTTTGTTATGTGTAAGAGTAAGTAAAATAAAGTTAAGTGAATGTAGACGAAGGAAAGTATATGTATGCATCCTGCCCTGTTAAGCAGCCTCACTGTGCTTCCCTGCTGTCACCGACAAACACAAGTTACGAACCCTCAGAACTGAAAAAGTTCAAGCAAATATTGCTTCCATTGATGACCATGATATTGTCTATAATACCTTGTTCCAACTTATGTTATGTAAGTGTTAATACCCCTATCCTACCAGTTGGTAAACCTGATGGGTCATACCGGTTAGTACAGGATCTGCGGGCCATAAACAAGGTCACGGAGGATCTGTATCCTGTGGTGGCCAATCCCTACACGTTATTAACTTGCTTAACAGCCGAGCTAACTTGGTTTACCGTTTTAGATTTAAAAGATGCCTTCTTTTGCCTTCCTATCCACGAAGCCAGAAAATTTTTGCATTTGAATGGGAAAATCCTAAGAGCGGGCCAAGAACTCAACTGACATGGACCAGACTCCCACAAGGATTCAAAAACTCACCCACTGTGTTTGGAGAACAACTTGCAAAAGAATTAGAGACCTGAGAAGCCCCTCCAGAGGAAGGGAAGTTGCTAGAGTACGTAGATGACATCCTGATAGCCACACGGACAAGGGAAGCATGCACGGCCTGGACGATAAGCCTCTTGAACTTTTTGGGGCTCCAAGGGTACCGAGTATCAAAGAAAAAAGCCCAAGTAGTAAAACAGAAAGTAACTTATCTGGGCTACAAAGTCAGTGCTAGACAACGTACCTTGGGCCAAAGCCGGAAGGAGGCAATATGCCAGAGCCCAAAACCTCAGACTGTAAAGGAACTACGAACTTTCCTGAGGATGACAGGGTGGTGCAGGTTATGGATCTATAACTATGGACTGTTTGTTAAGCCCTTCTATGAACTGATTGCAACTGAAAGCAGGAACATCCAAGAGAGAAAGGAAGCTACGCAAGCTTTCAACCAGCTGAAAAAAGCCCTCATGTCAGCTCCAGCCCTGAGATTGCCGGACGTGAGTGAGCCTTTCCTTTTATTCTCTCATGAGAAGCAAGGAATCGCCTTAGGAATACTAGCACAGGACCTCGGCCCATATCGGAGAGCAGTGGCTTACTTCTCTAAGCAATTGGATACAGCAGCTAAAGGGTGGCCTGGGTGCCTCAGAGCTGTTGCAGCAGTCGTCCTGAACATCCAAGAGGCACACAAATTCACCCTAGGCCAGAAAAGAACTGTGCTAGTGTCTCACACAGTGTCTGCAGTGCTAGAGGTAAAAGGTGGGCATTGGCTTTCCCCACAACGGCTCCTGAGATACCAAGCTATCATAGCAGAGCAAGATGATGTAGAGATAGTAGTGGCTAACATTGTCAATCCAGCCTCCTTCCTCAGTAGAAACCAAGGGGAACCAGTGGAACATGACTGCCTGGAGACCATTGAAGCCACCTACTCCAGCTGCCCCGACTCGAAGGACACCCCTCTCGAGAATGCAGAAGTCTCGTTTACTGATGGAAGCAGTTATATCATCAGTGGAAAACGGCACGCCGGGTAGGCAGTTCCAACGTGCAAGGAAGTAATATCATCTGGGCCCCTGCCAACAAATACCTCTGCACAGAAGGCCGAGATAATTGCTCTAACTCGGGCCCTAGAATTGGCAAGAGGGAAAGAAATAAACATATACACGGACTCGAAGTATGCATTTGGAGTAGTGCATGCTCACAGAGCCATTTAGAAAGAGAGAGGACTGCTGAAGTCTCAAGGGAAAAATATTAAAGATGCATCAGAAGTACTGCGACTTCTAGAAGCAGTCCAGTTGCCAGAGAAAGTAGCGATCATGCACATTAAGGCACATCAGAAGATCAACTCAGAATTGGAAGAAGGAAACGAGCTGGCAGATAGGGAAGCAAAAGAAGCAGCAAGACGGGCAAATTTCCCCTAAAGGTAAGCCAAGATACAACAAACCAGAAAAAAAATTAATCTATGAGCAAAAAGGAGACTATAACCAAGAGGGATGGGCCACCATAGAAGGAAAATTAGTTCTACCCTCCTATTTCTTATGGTCCCTAATAAAGGAAGAACACCAGAAAACCATTGGGGTATTGATGCTCTAGCATAACTAGACATTTACAACTCGACAATGTGACCTTTGCCTCCAGACCAACCCCAAAAATACTCCCAAACCAAAGCTTAGCCAGATTCGGAAGGGTCATGGGCCGGAGCAGCAATGGCAGATTGATTGTACAGAATTGCCAAGAAAAGGGGGGTATAAGTTTTTCCTGGTGCTAACAGATACCTTTTCAGGATGGCCAGAAGCATTCCCCACCAGGACTTCTAAAGCTCAAGAAGTAACTAAGGTATTGGTACAAGAAAACATACCACGCTTTAGAGTCCTGGCCGCAATCTCCTCAAATAGAGGACCACATTTTATTGTAAAATTCGTGCAACAAGTTAGCCAATACTTGAACATAGACTGAGAACTTCGCACCCCATATAACCCACAATCAAGTGGTCAGGTAAAAAAATGAATCATTTGATCAAACAACAAATTGTACAATTGGGACAAGAAGCTAATTTGTCATGGACTCAATCCCTCCCATTAGCACTACTGCAGATCCGAACCAAACCCAAGACTAAAGAAAAGCTAAACCACTTTGAATTGCTTTATGAAAAACCATATGGGGTGCGAAAGAGAATGTCTACCCAAGACATGTCACTAACCTCCTGTATGTTAAGTCTCTTAACTTGGTGTATCCAGCACCAATCACTAGCTAATAAACACAAGTCATAACTAGTGAAATACACTGTTTAGAAGACTTTATGTCACCCAAATATAATTCTATTAATTTTAGTTACTGTAAGTTTAATGATGTCTACTTTAACACTCATGTAGAATTAGAGGATGTTAAAACACATGGCCAGTCTGACATCACTCTCTAGAACTCCTAGAATCTTACTGAAATGGGGACGGTCATGATAGTAGATCAGAATTTAAATCAAGACCCCTGTAGTAAAAGAATTTACTCTATTTTAAGAAAAGGGGGGACTGAAGCAGAGATTTTTAGAGTTAGGTTAACAAAATGAATGAAGCATTTCTAATTTAGCTTGTAGAGTTATGTGTTGAATTTTCAACCTTTTACTTAAGAAACCTCTGCCTAGTACAAAGGGCATAGGAAAATGCAAATTTCTGAAGCTTCTTGCATAAAGAACAATACCAGAAGAAGCAAAGAACCCAGATAAAGAAGCTCCTCTGTCTCCAAGCCTATCAAGACTGACAGACGTACTCAGATAAGCACCAAAGGACCAAAAGCGCACGCGCAGAGAGGAAAAGTTCAAAAGTTCAATCATGAGGAAGACCACAATCTTCAGCCTCAGGACCACCAAGAGACCCCCGTACGACCACCACAGTAAAGCACGCATGCGCAGAAGGGCGTGGACTTACTTCGCATGAGAAGCGAGGACAGGCGGGGCCAGGGGTGGAATAGGCATGAAAAAGTTGTGCAATGTATTGCATATGGAACGTCTTTAAGAATAAAAGTGTGGGTCAGACTGAGGCTCGGGGCACAAGTTTTGGAGAGCTATCTCACTTGTGCCGGGCGCTGACATACGTACCCACTTCATAACTACCCCAGGTTATGGAGTCTATTGATTTCTTCCGCGTATCGTTTCAGAGGTTTCTTCCCTTCGCCAGGCTGCAACGTGCCCGCTAGTACCAAGAACTGGGCAGGAGTGGGCAGAGAGCACGGCCATCTGCCAGCAGGTTGCAGCTTGCCCAGGAAAATGCAGTGTCCTTGGAATGTGCAGCAAATCTTATTTCCTGGCAAGGTCGGGCTAAGTGAGCAGTGCTGGTACACTTTCTCCTTGAGAACTGGAGCGGAAAAGCTTTTCGCTAAGATGTAGGCGACTAGAGAGGCAGAATACGCAGGTCCGCAGCTGGCCGAAAGCAAGTGCCGCTTCCCGGCGTCTTTCGGCAAAAGCGGCGCTTCGGAGCGCACCGCTGCCGCTCCAGTCATCTGTGCGCGAAGTAGCCGCTTCTTGGCCTCCGGCAGCCGGAGATCGCGGTAGCTTGCAAGAGGCGAAGAACGAAGCCGCGAAGAAGCCGGCTTGTGTGCGAAGCTCGCAGACAGCTGCAGGACGGTGGCTGCCGCTCTCCTGCCTCTTGAATTCACTCTTGGCATGCGAGTGGAAGGTGTTCCAGGACAATTTTCCTGGGTTTTGACGTAGTCCTGCTACATCCCTCCTTGGAAATTCTTGCTGCTCCCCAGAGGCTCCGAGATGCAGAGAACATGGTGGCAGCTGCTGAAAAGAAGGGCAACTGTGAGTTGGTCAAGAAGCAAGAACCTAGGCAGTTGACTGTGCTTGGCAAGGAGCAGCTGCTGGATTCTTGCAATTGCCTTCAGTGCGCACAGAAGCCCGCTGCTCTGCTGCTTGGTTTTTCGCCTTCAGTCAATTACACACTGCTGAAGCTGAGGCAGGCTGTTCAGCTTTGCTGCTTTTCAGCATCTCAGCTGCCCTTCTGCTCTGTGACAGCTCTCGAGGTTTCTTGCCTTCGCCAGGCTGCAACGTGCCCGCTAGTAGCAAGAACTGGGCAGGAGTGGGCAGAGAGCACGGCCATCTGCCAGCAGGTTGCAGCTTGCCCAGGAAAATGCAGTGTCCTTGGAATGTGCAGCAAATCTCATTTCCTGGCAAGGTCGGGCTAAGTGAGCAGTGCTGGGACACTTTCTCCTTGAGAACTGGAGCGGAAAAGCTTTTCGCGAAGATGTAGGCGACTAGAGAGGCAGAATACGCAGCTCCGCAGCTGGCCGAAAGCAAGTGCCGCTTCCCGGCGTCTTTCGGCAAAAGCGGCGCTTCGGAGCGCACCGCTGCCGCTCCAGTCATCTGGGTGCGAAGTAGCCGCTTCTTGGCCTCCGGCAGCCGGAGATCGCGGTAGCTTGCATAGGCGAAGAACGAAGCCGCGAAGAAGCCGGCTTGTGTGCGAAGCTCGCAGACAGCTGCAGGACGGTGGCTGCCGCTCTCCTGCCTCTTGAATTCACTCTTGGCATGCGAGTGGAAGGTGTTCCAGGACAAACTTCGTGAGTTTATATTTTAGTTTTCATGCATCCCACCTTGGAAATTCTTGTTGCTTCCGAGAGGCTCCGAGATGCAGAGAGCACGGTGGCAGCCGCTGAAAAGAAGGGCAACTGTGAGTTGGTCAAGACGCAAGAACATAGGCAGTTGACTGTGCTTGGCTAGGAGCAGCTGCTGGATTGCTTGCAATTGCCTTCAGTGCGCACAGAAGCCCGCTGCTCTGCTGCTTGGTTTTTCGCCTTCAGTCAATTACACACTGCTGAAGCTGAGGCAGGCTGTTCAGCTTTGCTGCTTTTCAGCATCTCAGCTGCCCTTCTGCTCTGTGACAGCTCTCGAGGTTTCTTGCCTTCGCCAGGCTGCAACGTGCCCGCTAGTAGCAAGAACTGGGCAGGAGTGGGCAGAGAGCACGGCCATCTGCCAGCAGGTTGCAGCTTGCCCAGGAAAATGCAGTGTCCTTGGAATGTGCAGCAAATCTTATTTCCTGGCAAGGTCGGGCTAAGTGAGCAGTGCTGGTATACTTTCTCCTTGAGAACTGGAGCGGAAAAGCTTTTCGCGAAGATGTAGGCGACTAGAGAGGCAGAATACGCAGCTCCGCAGATGGCCGAAAGCAAGTGCCGCTTCCCGGCGTCTTTCGGCAAAAGCGGCGCTTCGGAGCGCACCGCTGCCGCTCCAGTCATCTGTGCGCGAAGTAGCCGCTTCTTGGCCTCCGGCAGCCGGAGATCGCGGTAGCTTGCATAGGCGAAGAACGAAGCCGCGAAGAAGCCGGCTTGTGTGCGAAGCTCGCAGACAGCTGCAGGACGGTGGCTGCCGCTCTCCTGCCTCTTGAATTCACTCTTGGCATGCGAGTGGAAGGTGTTCCAGGACAAACTTCGTGAGTTTATATTTTAGTTTTCATGCATCCCACCTTGGAAATTCTTGTTGCTCCCATGAGGCTCCGAGATGCAGAGAACACGGTGGCAGCCGCTGAAAAGAAGGGCAACTGTGAGTTGGTCAAGAAGCAAGAACCTAGGCAGTTGACTGTGCTTGGCTAGGAGCAGCTGCTGGATTGCTTGCAATTGCCTTCAGTGCGCACAGAAGCCCGCTGCTCTGCTGCTTGGTTTTTCGCCTTCAGTCAATTACACACTGCTGAAGCTGAGGCAGGCAGTTCAGCTTTGCTGCTTTTCAGCATCTCAGCTGCCCTTCTGCTCTGTGACAGCTCTCGAGGTTTCTTGCCTTCGCCAGGCTGCAACGTGCCCGCTAGTACCAAGAACTGGGCAGGAGGGGGCAGAGAGCACGGCCATCTGCCAGCAGGTTGCAGCTTGCCCAGGAAAATGCAGTGTCCTTGGAATGTGCAGCAAATCTTATATCCTGGCAAGGTCGGGCTAAGTGAGCAGTGCTGGTACACTTTCTCCTTGAGAACTGGAGCGGAAAAGCTTTTCGCGAAGATGTAGGCGACTAGAGAGGCAGAATACGCAGCTCCGCAGCTGGCCGAAAGCAAGTGCCGCTTGCCGGCGTCTTTCGGCAAAAGCGGCGCTTCGGAGCGCACCGCTGCCGCTCCAGTCATCTGTGCGCGAAGTAGCCGCTTCTTGGCCTCCGGCAGCCGGAGATCGCGGTAGCTTGCATAGGCGAAGAACGAAGCCGCGAAGAAGCCGGCTTGTGTGCGAAGCTCGCAGACAGCTGCAGGACGGTGGCTGCCGCTCTCCTGCCTCTTGAATTCACTCTTGGCATGCCAATGGAAGGTGTTCCAGGACAATTTTCCTGGATTTTGACATAGTTGTCATGCATCCCACCTTGGAAATTCTCGTTGCTTCCGAGAGGCTCCGAGATGCAGAGAACACGGTGGCAGCCGCTGAAAAGAAGGGCAACTGTGAGTTGGCCAAGACGCAAGAACATACGCAGTTGACTGTGCTTGGCTAGGAGCAGCTGCTGGATTGCTTGCAATTGCCTTCAGTGCGCACAGAAGCCCGCTGCTCTGCTGCTTGGTTTTTCGCCTTCAGTCAATTACACACTGCTGAAGTTGAGGCAGGCAGTTCAGCTTTGCTGCTTTTCAGCATCTCAGCTGCCCTTCTGCTCTGTGACAGCTCTCGAGGTTTCTTGCCTTCGCCAGGCTGCAACGTGCCCGCTAGTACCAAGAACTGGGCAGGAGGGGGCAGAGAGCACGGCCATCTGCCAGCAGGTTGCAGCTTGCCCAGGAAAATGCAGTGTCCTTGGAATGTGCATCAAATCTTATATCCTGGCAAGGTCGGGCTAAGTGAGCAGTGCTGGTACACTTTCTCCTTGAGAACTGGAGCGGAAAAGCTTTTCGCGAAGATGTAGGCGACTAGAGAGGCAGAATACGCAGCTCCGCAGCTGGCCGAAAGCAAGTGCCGCTTCCCGGCGTCTTTCGGCAAAAGCGGCGCTTCGGAGCGCACCGCTGCCGCTCCAGTCATCTGTGCGCGAAGTAGCCGCTTCTTGGCCTCCGGCAGCCGGAGATCGCGGTAGCTTGCATAGGCGAAGAACGAAGCCGCGAAGAAGCCGGCTTGTGTGCGAAGCTCGCAGACAGCTGCAGGACGGTGGCTGCCGCTCTCCTGCCTCTTGAATTCACTCTTGGCATGCGAGTGGAAGGTGTTCCAGGACAAACTTCGTGAGTTTATATTTTAGTTTTCATGCATCCCACCTTGGAAATTCTTGTTGCTCCCCTGAGGCTCCGAGATGCAGAGAACACGGTGGCAGCCGCTGAAAAGAAGGGCAACTGTGAGTTGGTCAAGAAGCAAGAACCTAGGCAGTTGACTGTGCTTGGCTAGGAGCAGCTGCTGGATTCTTGCAATTGCCTTCAGTGCGCACAGAAGCCCGCTGCTCTGCTGCTTGGTTTTTCGCCTTCAGTCAATTACACACTGCTGAAGTTGAGGCAGGCAGTTCAGCTTTGCTGCTTTTCAGCATCTCAGCTGCCCTTCTGCTCTGTGACAGCTCTCGAGGTTTCTTGCCTTCGCCAGGCTGCAACGTCCCCGCTAGTACCAAGAACTGGGCAGGAGTGGGCAGAGAGCACGGCCATCTGCCAGCAGGTTGCAGCTTGCCCAGGAAAATGCAGTGTCCTTGGAATGTGCAGCAAATCTTATTTCCTGGCAAGGTCGGGCTAAGTGAGCAGTGCTGGTACACTTTCTCCTTGAGAACTGGAGCGGAAAAGCTTTTCGCTAAGATGTAGGCGACTAGAGAGGCAGAATACGCAGGTCCGCAGCTGGCCGAAAGCAAGTGCCGCTTCCCGGCGTCTTTCGGCAAAAGCGGCGCTTCGGAGCGCACCGCTGCCGCTCCAGTCATCTGGGCGCGAAGTAGCCGCTTCTTGGCCTCCGGCAGCCGGAGATCGCGGTAGCTTGCAAGAGGCGAAGAACGAAGCCGCGAAGAAGCCGGCTTGTGTGCGAAGCTCGCAGACAGCTGCAGGACGGTGGCTGCCGCTCTCCTGCCTCTTGAATTCACTCTTGGCATGCCAATGGAAGGTGTTCCAGGACAATTTTCCTGGGTTTAGACGTAGTCCTGCTACATCCCTCCTTGGAAATTCTTGTTGCTCCCCAGAGTCTCCGAGATGCAGAGAACACGGTGGCAGCTGCTGAAAAGAAGGGCAACTGTGAGTTGGTCAAGAAGCAAGAACCTAGGCAGTTGACTGTGCTTGGCTAGGAGCAGCTGCTTTGCAATTCTTGCAATTGTCTTCAGTGCACACAGAAGCCCGCTGCTCTGCTGCTTGTTTTTTCGCCTTCAGTCAATTACACACTGCTGAAGCTGAGGCAGGCAGTTCAGCTTTGCTGCTTTTCAGCATCTCAGCTGCCCTTCTGCTCTGTGACAGCTCTCGAGGTTTCTTGCCTTCGCCAGGCTGCAATGTGCCCGCTAGTACCAAGAACTGGGCAGGAGGGGGCAGAGAGCACGGCCATCTGCCAGCAGGCTGCAGCTTGCCCAGGAAAATGCAGTGTCCTTGGAATGTGCAGCAAATCTTATTTCCTGGCAAGGTCGGGCTAAGTGAGCAGTGCTGGTACACTTTCTCCTTGAGAACTGGAGCGGAAAAGCTTTTCGCGAAGATGTAGGCGACTAGAGAGGCAGAATACGCAGCTCCGCAGCTGGCCGAAAGCAAGTGCCGCTTGCCGGCGTCTTTCGGCAAAAGCGGCGCTTCGGAGCGCACCGCTGCCGCTCCAGTCATCTGTGCGCGAAGTAGCCGCTTCTTGGCCTCCGGCAGCCGGAGATCGCGGTAGCTTGCATAGGCGAAGAACGAAGCCGCGAAGAAGCCGGCTTGTGTGCGAAGCTCGCAGACAGCTGCAGGACGGTGGCTGCCGCTCTCCTGCCTCTTGAATTCACTCTTGGCATGCCAATGGAAGGTGTTCCAGGACAATTTTCCTGGGTTTTGACATAGTTGTCATGCATCCCACCTTGGAAATTCTTGTTGCTCCCCTGAGGCTCCGAGATGCAGAGAACACGGTGGCAGCTGCTGAAAAGAAGGGCAACTGTGAGTTGGTCAAGACGCAAGAACATAGGCAGTTGACTGTGCTTGGCGAGGAGCAGCTGCTGGATTCTTGCAATTGTCTTCAGTGCGCACAGAAGCCCGCTGCTCTGCTGCTTGGTTTTTCGCCTTCAGTCAATTACACACTGCTGAAGCTGAGGCAGGCAGTTCAGCTTTGCTGCTTTTCAGCATCTCAGCTGCTTTCAGCTCTGTGAAATAGAGATTTTTAGAGTTAGGTTAACAAAATGAATTAAGCATTTCTAATTTAGCTTGTAGAGTTATGTGTTGAATTTTCAACCTTTTGCTTAAGAAACCTCTGCCTAATACAAAGGGCAAAGGAAAATGCAAATTTCTGGAGCTTCTTGCATAAAGAACAATACCAGAAGAAGGAAAGAACCCTTTCCTTCTGAATTAAAATAAAGAAGCTCCTCTGCCTCCAAGCCTATCAAGACTGACAGACGTACTCAGATAAGCACCAAAGGACCAAAAGCGCACGCGCAGAGAGGAAAAGTTCAAAAGTTCAATCATGAGGAAGACCACAATCTTCAGCCTCAGGACCACCAAGAGACCCCCGTACGACCACCACAGCAAAGCACGCATGCCCAGAAGGGCGTGGACTTACTTCGCATGAGAAGCGAGGACAGGCGGGGCCAGGGGTGGAATAGGCATGGAGTCTATTGATTTCTTCCGCGTATCGTTTCAGTTGGCGACCACGAAGGGACTGCTCTGCTCACCCGCAGGTCCGGTTGGGAGCAGACACCCTCAGGCGCCACGGGGCTTTTCCCCGGAGGGACTCTGCGCCTCGGCTGTACACTGCGGGGAGCAGACCACGGCCCGTCGACTAGCGGATGAAAGCGGTATGTGTTAATTTATTTTCTTACGGTTGGCACTGATAAGTCGCAAAAAGATGTT
The DNA here is from genome assembly GCF_024509145.1 of Vidua macroura. Taxonomy (NCBI): domain Eukaryota; kingdom Metazoa; phylum Chordata; class Aves; order Passeriformes; family Viduidae; genus Vidua; species Vidua macroura. The sequence continues at coordinate 764,830 of NW_026530543.1, forward strand.
TTTGCGCGCAGGTTTGCCTAGGGGCTTGCAAGCAGACCGCCATCGGGGGAGAGGCCGGCGGCGGGAGGACCTCCCCAGCTGATAGCGCGGCTCGGGGAGGGCGAAATCGCCATTTCAGTGTGTGGTGTGTGTCCCGATTGCAGTGTAGTGTGTCTGTTACGTCCGGACGTGCGTGCTTGTGCGTGTGTGTGTATGTGTGAGTGGAACGGTGAAGCGCGGTGCGGCCTTGCTAAGATACAGAGACGTGGCGCGGCGGTGCTAGAGAGCGCATGCGCAGGGCAGCTCTCAGCCCACACTACCTGATCGTGCGGGTAGTGCGCACTCTACCTGATAGAGCGGGTGGTGCGCATGCGTGGCACGGGCTGTCTCTGGCGAGCTGGGGGAGCGCGGCGCGGGGCTTAAGTCGGGGCTTGCAAAGGTGCTTTAGGCGCGGCCCAGCTGATAGCGCAGCGGGCGCGCGGGCACAATCCGCGGTTTGAGGAGCCGCTTTGAACGCCGCTAGCTGATAGCGCAGCTAGTGGGAGCGTGGTACAAGCTAGGAGTTACAAGCACCGCTTACAAGCATCGCTAGTTGGTAAAAAGCTTGCAAAAGTAGCCAGCGAGCCCGGCTGGGCTAAGAGTTAAGTGTTTGTTATACAATAGCACTGCCCTTCAGTGTTAAAAGCTGTCACTGGTGCAGGAGGAGGGGTTGGGGAAGGCAGTCTAGGGTTGCCATGGGAAACAGCAGTTGTATGAGTTCTCCACCCCCTTTCGGAAGAGAATTGTACCCTCCCCCTGTCCTGTCAGTTATTGTTCAAGTCTGCCCCTTAGCCTAGAATCTTCTCTGTTCCACGTTTTCCCTTTGGTTCTTCCACCAAGAACACTCCTTTCCCTTTTCCCCACTGGTTAATGTTATATTTCCCCTCCCTTTAGCCTTCTCCCGATTGTACCCTCGAATGCTAAACCCTCCTACCCCTACGCAGTAAAAGAATCCTCAGCCCGCCCTTCGGGGCTCTCGGAATCTGCCTCCCTTCTGCTTCGTTGTCTCCCTGTTTGCCCCTTCTGCGACCCTTCAATCAACGAGCAGGATTTCAGCAGCCCGAGTGTGTCGGAACCCAAGGTGTCCCTCAGGCACTCTTGGATGTTCTGGGCCCAGGGCAGAAGCCTCTGAGACCCTGGCAGGCGGCCAGGGACCCCTGTGGTCTTGAGCTTGACCCATGGAACAATTTACCAACCTTGCAGGAAGAACAAGAAATCACAAAAGTTTAGATATTATAATAGAAGTAGTCACAAGGTGAAAGGTAGGATTTTTGAGTGCTGTACAGGGGGGTTTTAGGCCTTGTACAGGGGGGTCTGAGGTTTGTACATGGGGGTCAGAGGTTCTAAGATGGAGGGATTTGGGCGTGCCCTGTCCTCCTTCTTTCTTCTTCCTATTCTCCATGTTCTTGGTGGTGTTGGCACTCACAGATTGGTTTAGAGTAGAAAGTCACTGTTCAACATAGGTAGTAGGCATTGGGAAAAAACTATAAACACCTAATACGTAATGTGTGATATAAAAGATGGCACCCTCCCTTTGGGGAGGAGAGAGGGGGACAGCCAGAGACGGGGACAGCCAGAGACGGGGACAGACAGAGTCAGGGACAATGTCAGGGAGTCTGTGTGCCTTGAGATAATATGCAATAAACTGCCTTGAGACCGGACGACTGAAGACTACTGAGTCTTTCTTTGAAGGCACGGGTTGGAGGAGAGACTTTACCACCATCCGGAGTCACCCAAATCCGGGGAAGACTCCGGCACGAGTGTCCCTCCCGTTCTTCTGGTGGACCCTCAGATGTACCAGCTACCCGAGCTTCGTGCCGAGTGGCTAAAAGCCCCCACGGCTCGGCAACTGGGAGATCCTTTGCATTACAGGGCGAATAAAGGGGGGATGAATGTGTGTGAATGCGAGGCTGTAAGAGCCCGTCAGAAGCCCCTCATTTTCCATTCTGCCTTCCGATTGCCACAAGAAAGAATCCCTTCCCCCACTGTAGTTCCGGCTTAGAACAGGACACAGCACAGGTGGGACCACTGAACCGTCATGCTGGCTGTTCCCAACAAGGCCTGGTAAGAACTTGGCAAGGACTTGGCAAGGACTTGGCAAAGACCTGACATGGAGCCAGCACGGGACAGCCTGATGCGCGGCCTGCTTCTAATCTCCGTTCTTAAGCCCAATGAACTTTTGGGGTGACTCTCGCCGTCCTTCATTGAAGACCCCTCATCTGCCTCGTTACCACTGTGACAAAGAAAGAATGAGAACCCTCCTCCCAAGGACTGAGACTGAGACCCCTGCTATAGGGAGGAGGGGAAATTGGTGCTCTGACCACTAATGACATGACCTGTTTCCCTTCAGTGATTCAAATGGACTTATTCTTCATTGGATTCGTCTTGCTTTGGTGGTTTCTGTGGACTCACCTGTTCCCTCGGGGCGATTACAATGGACTTTCATTATTACACTTGTTCCCCTCCTCTCTCCTCTGTGGACTATAATTGGAGCCCCGAGTCGACCAGAACTTCGAAGACTCCCCCGACACGACAGACGGATCCCCATCGTCCGGAGCACTGAGGATCTCGCCTGTGTTGGTAGCTATTCCCATAGCCCTCTTCCCTCTCTAACCTTTTATCTCCTTTCAGATCCCCACTATCGCGTTTACTGTTTTGGCCCCTACTAAAGGTGCATTTGTTGTGATTAACTGATAGTCCCTTGTTGTTTGCCTTTGTTGCACTTTTGGGATCGGTGAAAAGAACCATCACGACACCCCGCAAGAAGCGGATCGTGACAGAGGCGGGCTGGTTACCCCAGACCTGCTAAGCGAGAGCGGCAGTCTCCCATGCTGCGTTTCCGTCTTTTTCGCGAGAAAAGCGGCCAGTAAAGAGACGAAGCGAGTATTAAAAAGAGTGAGAGAACCCCCCCTGGGACTGTGTCTCAGAGAAAGAGTGGGACCCCTTAGTGGGGGGTGGGGGGGGGGGAGTAAAATGTAATTAATTAGAAAAAAAAATTAATTAAAAGGTAAAAAGAGGGTTTTCTTGGCATAATCTATTGGGGAAAAATAAAGGGTAAAATGTGTAGGAGGGGCCCCTAAAAATTCTGCTGGATTGAGGGATAAGAATGCCCAAGAACATCCAAGATCAAACCTGCTGGATTGAGGGATTAATATTCCAAGAGCATCCAGGGTTGATTCAAACCTGCTGGATTGAGGGATTAATGTTCCAAGAGCATCCAGGGTTGATTCCAACCTGCTGGATTGAGGGATTAATGTTCCAAGAGCATCCAGGGTTAAGTCAAACCTGCTGGGTTGAGGGATTAACATTGCAAGAGCACCCAGAATTAAGTTTGCTGGGTTGTTGAGAGCACCCAAGATTGAGTAAAAAATTTGCCAGTTTGAAGAGAAGTCTGACAGGATCTAGAGTTGGGAACCACACAGCTAGATTGAGGGGTATCCAAGAACACTGGGACTAGCCAGGGACACCTAAAAGTGTAATAGGTGTGTTGAAAAAGAAAAGGTACCTTGTTGTTGTGGTTGTTTTGTTATGTGTAAGAGTAAGTAAAATAAAGTTAAGTGAATGTAGACGAAGGAAAGTATATGTATGCATCCTGCCCTGTTAAGCAGCCTCACTGTGCTTCCCTGCTGTCACCGACAAACACAAGTTACGAACCCTCAGAACTGAAAAAGTTCAAGCAAATATTGCTTCCATTGATGACCATGATATTGTCTATAATACCTTGTTCCAACTTATGTTATGTAAGTGTTAATACCCCTATCCTACCAGTTGGTAAACCTGATGGGTCATACCGGTTAGTACAGGATCTGCGGGCCATAAACAAGGTCACGGAGGATCTGTATCCTGTGGTGGCCAATCCCTACACGTTATTAACTTGCTTAACAGCCGAGCTAACTTGGTTTACCGTTTTAGATTTAAAAGATGCCTTCTTTTGCCTTCCTATCCACGAAGCCAGAAAATTTTTGCATTTGAATGGGAAAATCCTAAGAGCGGGCCAAGAACTCAACTGACATGGACCAGACTCCCACAAGGATTCAAAAACTCACCCACTTTGTTTGGAGAACAACTTGCAAAAGAATTAGAGACCTGAGAAGCCCCTCCAGAGGAAGGGAAGTTGCTAGAGTACGTAGATGACATCCTGATAGCCACACGGACAAGGGAAGCATGCACGGCCTGGACGATAAGCCTCTTGAACTTTTTGGGGCTCCAAGGGTACCGAGTATCAAAGAAAAAAGCCCAAGTAGTAAAACAGAAAGTAACTTATCTGGGCTACGAAGTCAGTGCTAGACAACGTACCTTGGGCCAAAGCCGGAAGGAGGCAATATGCCAGAGCCCAAAACCTCAGACTGTAAAGGAACTACGAACTTTCCTGAGGATGACAGGGTGGTGCAGGTTATGGATCTATAACTATGGACTGTTTGTTAAGCCCTTCTATGAACTGATTGCAACTGAAAGCAGGAACATCCAAGAGAGAAAGGAAGCTACGCAAGCTTTCAACCAGCTGAAAAAAGCCCTCATGTCAGCTCCAGCCCTGAGATTGCCGGACGTGAGTGAGCCTTTCCTTTTATTCTCCCATGAGAAGCAAGGAATCGCCTTAGGAATACTAGCACAGGACCTCGGCCCATATCGGAGAGCAGTGGCTTACTTCTCTAAGCAATTGGATACAGCAGCTAAAGGGTGGCCTGGGTGCCTCAGAGCTGTTGCAGCAGTCGTCCTGAACATCCAAGAGGCACACAAATTCACCCTAGGCCAGAAAAGAACTGTGCTAGTGTCTCACACAGTGTCTGCAGTGCTAGAGGTAAAAGGTGGGCATTGGCTTTCCCCACAACGGCTCCTGAGATACCAAGCTATCATAGCAGAGCAAGATGATGTAGAGATAGTAGTGGCTAACATTGTCAATCCAGCCTCCTTCCTCAGTAGAAACCAAGGGGAACCAGTGGAACATGACTGCCTGGAGACCATTGAAGCCACCTACTCCAGCTGCCCCGACTCGAAGGACACCCCTCTCGAGAATGCAGAAGTCTCGTTTACTGATGGAAGCAGTTATATCATCAGTGGAAAACGGCACGCCGGGTAGGCAGTTCCAACGTGCAAGGAAGTAATATCATCTGGGCCCCTGCCAACAAATACCTCTGCACAGAAGGCCGAGATAATTGCTCTAACTCGGGCCCTAGAATTGGCAAGAGGGAAAGAAATAAACATATACACGGACTCGAAGTATGCATTTGGAGTAGTGCATGCTCACAGAGCCATTTAGAAAGAGAGAGGACTGCTGAAGTCTCAAGGGAAAAATATTAAAGATGCATCAGAAGTACTGCGACTTCTAGAAGCAGTCCAGTTGCCAGAGAAAGTAGCGATCATGCACATTAAGGCACATCAGAAGATCAACTCCGAATTGGAAGAAGGAAACGAGCTGGCAGATAGGGAAGCAAAAGAAGCAGCAAGACGGGCAAATTTCCCCTAAAGGTAAGCCAAGATACAACAAACCAGAAAAAAAATTAATCTATGAGCAAAAAGGAGACTATAACCAAGAGGGATGGGCCACCATAGAAGGAAAATTAGTTCTACCCTCCTATTTCTTATGGTCCCTAATAAAGGAAGAACACCAGAAAACCATTGGGGTATTGATGCTCTAGCATAACTAGACATTTACAACTCGACAATGTGACCTTTGCCTCCAGACCAACCCCAAAAATACTCCCAAACCAAAGCTTAGCCAGATGAGGAAGGGTCATGGGCCGGAGCAGCAATGGCAGATTGATTGTACAGAATTGCCAAGAAAAGGGGGGTATAAGTTTTTCCTGGTGCTAACAGATACCTTTTCAGGATGGCCAGAAGCATTCCCCACCAGGACTTCTAAAGCTCAAGAAGTAACTAAGGTATTGGTACAAGAAAACATACCACGCTTTAGAGTCCTGGCCGCAATCTCCTCAAATAGAGGACCACATTTTATTGTAAAATTCGTGCAACAAGTTAGCCAATACTTGAACATAGACTGAGAACTTCGCACCCCATATAACCCACAATCAAGTGGTCAGGTAAAAAAATGAATCATTTGATCAAACAACAAATTGTACAATTGGGACAAGAAGCTAATTTGTCATGGACTCAATCCCTCCCATTAGCACTACTGCAGATCCGAACCAAACCCAAGACTAAAGAAAAGCTAAACCACTTTGAATTGCTTTATGAAAAACCATATGGGGTGCGAAAGAGAATGTCTACCCAAGACATGTCACTAACCTCCTGTATGTTAAGTCTCTTAACTTGGTGTATCCAGCACCAATCACTAGCTAATAAACACAAGTCATAACTAGTGAAATACACTGTTTAGAAGACTTTATGTCACCCAAATATAATTCTATTAATTTTAGTTACTGTAAGTTTAATGATGTCTACTTTAACACTCATGTAGAATTCGAGGATGTTAAAACACATGGCCAGTCTGACATCACTCTCTAGAATTCCTAGAATCTTACTGAAATGGGGACGGTCATGATAGTAGATCAGAATTTAAATCAAGACCCCTGTAGTAAAAGAATTTACTCTATTTTAAGAAAAGGGGGGACTGAAGCAGAGATTTTTAGAGTTAGGTTAACAAAATGAATGAAGCATTTCTAATTTAGCTTGTAGAGTTATGTGTTGAATTTTCAACCTTTTACTTAAGAAACCTCTGCCTAGTACAAAGGGCATAGGAAAATGCAAATTTCTGAAGCTTCTTGCATAAAGAACAATACCAGAAGAAGCAAAGAACCCAGATAAAGAAGCTCCTCTGTCTCCAAGCCTATCAAGACTGACAGACGTACTCAGATAAGCACCAAAGGACCAAAAGCGCACGCGCAGAGAGGAAAAGTTCAAAAGTTCAATCATGAGGAAGACCACAATCTTCAGCCTCAGGACCACCAAGAGACCCCCGTACGACCACCACAGCAAACCAGGCATGCCCAGAAGGGCGTGGACTTACTTCGCATGAGAAGCGAGGACAGGCGGGGCCAGGGGTGGAATAGGCATGAAAAAGTTGTGCAATGTATTGCATATGGAACGTCTTTAAGAATAAAAGTGTGGGTCAGACTGAGGCTCGGGGCACAAGTTTTGGAGAGCTATCTCACTTGTGCCGGGCGCTGACATACGTACCCACTTCATAACTACCCCAGGTTATGGAGTCTATTGATTTCTTCCGCGTATCGTTTCAGTTGGCGACCACGAAGGGACTGCTCTGCTCACCCGCAGGTCCGGTTGGGAGCAGACACCCTCAGGCGCCACGGGGCTTTTCCCCGGAGGGACTCTGCGCCTTGGCTGTACACTGCGGGGAGCAGACCACGGCCCGTCGACTAGCGGATGAAAGCGGTATGTGTTAATTTATTTTCTTACGGTTGGCACTGATAAGTCGCAAAAAGATGTTTTTGCGCGCAGGTTTGCCTAGGGGCTTGCAAGCAGACCGCCATCGGGGGAGAGGCCGGCGGCGGGAGGACCTCCCCAGCTGATAGCGCGGCTCGGGGAGGGCGAAATCGCCATTTCAGTGTGTGGTGTGTGTCCCGATTGCAGTGTAGTGTGTCTGTTACGTCCGGACGTGCGTGCTTGTGCGTGTGTGTGTATGTGTGAGTGGAACGGTGAAGCGCGGTGCGGCCTTGCTAAGATACAGAGACGCGGCGCGGCGGTGCTAGAGAGCGCATGCGCAGGGCAGCTCTCAGCCCACACTACCTGATAGTGCGGGTAGTGCGCACTCTACCTGATAGAGCGGGTGGTGCGCATGCGTGGCACGGGCTGTCTCTGGCGAGCTGGGGGAGCGCGGCGCGGGGCTTAAGTCGGGGCTTGCAAAGGTGCTTTAGGCGCGGCCCAGCTGATAGCGCAGCGGGCGCGCGGGCACAAGCCGCGGTTTGAGGAGCCGCTTTGAACGCCGCTAGCTGATAGCGCAGCTAGTGGGAGCGTGGTACAAGCTAGGAGTTACAAGCACCGCTTACAAGCATCGCTAGTTGGTAAAAAGCTTGCAAAAGTAGCCAGCGAGCCCGGCTGGGCTAAGAGTTAAGTGTTTGTTATACAATAGCACTGCTCTTCAGTGTTAAAAGCTGTCACTGGTGCAGGAGGAGGGGTTGGGGAAGGCAGTCTAGGGTTGCCATGGGAAACAGCAGTTGTATGAGTTCTCCACCCCCTTTCGGAAGAGAATTGTACCCTCCCCCTGTCCTGTCAGTTATTGTTCAAGTCTGCCCCTTAGCCTAGAATCTTCTCTGTTCCACGTTTTCCCTTTGGTTCTTCCACCAAGAACACTCCTTTCCCTTTTCCCCACTGGTTAATGTTATATTTCCCCTCCCTTTAGCCTTCTCCCGATTGTACCCTCGAATGCTAAACCCTCCTACCCCTACGCAGTAAAAGAATCCTCAGCCCGCCCTTCGGGGCTCTCGGAATCTGCCTCCCTTCTGCTTCGTTGTCTCCCTGTTTGCCCCTTCTGTGACCCTTCAATCAACGAGCAGGATTTCAGCAGCCCGAGTGTCCCTCCCGTTCTTCTGGTGGACCCTCAGATGTACCAGCTACCCGAGCTTCGTGCCGAGTGGCTAAAAGCCCCCACGGCTCGGCAACTGGGAGATCCTTTGCATTACAGGGCGAATAAAGGGGGGATGAATGTGTGTGAATGCGAGGCTGTAAGAGCCCGTCAGAAGCCCCTCATTTTCCATTCTGCCTTCCGATTGCCACAAGAAAGAATCCCTTCCCCCACTGTAGTTCCGGCTTAGAACAGGACACAGCACAGGTGGGACCACTGAACCGTCATGCTGGCTGTTCCCAACAAGGCCTGGTAAGAACTTGGCAAGGACTTGGCAAGGACTTGGCAAAGACCTGACATGGAGCCAGCACGGGACAGCCTGATGCGCGGCCTGCTTCTAATCTCCGTTCTTAAGCCCAATGAACTTTTGGGGTGACTCTCGCCGTCCTTCATTGAAGACCCCTCATCTGCCTCGTTACCACTGTGACAAAGAAAGAATGAGAACCCTCCTCCCAAGGACTGAGACTGAGACCCCTGCTATAGGGAGGAGGGGAAATTGGTGCTCTGACCACTAATGACATGACCTGTTTCCCTTCAGTGATTCAAATGGACTTATTCTTCATTGGATTCGTCTTGCTTTGGTGGTTTCTGTGGACTCACCTGTTCCCTCGGGGCGATTACAATGGACTTTCATTATTACACTTGTTCCCCTCCTCTCTCCTCTGTGGACTATAATTGGAGCCCCGAGTCGACCAGAACTTCGAAGACTCCCCCGACACGACAGACGGATCCCCATCGTCCGGAGCACTGAGGATCTCGCCTGTGTTGGTAGCTATTCCCATAGCCCTCTTCCCTCTCTAACCTTTTATCTCCTTTCAGATCCCCACTATCGCGTTTACTGTTTTGGCCCCTACTAAAGGTGCATTTGTTGTGATTAACTGATAGTCCCTTGTTGTTTGCCTTTGTTGCACTTTTGGGATCGGTGAAAAGAACCATCACGACACCCCGCAAGAAACGGATCGTGACATTAAAATTGGCGTCACGGACAGGATTTCTGTCTAGACAGAAGGGTTGCAGCTGAAAAGGCACCCATACTGTCTTTGGCAATTCATAAAGGATCCCTTAGTGCAAAGGGCGGGACACTGTTGTTTTGTTGTTGTTGTGTGTATGTGGTCTGGGAAGGAAGGGACAACTTGAAGCAACTCAGCAGAGCCTCCCAGGCAGATTATTGTCCTTTCACCCAGCCAGGGAAGCGAAGGGCGACACAGCGAGGGCTGTGTAGTTTTGTGGAACTTAAGTTTGTAGCTCCCTGTCGTGGTTTTGGTCCCTTCCCAAAATGAGTGACAATCTTAGCCTTGAAATTAAAGCTGAATTTTATGCACTACTAGCCAAACACAATGCCAAACCTTCTACAGAAGGAGAAAAATGGGCACAGAGTAATTGGTTGAACTTAGAAAATGTTATTGATAGAGTGTGTTCATTACAACATGAAACAAAATTCAAACTGGGCAAAAATAAAACTATCTTCTGCTCAGTTTGGGGAGCTTGTCTTATGGCAGCTATAGAAAATGGCTTCCAGCGAAGAAGTGAGGAACATGCTATAATAGACTCCCTTCAAAATCTAGTTGAAATTTCGCAAAAACAGTTCTATGAAGCAAAAAATGTGATCTATGCATTGCGAGCTGCCTTAACAGAGGAACATGTTAACAAATCACATCATGCTGATTCCTCTACAGAGCTTGAGGAGAAGGAAACTCCTCACATTAAACAAATCTATCCTCATCAAGAACTTGAAGCAGCAAGTAATTGTGGGGAACATTGCTGCCATCACTTGAGACCCTTGATTAAAACAGAGTATAACTATCTCAGTGATGATGATCTCCAACCTCACATCACAACCAAACACATACCACCACAAGTAAACACTGCCACCGAGCTAGCTAAGCTTAAGAGGGAATATGGACAGCCTCCACATGAATCAGAAACAGAATATGTTTTCCGGGTGTCCCTCACTGGTGGTGATCCAATTCAATTAACTGAACAGGAAGCCAGTGGGTATTGGGGACATGGTGTCTTCTTAACAACAGGAGAGAAAGGTGACACATGGTCCCTGACACAGCGTGCAGCTTTTTGGGCCGGGGGAACAAGCCCCTTGGAAAGGGGAGATCCCATAGCTAGAATTAGTACCCCCGACCAGCTCTTGGAAAATGTGCACAAAGCTGCTTGCCTGCAAATGACTCACAAAAAGAAATGAATTCCTGGCTTTGAATCCCTGATGCAATTACCTGTGAAGCCCAAGATAATGACCCCTTGAATTTGTGGGCTTCCAGAATCACTCAAACCTACAGCAATTCTCCTTCCAAAAACGATAGCAGCTGTATCTCCTGTAGAAAGACCAGATAGATTTCCTAGTGACTGGAACGACCCATTTGTTCCCCTTTATGACTTGTTGAGGAAAGGGGTGAAATGGGATTGGAGTCTTTCTCAGGAGTCAGCATTGCAATTGCTGATTTTTGAAGCAACAGCTCATCAAGCACTGGGCCCTATCCATCCTACAGATCCTTTCCAGGTGGAATGGGCATTTGCCTCCTCAGGGCTGTCAGTACACATATGGCAGCGGGGTCCTGAGGCTCCGACAAGACCTGTTGGTTTTGATTCCCGTGGTTCCAAAGATGCTGAGAAAAGATACACTACCTGGGAAAAAGGATTGTTGATGGTTATCTTAGCTTTCCTAGAAGTAGAAAAAATTGCACAAAAACAACCAATTGTATTGAGAGGCCCCTTCAAGGTTATTAAGACAGTCACTAGTGGGAGTCCCCCTCCTGACGGGGTGGCCCAGAGGGCCTCAGTGAGAAAGTGGTATGCTCAGGTTGAACATTACTGTAACTTCTTCTCAATGACAGAAGGAGCTGTAAAAACTTTAGCAATCCAAGAAACTGAGAGCTTGGACAAACCTGCCTCTGTAATCAAAGTAACCCCTCCTTTCTGCCCCGAACAATCAGCAAACTCTTGGTTTACTGATGCTTTTGCTAAAGGGGAAGGAAAAGGATGGAAATCTAGGGCAGAAGCCCTCCACTTTTCCTCTGGTGAGCAAATGATTACAGAGGGAGAAGGTAGTACACACAGTGGGGAGCTGATAGCTGTCTGGAGTATTTTTCAACAAGAAGCACAGAATTCCTCTTTGGTCTGCATCTACACTGACTCCTATGCTCTGTACCAAATGATCCTAATAATCCAGCTCATGACCCTGGCCAACCTGTTCTGGTGGACCTCTCTTACTATAGGACTAGTAGCACTTGTGCTAAAACCCCCTCTGAAGAAATATGCATGGGAATCCTCTGGTGCTCTAGGGAAAGAGCATTGGACAAATACATGCTGGATAATTCCATCATTCTAACTTTTCTGCCTCTCGGCGGCAGAATTCTGTTGTGTTGACTTTTTCAGAAGAACTCCGAGGGACATGAAGACCACCTAATCCATGATAAAACTGGTAATACTTTTCTGCATCCTACCGCAACCCCATGGCCAGAAAGCAGCTGAGTGACCGTGGTCTGAACTAATTGTGGTAGCATGCAGAAAAAGTGAAAGGATCTCTTGAAGCACAAAAAGGTTTGTACGCAGCCAAGCATACAGGATTGTTGGCACAATTTCACATTACCACAAACTGTAGAAGTAGTTTGGTTTTGGTCCAAAAATACTGAAGCACTTTTTTTTTTGTTTTGTTTTGTTTTTGTTTTTGTTTTTTAAGTTGAAAGTATTGATTCAAATACTGGAGTAGGACTTGATGTTAATGTTGTGACACCTACCACCCAACCACTGGTTACACTTAGCCTGAAAATTTTTGAAATTGGACCATATAGAATCAGGAAAACTGGCCAACAACAGATATTGTTTAATCTGTTATCGTCTCTTAAACAAGTCAAATTGCTGATGCAAAACAATATCTCAGAAATACAACCAGCTTGTTCACCCTTTTTGCAGACCTCTTTTCAGGCTTGGACAACCTGGCTGCGACAGTGGAAGCCTCTTAAAAACCGGCTGCCAAGAGACATAACTGGTGTTGTGGGAACAGGATTGGGAATCCTAAATAGTATTGATTCAGAAGTATGAATGAATAAATTGGCTTCCACAACTAAAGATTTAACCAAAATACAACAACCACTGCAATCGTCCTTATCAGCCTTGGGAACACATCAGTGGTTGCTATCAAACATTCTAGCAAATTGGGAAAAGATAAATGTAAATAATAGCAAATTGATAATTGATGCACTTAATGCCACACAAAGCAACGTTTCCTTAGCTCTTAGCCATATCCAGGCTCAATGATGGATGCAGTCAGTTGCTGCCTCAATTAGAAGAGAAGGTGAAGAAGGCACTTTTCCTACTGAAATGAGGAAAATAGTCTGGGACAGTGCCACTGACTTTGAAAGAGATTTCCAATCCTGGTGGAATTTAGTGAATTTTACCTATGACCCTAACACAAACACAGCCACAGCATTTGCATTGACCATAAGAAATGCCTCGGTGCATTTGATATTCCCTATCATTGCACTAGGATTAAATCATGATGGACCCACTTTCTATCCTTCTGAACATAGAGAATGGGCCCGTCAAATTGATGACAAATGGCAAACTGTCAATTTAGAGTCCTGTACCATCTGAGAACAACTAGGGTTTATCTGTGAAGGTAATGCAATTGTAGCTCAAGATATTTGTCTGCACACAGAACAAAATAGCTGTCATTTTGATATTCATCCTAACGAGACTTCTGAAACAGTCCTTGTATCTACAGACAATGGGTGTGCCTGCTTCAGAACCGCTTGGGATACTGTGTTTATAGAAAGTACAGTAGTAGCTACTAAAAATCATTCCAATTTTTGTGCTTGCAACTTTAGTAAAATTGCAGGATGTGATTTTTCTTTTGTAGCTCCAGTTACTTCACATGAACTTTTAGAATCCAATCTCACGTTGATTCACAAGCTACTGCCTACTCCCATTGGGATGAACCTTTCTCTGGTAAAGCAATTATTACTTCATCAAGATCTAATAGAGATCCTAGGAAAAATCAAGGGGAATGGACAGAAAACTCTGGTAACTGTTCATCATCATGTGCAAGAAATACATCGTGTTGTAGAAAGGGTGAAAAGAGATGCCGAGCACAAGTGGTGGGATACCCTTTTCGGGTGGTCACCCACCGCCACCGGTATCCTGAACAAATTGTGTCATCCCATTGTTGTTCTTCTGATTTTAGTTATGATTGGTTTTGTTTTATCAGTAATCTTGCTTATTGTAAATTGGAGAATGATGAAACGATGAACAAAATTAACATCTATAATTAATGCACACCACTTGGCCGACATCCTTTACACTAGAGATGTTCCCAGGACAGTAGACACAAGAAGATGATAAGGTTAGAAGATATGTTTTACATCATTTTCTTTTATGATTTGTTCTAATCGCTGTTTTAATTATTTTTGTTTATTGTTTATAAAATTGTACTGAGTAATATCGATTATACTAGGTTTATTACTTTACTGTTTAATATTGATGATACTGGTTTATTATTTGATCAATTTATTGTTTAATTGATTCATATTGATTATTATTTAAATAACTATTATTGATTTACTAATTGTATTTTGCTTATTGTTTAATTATAATTTGTTGTGATTACTAATATGTTGTGATTGTTTTAGTTTTCCTGTTTTCTCTTTCTTTCCCTTTTCCTCTTCTCTTTTCCCTTGGGACGTGCTGCCAACACTTGACGAGTCCTGAAGACTAAGACCAAAAAATCTCACCTGCTCTGTCCAGTTGTTTCTTCTGGTGGCATCAAGCAGTGCTGCATGATCTTGGAGGTCTTCTCCATCTAAATAATTTTCTTCTTCACCCTGTCTAAACAACCCAAACTGGGGTGGAAATAAAGAAATTAAGCAAATAGATCTAAAGCTGCACCATTTACCAGGATTTGGGGGTGAATTTGGGGTTGGTTCACTGGAATATTTGGGAGGATTTGGGTGTTCTGAGGCTCTCAAAGGCAGGGGACATGTCCACAATCTCATAGGTGTGCTGGCAAAACGTGTCCACCTGAGCCCACCTGTTCTCCAAGAATTCTAATTGTCTGTCCCAGTCCCTGTCCTGGGTCTCTCCATTTGGGATGTTCCCCCAAAGTGCCCAAATGGCCACTGAAGTGCCCGAGCTGATCCTGGCTGTAAATGTTCCTGTCCACCAACGTCTCCTGGTCAGTGCCACGGGAGGTGGGAGTTTAGGGGCTCCTGGGGGGACTGCAAAGGGCTTCTGAGGGCATTTGTGGTGCTGGGAGGGGGCTTGGCAGGGTCTGTGAGGGAGGTTTGGGTCCCTGACAGGGCTGCATGGCTTGCAGAGGATTTGGGTGGGTCTTGGGGGAGATGCAAAGGGGGTTTGGTGGTTCTTGGGGTCATTTATCTTGCAGGGAGTAGTTGAGGGAGTCCTAGCTGGGAGCTGTGGGGTAGTTTGAGGAGTCCGGGAGTGGCTGTGGGGCTGGGAGGGCGTTTTTGGGTGGTTGTGACTCCCCCAGACCCCCAAAGCTGCCACCAGACCCCACCCCCCAAGATGCTGCCAGGGGTCAGTGGCTCCATATTTGGCTTCATCCTCCTGGCCCTGCAGAAGATATGGGGGGGTCCCCGGGGCTGTGTGTGTCCCCCCCAGAGCATGTGTGACCCCCCCCATCCCATTGTCACCCCCTTGTCCCTCCCCACAGGGCTCCTGCCCCAGCTCCTGCTCCCCCAGGAGGGAATTTGGGGAGAGGGCAGACGGGGTGCACAGCCCCCGCCGGGGGATGACCCCGGCCCAGCCCCTTTGTTCAGCACCAAGCTGGGCTCGGGGCCGCAGGAGGAAGAGGCCGGTGGGAAGCAGATCCTGCAGCTGGGACAGTGATGGGGTCAGGGCAATGTGAAAAACGCCAATCACTTGGTTTTTAAAATTTTTAAAGTTTAATAATAATAAAATGGTT
The DNA here is from genome assembly GCF_024509145.1 of Vidua macroura. NCBI lineage: Eukaryota > Metazoa > Chordata > Aves > Passeriformes > Viduidae > Vidua > Vidua macroura. The sequence continues at coordinate 780,312 of NW_026530543.1, forward strand.
ATAAAAATAGTAATACAATTAGAGTAATAAAAATTTAGAGTTAGGACAATTACAAGACAATGAAAAGCAAAGAATTACGGACGTCCGGATGCTCTCGGGCACTTAAGCCACGACAAGCATGCCTTGTGAACAAAGGATTAACCTTAAAAGCAATAGCCTGTTGCATATACAAAACACTTCATGATTATGCATATATTTTATTTAAAACAAGAAATTCATATGGTACTTGTCAAAAAGTTTCTGTTAATCCCCAGGCGCCTTCGAGTCTAAGTCAGGCTTGTTGATAAGGAAAACCATAAATTCCTCTTCTCTGGAAAATTTAGGGGTTTCTGTAATTGTTATCTCTGTGTGAAGAATTCCTTGATTATTTTCTCCTTTTCTAATAAAAAGAATATCTCACACACATAGTTTCTATTTTAACTACTAATGCTTAATTTTGATTACAAAACTACATTTACTACATTATTAGAATGTTAATACAGCATAACTTTCAGCATAATACATAGAATAAATATCTGCGTAGAGCCATATAATATGCATTTTTCACAGCAAGGTCCTGCCCTGCACACCTGGCTCAGGTGGGACCCTGCCCCGGCAAGGGAGCGGGACATTCCCATCCCCACGGATCAGGGCTGGGAGCAGCACTTGGAGTACGGACATGGAAATACTGGGAGCGACTGGGAGCACACTGAGGGCGTGAATTATTCCCCCCGCCTCCACCTTCTCAGGCCGCCCTGCCAGCTGAGAAATGCTCGCTGGGCCTCGGCCTTGGCCAGCAGCCCCTGGGCTCAGCTCCTCTGGAGCTCATCACAAACACTGTCTGCTCCAGGCACTGCTGCTGCCCAACCAGCTCCTGCTTGCTTTGGGAGCAGCCCTGGGAACTGGTTTTGTTCCCTCGGTGGCACAACATCCCTGTTCTCACCCTGCCAAAGAAAGCTGTTGATGCCAAGTGCGTCCAGGATGAAACATTGCTGGGACTGAAGCCCCTCTCTCAGGGCCCTACAAACAGCGCTCCAAAAGGAGCCCCTTGGAGCTCTCCTGGGCCAGCGACTCCCTCTGAGTGGGGCCTCTCCGAGCCGGGAACTCTCCCGTTTGCTGCACTCAGGGGATCCCCAACAACGAGGGAGCCTGGGCTGATCCCCCCACTCCTCCAGGCTCAACCCTTCCCCCACTGGGGAGATGCCAAAGCACCCGCAGGGAGCATTTCCTGCCCTCAGGGGAATTTCTCACAGGTGCCTTGCACTGACTCTTTGTGTCTGTGTGCACACAGGAGTGCCTGTGCTCAGGAAATGTGGCAGAAATGCTGCTCTCTGAGGGGTCTGAGGGCCTTGGGTAGCTGAGCCAGCCAGGCCTGTAAGTAAGGTCAAATCACAAGGTGAAAGTGAAGTTAAATGCTGCTAAGAGTTGTTCTTTTGCTAAGTTGTTATGTTTAATATAAGTTATAAGCTGAGTTAAACACTGTTAAATGTTATTCCTCTGTTAAATTGCAAAGTCATAGGTTATTAGTTAGGTAAAATGCTGTAAAGTGCTGTTCTTTTGCTAAATTGTGAAGTTTAAGGTAGAAGTTAAGGTTAAGGTATGAGTTAAGTCCTGTCAAGTTTGAGCTCTGTTAAGCTTTTAGGCTGTATTCTTTTTATCCTTGCCCTCACTGTCCTTGTGTCACACACACACAGGGCCAGTTCTCGGATAATTTCTGGTTTGATTGCCTGGATTTTGTTTGGTTTTGTTATTCTTTGTTTCCTTGGAGTGCCTGAAGTATCCAGTCAGGAGCAGAGCGACTCTTGCCAAGGAACTTTGCCGTGCTGTCACTTAATATTAAAACTAATCTTAATATTAAATTAAATGGTTTTTGCTGATCCCTTGCCAGGGGATTTTTTCAGCGCTCTCAAGCCCTCGTTGGTAACAGGGTGAAGGAGCCCTGGCCCAGGCTCTGGCCCTGGGGGACACGGGGACGCTGCCGGGGGGTCCCTGTCCCCCTGTCCCACCCCCCACAGCCCTGTCCCCGTCCCCGTGTCAGGCTCTGGGGTCGATCTCGTGGAACATCCTCTGGGGGAGGCTGCGGCGCCGGGGGCGGGGGGACCCGGGGGGACAGGGGACCCCGCAGTGCACGAGCAGCGTTGGACTTCTCTGGGGGGAACTGTGAGGGGGGGCTGGGGTGAAGTGACCTCCCCAGTGACCTCACACAGCCCCTGTGATGTCACACAGCCCCTGTGATGTCACACAGCCAGCTTTGATGTTACAACCCACTTTGGGATGTCACACAGCACCCTTTTGATGTCACAGAGTGAACTCTGAGATGTCACTCTCTGATGTCAGAGTTGTGCTGTGATGTCACTGAAGGCTGATGTCACAAGGTCACCCTGAGATGTCACTGTCTGTTCTTTCATGTCAGCCTGAGATGTCACAGTCTGTTCTGTGATGTCACAGCCTGCTCTATGAAGTCACACAGCCACCCGGTGATGTCACAACCCACTCTCTGATGTCACAGAGCCACCCTCCATGATGGCAGAATCTGCTCTATGGCCTCCTTCCCTATTCTCTGATGTCACAGTCCACTCTGTGATGTCACAAAACCCTCTCTGAGATGTCATACTGCCACTCTGTAATGTCACAGCACGCACTTTGACCTCACAGCTCGCTCTATGATGTCATACAGCCATGCCATGATGTCACAGCCTGCTCTGTGATGTCACACAGTCCCCTCTATCATGCCATAGCTGCTCAATGACCTCACACAACAAACTGTGATGTCATAGCCTAATCTGTGACCTCACACAACCCACTCTGTGCTGTCACACAGCCCCTCTCTGACATCACAGCTGCTCTGTGCCTCTGGGACACAACCACAGAGGTGCTGCTGTGACACAGCCCCCTCTGGGACATCCCACAGCCCCTGCCAGTGCTGAGCCCCTGTGAGCTCTGTCTGTGCTCTGCTCGTGTCCCTGGCATGCCCTGGCAGTGCCCCAGCCCTGCTGGGCTGTGCACAGGAGCTGCTCCGGGCCAGAGCTGTCTCTCTGCAGCGCTGCCCTTGCATCCCAGGAGCCCAGCCCAGCTCAGCAGCACAGACACAGCACCAGGACTTTAATGACCCTCTGGGGCTTTGGTGCTCTTTGCATCAGACCCAGTCCCTCAGAGTGTGCTCAAAGAACTTCTCAAGAACTCCAAGTGAGATTGAAACACTGCAGTTTCTTTTACTTTGAAGAGTGTGTCCCTGTGAGGGACACAACTGAGAAAGTGTCCCCAGGTTCCAGTTAGAGCAGAACACTGGAGGCAGTGATGACAGCTGGGGACAAGCAAGGCAAAGGTGTCTCTTTGCTCAGCTCTCTGGTGCTGAGCACACCTGGATGTGTTTCAGGAATGCAAAGGGCCAAGGCTGAGCCCCAGCCCCTGGCAAGGCAGATCCTGTCCCTCCCTCCTTGCTCAGGGCTCTTCCCGGGATGGGCACTGGCATGTGGGGATGTGCAATGCCAAGGGCAGGACCGTGGGGCGGCCCCTGCCAGGCTGCTGAGCAGGCACAAGGAGGCAATGAGGCCCCAGGCCTGCAAGGGTCACTTGTCCCCTCCTGGACCCAGGGCCAGCAGCCACGGCCAAAGTGCTGCACAGGTTGGCTCTGTCAGGGCCTTGCAGCTGCTGCACATGCCTGTGCCCTCTGCAGCCCAGGCTGTCCTACGGTGTCCCTGCCCTGCGCCTCTGTCCCTGCAGGCTGTCCTCATCCCTCGGCTGCCCCACCTGGCTGGCCCCTTCCTTTGCTGACAGCTCTGCCTCCTGCCTGCCCCTGCCTGGCCACACAAAGCCTTGGGCTGCTCCAGGCTCCTTCTGGGGGATGTGTTGCACCACAGCCCTGCCCTGGGAGGGAAATTCCTTTCTCCTGGTGTCCAGTCTGGGCCTCCCCAGCTGTACTTGGAGTCTTTATTTCCTTCTCGTGAGAAGAGCTCTACCATCTCTGAAACCACCTTCCAAGTCCTCTCAGGCTTCTCTTGCTCTGTTCTCAGTCTTCACACCACTGAGCCCAGTGCCCTCAGTCTCTCTGGGTCATGTGCTTGAGGCCTCCAACCCCATCTTGGGAGATTTTTGTGTCCTTCCTAGGTCTTTTCAGACCTAGAAATATTGTGGTCATAGTCCAAGAAAATTTGAAATATTTGTATTGGCCTGGAGTGGCAGAGGAAGGCACGTAGCCTTTAAAATGCTCAAGGATATATTTTGATTTGATATAAGAAAGAAATATTTGGTGATGAGGTTGACAATTCGTAAACAGGTCATCCAAGAAGTGAATGTCCCATCCCAAAAAGTGTTCATGGTCAGGAGCTTTGACCATCTGTTCCAGAGGTAGTTGTGCCTTCCCACAGCAAGGGGGCTGCAGTAGATGATATTTTAGGACCATTCCAATTTTAAAAACAGAAGATAAAAAATAATTTAAGGAAAGTTCTGATACCTCCTCATGAAAGACTCACCCAGGGGGTCAATGGCAGAGCTTTCCAGCATGACCTTGCCAGTCGAGCATGGGGGGTTCTGCATTGGCTCTGAGATTCATGATGGAAATTCACAAAGGGCATCTGGGGAATGTGCAAGATTTCCCTTGGGATGCCTAAGAGAGGACCACAGGAAGGGAAATGGTTGCACTATGGTGGTTTGTGAAAGAACAAACATGAATCAACAGAGAAAAGGGGATGAAAGAGCTGGTCATGTGTAAAGATGCATCCCTGGCCATGCCCTACAGCTGATCCCCACAGTCTGTGGCATTTTCCTCAACACTCCATTGCCAGCAACTGTCTGGGACAAGGGAGCTCTCTCTGCTCTGGGTCCTGAGGGAGGTCCAAGTGCCAGATGCTGGAGTGGGGACCACAAATCATCAGGGCTTGTGTCCTTTGGGGGCCCAGGCTCTGGTGAGACTGGTGTGTTTGCACACAGCACTGGCGTGTGTGGGGCTGGGTGTAAGCACCAGGGAACATCAAACCAGAGCAACCAGCGAGCAGCAGAGGCCTGGGAGCTGCTGTGTGGGATCAGCTCCTGCAGGGATCCACATGGTCTGGATGTCTCTGCAGCTCTGCCTCACATCCTGCCATGGCAGAGCACACAAATAGCCCATGCCTGTGTCCCTTCTCCACCGATTGTGCTTTGGCCTGGCCTGGAAACCTCCAGAGGTCTCTCCCAGGAGGAGTCCCTGTGTATTTCCCTCCCCCATGGCTCTGCCCTTCCTCATCCAGCAGCTGTGGGGCAGCAGAGCTGGGGCAGTGCAGGGACAGGGCTGGCCCTGACAGGGCTGCTGTGGTTTAGGAATGATGCTCTCCAATTTACTACTCCCACTAAGAAGACCATGTGTCTCCCCAGACAGATATTCCCACCATCATCCCCCACACCACAGGGGCTTTACCCACCTGGGCCTGCTTGATCTCAGCCCACGTTTCACAGTCAGGGATAACCTGGAGATGGTGTCCATGGCTAAATCCACCCCTCGCTCATGAGCCCATCTGGAGTTCACATCTCTGCCCTGATGACCCGAGGTGTCCAGAAATAACTCAGCCTTGTGTGGCCAGTCCAGACCCTCCTGAGACACTTGAATCCTGGCAGCCCCATCCCCCTGTGCACTGTTGCAATGCTCTTCAGTGCCTGACCCTTGGGCATGTGAGCATCCACAGGAGGGACTTTCACAGCCAGTTTCTCCCCTGGGCAGCGATGTCTTTTCCCGGTCCAGCAGCCCAGATGGGTTTCCCTCTGTGCTGTCAATTGTCCTTTCTCCATGGTTCCAGCCACCCCACAGAGCATTTCCCACCACCCCTGAGCCAGTGCAGAGGTGCAGCGCTGGCCATTTCTCTCGCTCAGAGCTCTGGCTGTGGTCCAAGTGCTGCAGGGACTGCAGGAAAGGGGACCCCACAATGGGACATTTCTTGGTCAAATACGGACAGAAAGAGTGACAAACTGTCTGTGACTCGGGTTTTGGCCTCGCAGCCGCCGCCGTGGTTTGCAGGGAGCTGCAGTGTGGCACGGCCCTGGCTGTGCCCGGCAGCGCTGGCCTGGGAGAAGGTGTCAGTGCCAGCTGGCCCAGGGAGCTGCAGCGTGTGGGGAACAAATCCCTCCTGGCCTCCTGCCCCAGGGTGACCCTGCAGGGCCTCATGGAGCCAAGGGGCCATTGTAGCACTTCAGGGCCATGGAATCAAGGTCACCTTTGTGACACTGTGGGGCCTTGTGGGACCAAGAGGCCATTGAGACACTTCCAAAGCAAGGGGCCACTGTGAAACTCTGGGGCCTGAAAAACTGATACTGAATCAGCCAGATAGAAAACTTCTAACACAATCTGGCTATTAGAAAGTGTTCTGCCAATCAAGAGGGGAGATTTAAAGAACACAGACACCAATGGAAAGAATGATCTTATTTTACTCTGAACATAAAGACAACACAAAAGTAAAATGACATATTCAATAAATATATCAGTTGGCTTTAGCAACAAGCCAATGTCAGCAATGTAATGCACCTAATCATTACTGTGGAAGATAAAGGAGCGTGATTGCCAAAGATACATCCCCAATTGCCTAAATACTTTACCACCATCCAGAGTCTGCAGTCGCTGGGGAGCCCCGTTTCACAGTGAGGGTCTGGAGAACCCTTCCCAGCAACTGGCAAAATCCTGCACTGTGCATCCACCCATAGGAGAGCTCTCCAAATTCACCCCAAAAGTGAGTCCAGCTTTTATAGGCCCAAATCAGTCACTCAAAGTGACTTGATTCTATTTTTAGCACAGGAACTCCTGGATCTGATAGCACACCTCCTGACCAGCAGGGACCAGGGTTTGGCCAGAGCCCAGACCTCAAATGGGAGAGTTTTCCCCTAAAATACCCAACAAACAAGCCTCTATTCATGTCAACTGGGAAAGTTCCTTCATATGATACATTTCTTGCAGATAACTACACCAGGTTATACGGAGCTGGCATAAGCATCATTGTCATGTATTTTAGGTAAGTAATACCAATGGTGTTGCTCACGCAGTGCCCAGGATTCGCGCTGTCAGTCAGCTCTGGCCGAGGCCTGCTGCTCAGGGGCTGAGCCTGGCCGTGCTGGACTTGCTGCCCATCACCGAGGAGGAGAGGCAGAGCCCCGGACAGGTCTGCAGCCGTCACAGGTGAGCCAAGGGTGGGGGGACAGTGTGGCACCCACGGGACAGCCCAGCATCACCGGGGACAGCCTGGCAGCTATTGGAAAGCCTGGCATCCATAGGGGCACCCTGTCATCCACTGGGAGAGCCTGACACCCATGGGGACACTCTGGCATGCCTGGGGACAGCACGCCACCCTCTCTGCCTCTCCTCTGCTGCCGCGGGCACCCGCGGGGCAGGAGGGGTCTGGGGGCTCCCAGGGGTCCCCGCCCCAATGAGCCCGGCGGTCGCTCCACAGCCGCGCTCCGGCCGGGATTCCAAGCGGTGCCAGCTCCACCGGGACGAGGATGGACACTTGTGGTTGTCAGGGGTGGCGCAGAGGTTCTGCAGCCTGCGGGAGCTGCTGGGCACCTCTGGGCGCTGGGGGCTGCAGGCACAGGGGCCCAAATACGCCTGGAGCCCACCTATCCCCTCTGTCCCAAAGGTGACACCGGGGGATGTCCCAGAGAGGGAGCAGTGACCTCAGGGAATGGCCGTGATGTCACAGATGAGCTGTGTGATGTCCCAGAGGGGTCTGTGTCATAGAGGCACCACTGTGGCTGTGTGTGAGAGAGGCACAGAGCAGCTGCGATGTCAGCAAGGGGCTGTGTGACATCACAGAACAGGTTGAGTGAGGTCACAGAGAGGGCTGTGACATCACAGAGTGGGCTATGACATCACAGAGTGGGTTATGTGAGGTCACTGATCAGCTAAGGCATAATAGAGGGGACTGTGTGACATCACAGAGTGGCTGTGTGATAACAGAGAGCAGTCTTTGACATCACAGGGCAGCTGTGTGACATCAGAGGGTGGTCTGTGACACCACAGGGTAAGCTGTGACATTACAGAGCAGGTTGTGACATCACAGGGCAGACTCTGACATCACAGTGGGGCTGTGACATCAAAGAGCAGGCTGTGACATCACAGAGCAGACTGTGACATCACAGCAGGGCTGTATGAGGTCACTGGGTTGGTCACTCTGCTCCAGCCCCGCTCACATATCCCCCCCAGAGAAGTCTCCCCTGCTTGTGCCCAGCACGGTCCCCTGTCCCCCTGGGTCTCCCCTGCAGCTGGAGCAGGGTTAGGGAAGGGCCTCCAAGGTGGGGCTGGAGCCCTTGGGCTGTAAGCAGAGGCTGAGGGAGCTGGGCTTGTCCAGCCCAGAGCAGGGAAGGCTGAGGGGCTCCTCATCCCAGGACAGGAGGAGATGAAATGAGTCAGGCTGCTTTCAGCATTTCCTCAACCCCAAAAGCAGCCTGACCCCCTTCTCCATCCACCACTGACAGCTTTGCAGACCAGGCATGGTTCAGGCTGATTTATCCCCACTTCACGCAGAGCATCATGATACAACAACTTAACTGTTTCTATATCTATCACAAAATCATCTTTGTATAAAATTGGTTTTGTACAAAAATCCCTTGTGAATGCTGGACATGTCAGATGTTGCTGGGATGTCTCCCATTGCTGCGGGAAGAGTTTCAATGTTTCTTAAATTCTATCACGTTTACATATTTTATGTTGGCAATGAAGAGAAACTTCCTGTGACTCTGAGTGCCACCAGTTCCTGACCCCCAAAGGACACAAACCTGATGAGTTCTGGTTCCCACTGCAGTGGTGGCACTTGCACCTCCCTCCATGCCCAGAGCAGAGCTGCCTTGTCCCAGAAAGTGCCTGGCAATGCAGGGATGAAGGAAACAGGACAGGCTGTGGGGATCAGGGGCAGGGCAGAGCCAGGGATTTGGGGTGGTTGTGAGCCCAGGGCAGGACCCAGCCCTTGGCCTTGGTGAACCTCATCCCACTGTCCTGGGCCCATGGCTCCAGCCTGTCCAGATCCCTCTGCAGAGCTTCCTGCCCTCCAGCACAGCCACACTGCCACCCAGCTTGGGCTCACCTGGGAACTGCCTGAGGGTGCCCTCGATGGCCTCGGCCAGATCAGCAATAAAGAGATTTCACTGACCTGGCCCCAGTCCTGAGCCCTGGGGACAGCCCTGGATGTGACTCCATTCCTCAGCTGCTCTGAGTGCCAGGGCTTGCATGAGGGAAATGGTGGGGTGGGGATAGGGACAAAGTGTGATTGATTGTCAGCCATGAAAGGTCTTGAATTTCATATCTGTTCAGACTGCATTAGGAGGTGCTGGGGATCAATATCAACTGGGGATTGCTGATATCAATCTATAAACAGGAAAAGAAAACTAAACAGGACAAAACAGTTCTCTCTTCATTGCTTTCAATATAGTAGATTCACTTTGAATACACTTCTGAAATCTGTCTAATTGACCACAGAAGTACTGAAGACTTGAATTATTCCCATGGGCTTGTCTTGTTTGGGTGTTTTGAACAAATGTTAATGAGCCTTTGTCGCTGAATTTCTCAATAGAAGAGCTCAAGAAAGGAGAGGCCTCAGGACAATTAAAATTCATCACCAACCTCCAAGGGGCTGAGGATCCATCCCCATCAGAGCAGGAATGAACAGAAATGGGCACAGCTTTGTGGCTGCCCCAGCTTTGGGATGGGCCCTGGGCCTGGAGCAGGAGCAGCTCTGGAGGGCCCCAAGGCTGGGGCTCTTGTGCTGGCCTGGGCAGATGGGATGGCAGCAGGGGCTGCAGAGCTCTCAGGATCTCCTAGAGAGGAGAGCAGGGCACCCAGGGAGCCTCCTTTCCCTTGGCCAAGCCCCTTCCCCCATGGCTGGGGCTGAGTCCTGGCAGAGCTGCAGCTGCTGCTGTGCCCTTGCCAGGGGCTGAGGCCGTGGGGCCAGTGGCCAGAGCAGCCTGGCCTGAGCAGAGCTGTGGGGCCAGAGCCGGCTGGGCTGTGCTGGGGAGAGGCCCTTGGTGCTGCACAGAGCTCAGGGCAGCTGGCAGAGCTTGCAGGGAGCTGGGCTGGCTCAGAGAGCCTGGCACAGAAACCAGCAGTGTCCATCTCAGCCTGGCTGAGCGTGCAGGGGCCAAGAAGAGCAGCCCAGGGTCCGCAAGTTCTCTGTGTGGGAGCTGAGCTGGTGAGCCCTTGAGCCCTGCCAAGTGCTGGGACTGCACCTCCAGCTCCAGAGGAGATGTGACAGATGGGAGCAGAGACCAATCATTCCTGCTGCATTCTTCATTGTGTTGTCTTCTACAGGTGACCTGGATCCATATGTAGACGAGGTGTTTTGTGTCAGATAACAATGCTAGAGTGTGAAGAAGAATATTTTTTAGCTGACAATAGTATTTCATGCAGAACACACAATGAGAAAAAATCCAGACACATCTGATCAGAAGAGCATCTGAGTTTTTCAGAGGATGAGAGACTCATTGATGTTCCAGTATTCAAACCTGTTAAAATACTTTCCTCAGGGCTTCCTTGAGATGAGAGGTGACCACCAAAGGCCAAGGCCAGCCAGAGCTCTCTGTCCTGGCAGCTTTTGTCTGAAAGCAACCCTTGCATATAGGGAATTTTGGAGGTGGAATCCCAATTTGGCCATTTCTGCATTGAGAAGAAGGATGGATTCTTTCCACAGGAATGAGAGCACAGAGCCCAAGTGTTTCAAAGGCAGAAGAGGAGAGAGGTGGCTCCTGGGAGGCCAAGCCAGCCAGACCTGTTTGTCTGGGCAGCTTTCATCACCGAGAAATCCTTGCTTATACAGAATTTGGGGGCGGAGTCTCAATTTCAGCCCTGGACACCTTGATGAAAAGGACAGTTCATTTCCATTGGAAGGAAAGCACCGAGACCCAGTGTTTCAAAAACAGGTGAGAGGCAGCCCCCAAGAGGCCAAGGGCAGCCAGACCTGTCTGTCCTGGCAGCTTTCATTTGGGAGCAATCCTTGGATGGACGGAGTTTTGGAGGTGGAATCCCAGTTTTGGCCATGGGCACCTGCTCGAGAGGGATGGTTTTTCCATAGGAAAGAAAAGCACAAAGTGCAAGTGTTTTGGAAGAAGATGAGAGGTGGCCACCCATGGGCTAAGGGAGCCAGACCTGTCTCTCCTGGCACCTTTCATCGGGGGGGAAATCCTTGGACACCGGGATTTTTGGAGGTGAAATCTCAATTTTGGCTGTGGGCACCTGGGCAGGAAGGAGAGTTCTTTTCATTAGGAAAGCACTGAGCCCCAGTGTTTCAAAGACAGATGTGTGCCAGCCCTCAGGAAGCCAAGGCCAGCCAGACTTGTATCTTCCAGGACGTTTTGTCTGGGAGCTATCCTTGGATATGGGAAATCTGGAGGTGGATTCCCAACTTTGGCCATGGGGACTTGGATGTGAAAGGTGGTTTTTTTTTTCTCCATTGGAAAGAAAAGCACAGGATCCTAGTGTTTCAAAGGCAGATGAGAGGTGGACTCGGGGTAGCCAAGCCAGCCAGATCTGTCTGTCCTGGCAGATTTCATCTGGGAACAATCTTTGCATATAAGGAAATTTGGAGAAGGAATCCCAGTTTTGGCCATGGACACCTGGAAAGAGGGACAATTCTTTCCACAGGAAGGAAAGCACAGGGCCCCAGTGCTTCAAGGACTAATGAGAAGCAGCCCTCAACATGCCAAGGTCAGCTGGACCTGTCAGGTGGCCCCCAAAGGCCAAGCCAGTCAAACAGTCCAGACCTTTTCCATGGATTTTATAGGTGTGGTGTTAAAATCACTTTCTTACAAAGATATAGTTTGTATTTCTGCTGTTAATTAAGCTTAGGCATAGTAGTGAAATAGCTATGCTTGTGTTAAAATGCCTGCTTGGATGGGATAACATCCAATGAACACAGGATGAGGACACCTGTACAGATCTGCCAACCATCAGCATTCACCGTCTGAAGGCAGTGTGGGCCGGCACCCGGACTGGAAGTGATAAAGAGAAGGAGCCAAAACCACAGCCAAGAAACAGGCATGCTCTAAAAAGGCAGACCCAAGGAGGGGCCATGTCAAATAGTTCCTGGAAAATGTAAATTAGTTAATGGGTATGCATAAGAGTCTATGAATATGCAACAGGCTGATGTAATAGAAAAGGTATTTAAGGGGAATCTCCAAAGAGCTCTTGGCTGAGTGTCAAGATGCACCCAGCCAAACTAACCTTTGCTCTATGGTCCTTGTCTCCTATTGTCCTTTATTAAACTTTTTAAATTTTCACAGGAGAGTGAATGTGTTTTTCACAGTTCCATGAGGTTCCCCAGTGTCACCATGGTGTCCTTGGACCTGCATTGTCACAACTGACCCATGGCTCCATGAGGCTCCCCAGTGTCACCGTGGTCGCTGTCAGAGGCTGGATGAGATCAATGTTCCAAGACACCTTGGGCTGAGCTGTCAATCAGTCACACAGAGGGGACAGCGCTAACCCAGCCCTGATTGCCCGAGCAATCAGAAATCCCACCTGGGGGAGGCCCACAAAGGCCCAGGGCCTTAAAACACAGAGCACAAGGTCAGCAGCCCCTGCTATGGACTCTGCCTTCTCCTGGGGTTTGTGTCTCACCCACACTGGAACGCCAGGAGCTGGGAGCCACATGCGTGTCTTTCTATAGAGCTTCTGTCTTTGCGTCTCTCTCTCTTTCCTCTCCTTCTGATGCTCTTTCTATGGAACATTTTTTGGGTACCTCAACAATTAGAGTGTTTAAAGGTTTCCAGGTTAAATGGGCTGAGTGAATTAAGTTACTTCTAGGGTGGTTTATGTTGGATTGGATGTTGTATTAAATCCTTTTCCAAAGTTTCTTGCTTTTTTGTACTTTGCCAGTAAAATTTTGGGGGGTCCCAAATGGCCGCTGAGGGTCACTTGGGGATCCTGGAGGGTCTGGGGGACACTTACGGCACAGATGGGGGCGGATACCGGGGGTTCTGTGGAGCGTGGGGCATGACGGGCGTTGTAGTCCCGGCTCCAATGGGGCTCTATTGGGCTGCGAGGCATGATGGGAGTTGTAGGCAAAAGAAAAGACAGCACTGACTCCAGGCACCGCCCCCAAAGCCACAATCCCTGGCGATGATTGGCTGCGGGTGATGATGGGCGGGAGCCTCAGCAAATGGGAGGCAGTGGAGGCGGGAACAGCCCATTCAACCCCTCCAGTCCCTCCCAGTACAGCCCAGTGCATCCCCAGTTCATCCCCAGTACAACTCCAGTGCCCCTCCAATCCCTCCCAGTACAGCCCAGTCCCGCCCAGTACACCTGAGTTCATTCCGAGGCCCTTCCAGTTCCCCCCAGTGTCATCCATAGTCCGCTCCAGTGTCCCCCTGTCTTCCCCACAGCGTTCCCGCCCATTGCGGGGCAGCGGCGCAGACGGAATGTCCTGCGGCCCAAACCTCCTGCTCCTGCCACACAGCGCCCAGCGTTCTCCCCCTCCTCCTCCTCTCCCAGCACGGCACAAATTCCAGCTCAGAGGAGGCTTCTCCAGAGAGGGATCCGGCTCCTGTTTCAGCCTCAGTGACCCTGCAGAGGAACAGGGCATCTTTCAGGCACTTCCACAAGCTCAGGCTTCCCATTTCATGGGGAATCTGGGGTGAAAATGGCCTTTTTCCAAAAGATAATTGCAGAGGAGATGGATTACAAATTATAAGGGAAAAATTACACTTCTTTCAGACAAAGTCCACCAAGTCATCGCCTGCATTTCTTCTTTTCAGATTCTTTCGGTCATCTCCTGAGAGGTCCGGCTTGTTCTGATGCTTTCCATGAACTGATTGAACTCCTGATTTATATCAGTGCACGAGATGTAGAAGCATCTAAACTGAACACAGAAACAAACTCCCTCTGTCAGCCCATTTTCATCTTCTAGATCACTTTCAAGATGTCCATGGGGATGTTGCAATGATGATCACACAGCTCTCCATTTCTGGCTGCAGGCTCTGCAGATTCTTTCTCTGCATTCAGTCAGGCTTGTGCTCCCTAACAATTCCTGGTAGCCCATCATGTTTTCTTAGGGTAGAACAAGAACAATGAAAACCTTACCAATGGCACAACTGCGCAGCCCACAAGGAAAAGAAAGAACAAGTTGTCAAGTTCTTCAAACATTTGTCCTGCTTTGCTGCAAGAGTTGTGCTGCACACACGGTGTGGAATGCCAAGAGAAGCTGCAGCTGGTGGCACATCTTGAGACAGAAGCTGCACCTCGTTCTCCAGGAAAGGTTCTTGGAAAGAGCAAACAGGCCCCAGCCCAGGCGCCGGCTCCTCCCGGGCCCCGCGGAGGACACAGGCGGCGCGGCCGCTGCCGCCGCCTCCGCTGCGGCTTCCCCGGCCCGAGCTCCGCCGCTCGGCAGCGCGGCCGCCGGCCCCGAGCCGCCGCTGTCCCGTTGCCAGGAGCGAACGCCTGGGGATGGCCGGCCCGGGGCGCTTGAGGGGCGCTCGGGGGCCGCTCCTGGCCCCGGGCCGAGCGCTGACAGCCGCGTCCCGCCGGCAGGGAAGGCGCAGCAGGGCCTGAAGGAGCAGTACCGGCTGGGTTCCCTGCTGGGCCGCGGCGGCTTCGGCAGCATCTTTGTGGCCACGCGGCTCTCGGACGGCGCCCCGGTGAGCGGCGGGGCCAGCGGTGGGAGCAGGAGGAGGGGGCGGAGGAGGAACAGGAGGAGGAGGAGGAGGAGGAAGATGGGGCTGGGCAGGGCGGGCGGCGAGCTCAGCCCGCTGCTGCTCTTGGCTTGCAGGTGGCCATCAAAAGGGTGCCAAGAACCGCGTCCTGCACTGGGGCGAGCTGGTGAGCGAGCAGGGCCAGTGGGAGAAGCCGGGGCGTGCCGGGCGGGGATGTACCGGGGCCCGGCAGGGTGGAAGCCGCCGGGACGCCTCGAGGGAGAGCGGGCGTGGGGCCAGCGCAGGGCGCAGAGCATCCCGGGCTGGGCGAGGGCTTCCCGAGCCCCGGCACAGCATCAGCCCCACTGACGGCATCGTGCTCCTCCCGCAGCCCGACGGCACCAGCGCACCCCTGGAGATCGTGCCGCTGGCCAAGGTGTCCACTTTCACGACAGGCACTGACCCAAAGCAGTCTCTGGACCTGCACCATTTCATTCGGGCACGGGGGTTCCTGTCCGAGGAGGTGGCGCGGGAGCTGTTCCGCCAGGTGCTGGGGGCCGTGCGGCACTGCCCCAGCTGCGGGGTCCTGCACAGGGACATCAAACCAGGGAACATCCTGGTTGACCTGGCCACCGGGCAGGCCAAATTGATCGACTTTGGCGGTGGCACCTACCTGCAAGACACAGCCTACACTCACTTTGCAGGTGAGCCCACGCAGGGGTGTGCTCTCGGTCCCGGCATCTCATGGCCCAACATCTCCCAGCCCAAGCTGGGTGTGGCAGCGGGGATTCTCCCTTTTGCTGCCCTTCATGGCACTGAGATTTCAGCCGAGTTGTGTTTGAGCAGGGCTGGGTGGAGAGCCAGCTTCCAGCCCTGCTGGCAGCCTTTGCCCACCACTCTGCCCAGGGCTGGGGCTGGGGCTGGGGCAGCCAGCCCAACAAAAACACCCATGGGTGGGGGTAGCAGAGAGGGGGGGCCGGAACCTGTGCCCCAGCTGGTTTGGTGTGCAGGTGAGAAAGAGCTTGGACTGCTCCACTCACCTGGTTTGTTTTGGATTCATAATGTTTCTTGGGGCAATGCAGGCAGGGAGGATGAAGGCATGGTTTTTTCCCCAGCACTGAGTGGGTTTTTCGTTGTCATGGTTGGGCCTTGCCAGGGCTTCTGCTGCCCTCTTCCAACACCAGTGGCTTCTTTTCCAACCCCAAGTCTGTACACAAGTCCCAGGTGCTGGCGAGAGGGCAGCGGTCACCACGTGTGCCACTGGGGCAGCCCCCGCATGCCCAGGGATGCTGGGGCCAGGCTCTCGGAACAGCAGCATCCCCCTGCTGAAGCCCATCTCTATTCCATAGGAACACGGTCATACAGCCCCCCGGAATGGACCCATTTTGGCTAGTACTATGGCAAGCCAGCTACCATCTGGTCCCTGGGCATCCTGCTGCACCAGATGGTCAGGAGGGGCCAGAACATCAGCTGGGACCATCAGCTCTCGCTGCCACAACGGCTCTCTCAAGGTGGATCCTCATCTGTGGCCACAGGGGCAATACCAGTGCTGGGAGACAGCAGCAGCTCGTGAGCATCCCGCTCTGGCAGCTGCTGAGGAGGTGGCACATGTCCCGCTCTCCTGCTCTCCTCCACAACAGGGAATTGATGGGAAAGTTTAGGCCCAGCTCTGAGCCCATCCAGCACGGCCTGAGCATGGCATTAGTGGGGCAAAGCCAACAGGAGCCTTCTCCAACTGACCGTCGGGTTCTGGTTTCTCTGCCCAGCGTGCCAAGATCTGATCAGGCGGTGTTTATCCATGGTGGACTTGGAAAGGCCCTCGTTAGGAGAGCTGTTGTGTGATCCCTGGATGCAGGACATTCATCTGCCCTAGAAGAAGGGAAAGAGCCACAGGCACACTCTGATGCAGGGCCCTGGTAAGTTACAGCTCCACACACGCCTTGGCAATCAGAAGCAAAGGAACCCAGACTTTTTGGTCCTGCCTGTGTCACTGCCCAGGGCTCATCAGATGGGAACACGCAGCCCTGATGCTGGAGCGGAGCTGCTCTGCCCAGCACTGGTGGCCGCCTTCTGAGCTGGTTTTGACTCTCCTTGGTTCCCTGACAGCTGTCCTTATTTCCCTGACATCTGGGGCCCTGGGCAGAGCCCTGACAGCCTGGTTTCACCCCCACAGAAAGAGAAGGAGCCCCTGGAGAAGCTGTACCAGGTGGGGCTGCTGCTGCTGGAGACAGCAAGGACGACATCAAGGATGACAACCTCTTGCTCCACCTGGTCACCGGCAGGCTGAAGATGATGGACTTTGATTCTGGCACCTTCTTCAAAGCCAGGCTCCACAGGGAATTTGCAGATGAGTCCACACGCAGGGGATGCTCCCAGATTTGAGCATTGCACAGCCTGGCAGGGAACCAAAGGTTCCCCCTTTGCTGGGGCGGATGCAGCTGATCCTTCAGTCGGCTGCCCAGCTGCTTTTGGCAGGGCTTGGGGCATGGGCTGGGGTGGGTACAAAATGGGAGTGGGCTCCTGGCCCTGCCAACAGCCCCCACCACCCACCGTGCCCCGGGCTGGGGCTGGGGCTGGGGCAGCCAGCCCGACACAAACCAACCCCCATGGTGGGAGCACAGGTGGGACTCCAGAACCTGTGCAGGGGCTGCTTTGCTTTGCAGGCAAGGAAGGGCTTGGGCTGCTCCCCTGCCCTTGTTTGCTTTGGGATCACTCTTATTTTGGGGGGCAGTGCAGGGGGAAGGGAGAAAGCCTGGGCTTGCCTCACCTGTGGATGGGTTTTTCCCTGGCATGCAGGGGTTGGGCCTTCCTCAAGTCCCTGTCAGAGATATGATTTTTCTTGTTTTCTTATTTCCCCTATTTGTCTGTAATCTATTTTCAAGAATTTGTTGTGTGTTTTTCTAGAGGAAGCGTTCTAGGTGGGGTCCAGTCTGGATGGGGAAGTGCCTGGGAGCAGCTGCAGTGTGGATGGGCCGTGCCCTTGGAGAAGGCTGAGGACATCGTTTGGGACCAGATTTCTTCCAGCAGTGGATGGCGTCAGGTGGGTCCCGTCTGCTTGGCATGGTGGGATCAGAGCTTTCAGGAGATGGCAGCGAGCACAGGAGCATCCTGCTCTGGGCAGCTGCTGAGGGCTGGATGTGCCGTGGCTGGCTGCAGGCTGGGCACATGTCCTGCCCTCCTGCTCTGCTCCCAAAGGCAGCAGTGATGGGCAGCTCTGGGCACCGCTCTGGGCACGGCCAGCATGGCCTGGGCACCGCGGGCAGCTGGGACAAGGGCACAGGAGCCTTCAGCTGAGGGGCACTTTCTGGTTTCTCTCCTCGCAGACGGGCTCTGCGGGTGCTGAGGCTGCTCTGGGCTCTGCCAGGGCTCTGCTGGAGCTCAGCACCGGGCCCCAATCAGCCAAAGAAGAAATGGTGTGCCCTGCAGCACAGACTTGCTTGAGCATTTCAGCAACACAGCTCAAGTTTGCAGAGTGTACACCTCCAAGGGAAAACATGCTACCACCCAAAAATTAAACTTGTTCAATAGCTTCTGAAATGAAATCAATCGGGGATGACCCCCAAATGACATTTTGCAGCTTGCTCAAGCTGTAGCTCAGGCCTCCTCTGAACAATTCTCTCCCCCACCAGCCTTTTACTTCCTAACTGCTCCCTCTTTTCCCCCAGTGAGTTCCCAGCACGTGGCAGTCTTCATCACACTGCTGCCTTCCTTGATGCGCCTCACCACAAGGAAGGCTGAGCCCCCAGCTTAGGGACTCATCCTGTCACTGGCTGAGGAGCAGCAATGTCTCAGAGGTCTGGTTGGATTTTAGTGGCATTCAGAGCTGCTCTCCAGCACTCAGCTCTCCTCACTGCTGAGCTCCCACTCCCTTTTCCTTGTCCTTTCAGCAGGATGAGCTCTGTGAATTCCCTTGGGCCTCCCCACTCTTCCCAGCCCATGCACCCACCTCAGTTAGGCTAAAGCTGCAGCTTCGCTGTCTCCTCTGGCACACCAGTCCAGTGCCCTGTGCGGGGAGCCCCAGCCCCAGAGCGCAGCACCCAACAGTGCCGTCCGGGCTGGAGCAGCTGCCCTGCAGCCCTGGCTTGGCTCTTGGTGGCAAGGGAATGCTCCCTGTTTGCAGCTGTCCCTGCAGGATGGCCCCAGGGCAGAGCCGGGCTCCCACTGCAGCCCTGAAGCTTGGGGCAGACAGTGGTCCCAGAGCTGAGGTTCATGGGGAGCACCCGCAGCTGTGCCTGGCATTCTGTTGCCGTGTGTCACAGTGCAGGCTGCCTTGTAACTGGGTGAATGGACCTGCCCCTGCTTTGACTGACAGGGGCCTCGCCCATCACATCTCTCCCAAGGCTGCAGGCATTTCACAGGCCAGAATGTGAAGGGGCGCAGAGATCCGACCAGTGAAATTATCCAGACTGGCTTTTTCAAAGGCCCCTTAGAAGGAAGGGCTTGAGCACAAACACTCTCTGTTTGCCCCATGAACATTGGGCTGAGTGGTCTCTTTGGCTCCAACCCACTTTCCTCCTCGAGCCAACGTTACCCACTGCCTCCCACATCCCCCCCCGTGCCTTCCCACTGCCTTGTCCTGTCAGGGCTTTCGCAGCCCCTCATCCCTTGGTGGCCCCATCCCCTCAGGGTCTCCCTCAGCCCGGCCAACCTGCCCGGCAGCAGCACCGCAGCCCCACAGGAGCTCCCGAGGAGCCCCATCCAGAGGCACCTCGGAGCCCTCAGCAATGCAGCCAGCAACACACGGGCAGGAGGACACAGATGGCGGTTCCTGCCTGGGACAGGCCTTGTGGCCATCTCCAGGCACCGGTCTCACAGGGATCCCTGGAACTCCGGCCCCTGCCCACCGGCTCTGCTGGCAGCACAAAGGCTTCAGCAGAACCACCAAAGGCCAAGGGGCTTCTGGCCATTTTCCCTGCAAGCCTGCACGTGCCTGGGGAGCTTGCTGAGCCCAGGCACCCTTTGCTCCCTCCTCCTCTATGCCCTGCAGAGCCTGGGCAGCAAAAGAAAGATCCTGGGAGTCTGTCTATTACAACACATCCTATATTTATATCCTAAAGAAAAGCAAAGAAAAGGAAAGAACAACCTCGAAGAAATGAAACATTCCTGCTGGCTCAGGTGGCCCCAGCAGACAGAGCCTCTGGGATCAGCACTCTGCAAAGCTCCAGCAGCGCAGCCAGCTGAGCCCCAAGAGACGAGGCCGTGTCCTCCGTGCCCTGCGCAGCTGATCATGCAGGCTGTCCAAGATGGAATATCCAGCTCTCTCTACTGCCTGGAGGACATACAACGTTTGAATTGACAGGCTTCCAACGCCGACGCTGATGTCATTTGTCATGCCTTCAAGGGCTGAAAGAGAGAGCAACAGAGCCATGGTCAGATCCCAGATCTGAGGGGACCCGAGGAGACCTCCCTGCCAGGCCCATCCCAGCCGGCTCCGGCCACGGCCAGCAGGGAGCAGGGACCAACGGGATCAGCCCGAAGCTGCTGGCCACGAATCCCCCAGGTGGCCCTGAAATCTCTGTGTGCTCTGCCCACGCCGCCCCTCGTCCGCACAGGGAGCAGAGCCCTCCGCAGCCGGGGCACGGCTTGCAGCTCCCCCGCCAGCCCCCGCTGACAGCCCGCTGCCCTCACTCACCCTCACAGATGAGCTGGACCTCTTCCTTCTTCCCCCTCAGCTGCCGCCCGGCCATCCCTACCAACAGAGAGCCTGTCACGGCCCAGCGGCACAGCTCCCTGCCAGCGGCGCTGCCAGCCCTGTGGCCACACGGCCTCCCGGCCCGGCAGGGCTCAGCCGGGCCCTTGCCGCACGCTGCCGCCCAAGGGCACGGCTGCGAGAGGGCGGCAGCAGCGCCCAGGCCAGGCGGGGCTCCACGGCGCCGGGCCCGGATGGCGCTGCCGGGGCAGCAGGCGGGGCTGGGGCCGAGCTGCGGCGGGGCGGGGAGGGAGCCCGGGCTCGCGGCTCACCCAGGAACCTGATGGCCGCCTCTCGCAGGGGCTCCTGTGGGCTCTCCAGGTAGGGCATGGCCTGGCGCAGGTGCTCGGCCGCTCTGCTGCTGTCGTCTGCCAGCTGGAGAGAGCGGCAGGAGGGAAGGCTTGGCGCAGGCTCAGCCCCTGGGCCGGGCACTCCCTGTGCCCAGCCCCGGCCTCCCCTGCCCGCACCGCCCTGAGGCGCGGCCAGCAGCCGCTGGCACCGAGCTCAGGAGCGGGCAGAGGGCCGGCTGCTGCCCGGGGAGCCGCGGGGCCGCCCCACCCCGCAGCCCCGCCGGGCCGGGGTTCCATCGGCCCCGGCTCGGGCCCACAGGAGCCTGGAGAAGAGCCCGCGCGGCCTCTGGCTGCAGCAGCGGGCAGGGGCACAGCTGCCAGCCCCGCACACTGAGCACC
Source organism: Vidua macroura (assembly GCF_024509145.1). Lineage (NCBI taxonomy): Eukaryota > Metazoa > Chordata > Aves > Passeriformes > Viduidae > Vidua > Vidua macroura. The sequence goes on from NW_026530543.1 coordinate 801,237, forward strand.
GCGCTCAGGGGGATTCTCCAGCCCGAGGCTGGCACTTCCAGGCCGTCCTTACCAGGCACTCGGTGAACTTCCACAGCTTCTTGTTCTTCACCACCTTTTCAAGATCCCTCCTCTTCAGGAACTTGGCCACACATAGCAGTGTTTCCTGAGAAGCCTGGAGAGTAGCAGAGACGTGGAGATGGCCCCACAGCCCAGGGCGCAGGACCTGTGTCCGTGTGCCAAGGCCTGGAGGAGGCTGCAGCCCAGCAGGCGCCAGGGCAGGAGGCAGCTGAGCCGCCTCCCAGGGAGACAGCAGCAGCCCACGAGTCCTCACCTGTGCCACACGCCCATCCTCATCATGGCAGTGGAAGAAGAGTGGCAGCAGGCTCTGGCACACGTGTGTCTTCAGGGCCTTTTTGTCCTTTTGCAGTGGAAGAGATACCAATGCTTGGAAGAGCAGGATGGAGAGCAGCTGCACCTGGCTATTGTCCTGTATGAAAGGAAGAAAAAAAGACCTCAGCTTGGCTCAGGCCTGGAAATCCACAGGGCACAAAGCTTCCGGGCAGCAGCCAGCGGCTGTGGCTGGAGGCAGCGAGCCTTACGTGGTCAAAGAGTGGCAGGAGCGCCTCAAGCAGCTGCAGTGCAATGGAGCTGGCTATCAGCATGTCCTTGTCCCGGGAGATAAAGCTGAGGAGCATGACTGTCATGCTAACTATCTCTCCATCTGCGTCGCACAGGAGCTCCACAAGACTTTCAGTCAGGCTCCCCATTTTTTCACTCTGTGCGGAACACAAGTTTGTGAAACGCCATCCTGCTGCCGCAGGGCCTAGAGGCCAAAGGGCTGTTCCGGAGCACTTGGGCAGCTGAAGCAGGAGGCAGGAGAGCTGGGAGCAGCTGCCCCAGTGCCTAAAGCCCAGCAAAGCCCAAGCGACTGCATTCCCGAGCGCAGCCTCAGCCTCTGTCCCCTTCTCACCATCGAGGGATTGTCAATGAGCTTGAGAAGGGCCCTGAGCGCCAGGCGACGCCTGTCCCTGCACTTGCTCCGCAGGTGCCTTGACAAGATTTGCAGGACTCTGTTAGCACCGCCTCCACTCAAGTTCAGACACTCGAGGACCTGAAAGGCACAGGGCAGTGACAGGGGACCCAGCCGGCAGAAGCCTGGAACCGCACAGGGCTGGGCCCAGGCAGCAGCACAGGGCGCGGGCACCCGGCCCAGGCAGCTGCGGCTACGAGAGGGCAGAGAGCTGGGAGGCAGCGGAGCGAGGCAGCGCTGGCCATCAGGCTCACCTCCACAAGGAACGCCAGGGCGGGTAGCTCCCAGCATGGCTCCTGTGTGCTGAGCAGCCGGAGCAGGAAGTGAGCGATCCGGGAGCACAAGGGGATGGAGACACGGGATATCTCCCTGGCAGGAGAAAAAGTAACCAAGACTTTGGGCCGGGGCACAAACCTCTCCCAGGACGGACTCACAGAGGTCTGGTCTTTCCCCAGCATCCTGCAAGGGGCCCTGGGCTATTTGGGAGGCGGCTCCTTGTGGGTACCCTCCTCTGCCAGCCTTTTCCAGTCTGCTTGGCTGTGCCTCGGTGACAAGGCCCTCTGGCCCACGACCACTGGGACTGTGTGGGGCACCCTGGGCACAGAGCACAAATGTCAGAGGCAGCGGGGAGAAGGGGGTCTCACCTGGCCAGCAGACCCACAGCATAGTGGTGGGTGTCAGCACACAGCAGCGTGTCCCAGCCACGCTTGCGTTCCATTGCCAGCACCACATCCTCGTGCTCCATTTGGCAGAGCAGGGACTTCAGGGTCCGCACTGCAAACCTGCGTGCAGAGCAAAGCCCGGGTCACGCTGGGAGCACTGGCTCCTGCCCAGGGATGTGGCAGGGACAGAGGAGTGGGATGGAGTACCTGTTGGGGCTGGTGGCAAGGCCGTATTGCTGCTGGCATCCCTTCCAGAAGGTATCGACCTCCTCTGGCATATCCAGAGTGCTGAAGAACACTTGGAAGAGCAGATGCACAAGTAGGTGGGGGAAATACACCGTCACCATCTGTGGGACACAGGGCACCTGGAGGATCTTCCACATCACCACAGTTGCCTGCAAAGGACAAAGCCCCCCGAGACAGCGCTCAGTGCCGAGGTGTCCGTGTGGCAGGGCCCGAGCACGGGAGGGAGAGGCCCGGAGAGACGCAGGGGGAGCAGCGGGCCTGGTGCCCCTGAAGCTGCCCCGAGGCCAGGTTTCAGCCCAGCGCCTGAGGCAGGGAGATGCAGTGGGGCAAGGAGGATGGAGAGCTGTTGGACAGGTGGCCTTGGGGCCAGCAGAGGCCAGTTGCAGAAACTCACAGCCAGGACAAAGACACTGGTTTTGTCCCCATCAGAGGTGAACGTGCTGTGCTCTGGCCAACTCCCCAGCACATCGAGGAGTATCAGCTGCACCGGCTCCGCAGTCCTGGGCGAGCACATGATGCTCTTCCACATGGTGAAAGCAGCTCTGTGGGGTTAGAGCTCTGTCTCAGGGGGGTCTGGGACACAGCACCGTGGCCTGGGCAGCAGCGGGGACCTGAGCTGGCTGCCAGCTCTGCCTCTGCCCACTGCCCCTCGCCAGCAGCACCCAGGCAGCCCAGGCCTGTGGGGACAGGCCCCTGAGGGGCAGCGAGGGAGCATGGCAGCAGGCTCGGGGGCTGACGTGCCAGGGCTGGCAAAAGGAGGAGCCAGAGGGCCCTGGGGACTCTCTGTTGGTCAGACATCTGGCACAGGCTGTACAGGCTGATGGGGTGGAGAGCACTGAGCCCTGTGGGCAGGTGGCCCCATACCTGTCACAGGATGGGGCCACACACAGGAGTGTCATTACTACATCAGCAGGCTGTTCTTCAGTGAGATCCAGCAGGGCCCTTTTCAGCCTCTGCTCAGCAAACTGATTGTCCATGAGCCACTGGTGGATGTACCTCACCATGGCGGGCACCTGGAGAAGGCACGGGGAGACTTGGAAAGCTGCCAGAGGGAGGAATGTCCCCAGCTTCCCCAGAGAAGTGCTTCCCTTCCCACCACACTGCCATGGCCTCAAAGGCTTCCAGTGACCAGTGGGAGTGGCTTGGGAGGCCAAGCAATTCCTGGGAGGATCAAACCCTCAAACCACAGGCTGCTTATTTGCTTTGGATTGCAAAACCCCTCCTCTACGAGCATATCCAGCAGGCCAGCACAGGTCTTGATTTTGAAGGTGTGTGAATATGCTCTGAGCCCTGTGCCTATGGTGCTGGTCTCTTCCTCCTGAATCCTCTTGATGAATTTGCAAACCAGGTGTAGGAGAAGGGCAGGAAGCCAGGGATGTTCCACGGAATGCTCCAAGCACAGTGCTCGGCTGAGCGGTGACAGCAGGCCCAGCCCAGGTGGGGATGGCTGCAGTACCTCCACTGTTCTGCGGAAGAGGCCACGGGCAGGGTCCTGCTCTTGTGTGCGGTCCACGGCTGCATCTGGCAAAGAGTGAGCGCAGCCAGAGCTGAGGGGCTGTGGGAGAGGCTGGAGAACACAGCCCAGCCCTGCGCTCCCCAGGCAGGGACAGCCCAGGGATGCCCCAGGGGATGGAGCACGGCCGCTGCGGGGTTTCTGCCCAGCCTCTCTTCCGTCCTGTCCGTGGGCATGTCCCCAGGAGATGGGATGGGATGCCTTGGGATGCCTTGGGATGCCTTGGGATGCCTTGGGATGCCTTGGGATGGGATGCAGTGGGATGGGATGCAATGGGATGCAATGGTGCCAAGCTGGCTGTAGGCACCAACCCTAAGCCCAGCTCTGCTACTCACCCTCCTGTAGAGTCTTGAACTGCACCACCTCTTTGATCTCCTCTACTGGGGCAGCTCCAGGGCCTTCTTCCTCCTCCTGCACCCAGGCCAGCTTGGGCCCTCTCAGGGATCTCTGCTCCATGGCAGTGACTGGATTTGAGGCTACTTGTAGGAGAGATGCCTTGGAAAAGCTCCGAGTCAGCAAGTCCTGCAGTCGTGCCTGGAAGGCACCTTCAAGACAGAAGCCTCAGGAAGGCTACAGGACAGCAAGTCCTGCACTCTGGTCTTGAGGGCTCCTGCCACAGGGACAGGAGACTCCTGTCAAGGATTGTGGTCAGGCCTCGAGGGCACCGGTGGCAGGGATGGGAGATGCCTCCGGGGCACCAAGTCCCACGGTCTGCCCTCAAGGGTCTGGCCTCGAGGTCAGTTCCAGGAATAACGCCCGGGAAAAGCTCCGGGTCAGACACGAACGAGTGCGCTGTGCGGGGGCTCCTCACGGCACCGCTCTGTCCCGTCCTGTCCCGTCGCGTGCTCCAAGCACTCTGGCGTGGCCTTGTAACCGCCAGCTCCTATGTCACCCCGTGTCACAAAGGGCCCTTGGACACGCAGTCCCGTTCCATGATACGGTGACCATGCAGCACCATGTCACAAAGGGCCCCTGCACACACTGCCCCCTGCCCTGGGGCCGCCCCCGACCCACCCAAAGTGGCCCAGGTTGGAAGGAATTCCTCACCCCAAGTGTCTAAGACAGCCCGACAGGGTCTTTAGGAATGGCTGAAACCATCAGCAAACGCTGCCCTGCTCTGCGGGCTCAGGGCGGCAGAAGGAGCCCCCAGGGCTGCCAACGCAGCTGTGCTGGGAAGGGCACGGGGCCTTCCACAGAAGCTGGCATGGCCTCCTTGGGACACGTCCCGGCTGGTGGCCATCCTAAACCCGCGGGTGTGACACAGACAAGGCACGTGTGGGCCAGGGCACCAATGCTGCTTGGACCCCTGGGGCCCGGGGAGCGCTGACATCAGCAGGTGTGGCAGAGTCCCTGCCCAAGCAGACCTGCCACCCCCCGGGCCCTGGCAGCGCTGGTGCCCTTCTCCTGCCCCAGAGACCTGTGCCCGTGGGGGGCTTCTGTGCCAGAGGGAGCCAAAGCCCACGTGCATTGGGGGCTCCGCTCCTGCCTGCAGGGGCTCTTGGCAGGAGCACCTGGAGCAACTGCTGGGAACACTTGGTCTCTGTCAGAAGCTCTTACTCCATGCTGAAATTATTTTCTCATTGAAGTTCTTGCCTTCTGCACAAAAACACCTTAGTGGCCAAGGCACAGAAGAATCTGGCAAGTAAGAATCCTCAGTTCAGGAAATCTTGACTTCCCATTGTTCAACTCAAGTAGTTCCAAAAATTTGCCAACTTCCCAAATTACCTGGGATGGCCTGAGGAGATGAAGATTTGGAATTTTGCTTCCCATCTCAAAGCAGCAACTCATTTGCCTTAACCTCATCCACTGAGGGTCACTTTACAGAACCTAACACTACACAAAAAAAGGGCAAAATCAAGGGCCATTCTTTGGTTTTCTATGAAGGGATGATAATACCCTAATTCTCTTAAGGAATAAAAGCTCTCAAGAAATCAAAGTCCACTCAATGGTACAAAAGTAGCCCAAAGAAATGAGTAGATGGCAAAAGGGCGAATCCTCCCCCTGGTACAGATATCTAAGTGGCCAGTAAAGTGCAGCTCTCTCCTCTTGTTCCCTGCAGCAGAATCAGGAGCATGAAGAGGAAAAGCCACAGATATTCTTTCTGCCCTCCCTAACCAAAGCTGTGCCAAAGCACAGATGCTGCCTTCCAAGTGACTCACATTCCAGCCTAGACCTCTCACCTTCCACACAACTCCTTCTCCAACACCCCACCAGCACCAACCCCCCCAAACTCCTGCACAGAAGCCCTCAACACCCTGCCAGGAGCCCCAGCTGTCCCTGTCCCTCCACAGAGCTTTCCCACCCTCCAGCAGACGCCCTGGTTCCCTGCAGGTGCCGTGGGATGGCACTCAGGAGGATCTGCTCCAAGGCCTTCCCCTGGAGCAAGCTCAGGCTGCCAGGCCTATGGTTCCTGGATCATCCTTCCCACCGAGCCTTCCTGTGCACGGCTGTTCCATTTGCACCTTTGTGCTCAGCTCGGACTTCTCCACTGACCCACGAGTGCTGGGGAAGGATGGAGAGCAGCCTGGCAAGCTCTTTCTCCAGCTCCCTCTTTACTCTCGGGGAGGTAGAACATTCCACAAGAAGGCAGCTGCTGCCACAAGGAGCGGGTGGCCTCAGGCACCTTTGGCAAGGAAACAAGGCCTTTGTTTGACAGAAGGAAGCACAAGCAATTCACAGGAGTAAACAAGGAATTAGCACAGACATACCGAAGTACTAAGCACCAGTTAGCATAAGAAAAACCTGGCAGGCCTAACTTGACCTGAGAGTGACTTGACAAAAAGCTTTAGCCATAGTCTGCCAGAAGAACTAAGGGCAAATGTGGAGTCAGCCCTGTGCAGGGAAGCCATGAGGAAGACTTTGTGCTGCTTTGGGGCATGGAGACGGCTCCTGGCCAGGGCCTGGACATCAGCTTCAAGTACAGCAATCTGACACAATGTATTTCTAACCCCCTGCCTATCGAATCACCTCAGCAGTGTAAAGATGGATGGTATGTTTGATACAATTCCTACATCAACCCACTGGAATTTATAGGTGGTGGAGAAACATTTCAGTGGGTGCAGAGCCCTGCCCTCCTGCCAGGTCAGTAAAAGGGCTTTTGGCAGAGAGTGCATTTGTCTGCCGATTTCTTTGAATAAGGGAGACCCCTCAGGACTGCTATATCCTGAGGGAACACCGTTGGCCTTGACCTGTAGGCACCTGCACCAGCTTAAAATCAGCTGCCTCAGCTTGCAGGACCTCTCTTGGCCAGCATCCTAACGTGGATGCAGGACTGCTGCGAGGCACTGCTGGGACCCAGCGGGATGGGACCGGCTGTCCCGTGTCCACGTAGCACCTCCTCACACAGCCAGGGTCATCCCGAAACCAGAGAAACGCTCATGTGTCAGCACAGGGGAGCAAGGAGCACTGGGCTCCTCTCAGGGTATCTCAGCTGGGCTCGCTCCACAACACAGCCCCATTTTAAGGCCTGCTGATGCCCAGCTGCCAGAAATGCCTGCCTTGTCCTCTCCAAGATGCACAGGGAGAGCCAATGGGCAGGACGCCTTGGGAGGCAAACCTTCCCAGTCTTTTCTGAGGCCAGGGACACACCAAGATCAAACAAGACTCTCCACGCTGCATGGTCCACACAGCCCAGCTCTGTGCTGGCCCTGGGCCACAGCAGCTTCCACCAAGAAAGAGGCAAATGCATATTGCCAAGAGTTGAAACCCAGCAGACAGGGAAGATGTGAAAAGTGTGTGCATAAAGGCCTTTTAATTCACAGCTCTCAAAGAGAACTTTGGGGCTCACGGCTGGACAGAGGCGCTCCTGCTCACACCTCTGTCCAAAGAGGGGAACACACCCTGCTGCAGGTGCTTGGGTTGGTCTCCATAGGTCCAGGCGGATGCCAAACCTGCTCTTCACAGCCTCCTCCCTTGCCCTGCCCCTCTGCCAAGTGCAACGAGCCTCAAAGACTGAAAGGACCCCAGAGAGCCAAAGGGGGACACTTGCACCTGCCTCCCTGGGAAGCACTTCCCTTGAGAAGCAAGCCCCTTTCCTCCAAAGGCATTTCCCCAAACGTGTAGCTTTCCTGGGGAACACCAACACACTCTTAAGAAAAGCTGGCAAGGCTGAATGACTTCAGGTCCTTTCAGGACAGGCACTCCAGCTGTAGCTCCTATTCCCCCAAGTGTGTTTAGAGGTGGAGGTTCAGAGGTGCAGCCCCAGGCCCTCTACAAACACAAGCTGCCTGCTGCCTCTTCACCTGCCTCAACTCCTGCCTGGGGTCACGGCAGCAAAACCAGGCTGTTCCAGCCAGAGCCCAGAGCCCTGTTCCCGCAGGATACTCTTGCCAGCACCTTCCTGCACATGAATATCATCTAGGATATCATGCCCTGGTTCCACGAGAAATTCCTCTACACATTCCCCTTTTTCTTTCTGGACAAGCCAGGCTCTATTTACAGTAGACTCTAAAGTTTTCTTCATACACAAAAAAATACTGCCAAAGATAATAAGCACAGCAAAAGTGACAAGAAGGATTCTAATTCCTTCCATCAAGAAGGTTTTCAGTCATCCAGTAATTCCACATTCTTTGAGCCATTTTCCCAAAGGATTTTCAACAATAGTAAGCTTTTTCATATTCTCTTGAAGTAGGGAAAGTCTCTTGTGAATGGAAGCAGAGTGATCAGAAAGATTCATGCAACACATTCCTTCAAAATCCTCGCAGCGATGTCCTTGAGCCAGTAACAAGAAATCAGTTGCGGCACGATTCTGTAATCCAGCGTGTCGTATACTGCCAATGTCAGTGGTGAGCTCACTTAATATTTTGAGGTGATATTAATTTGTTTCCCTGTCCAACAAGCCAGTCGTCTCATTAGTTCAAAAGCTCGAGCAGAAGCAACTCCTGGTGCAAAAATTGATGCTAAAATGACAGATGGTCGTCCCCACAATTGAACATCATCTCTACAGTCGGGTCCTAATTCTAATTGGTGTACGCTACGCTTAGCATGTTGAGACTTGTGACTTATGTTGAGTACCTGTTGGATGCTGGGGGCAAATGATGTTAATTTGCCAAAGTAACATGGTCCTCCTGCTGCTTTAGCAGGTATGGCAGGCCAGGCACGATCCCCACAAATGAGGGATACTCCTGGAGGTTACATCTGTGCCGTGGCCCTCAACCATGGAACAGGCCAAATCCAATATTAACAAACAGCAGGAATGTTGTTGTACCAAGGGGATCCAGGGGCAATGCAAGTACTATTACTTCTTGGTTTGAATGCCTGAAGGTTTTCTGAGCTAATATCCTTTCTCTGAAATCCAAAAACTAGACAGTAATTTCCTGGAGCTGACCCTGACATGTCAAGCTCCTGAGGTTCTATACCTGTTGTCGTGGTTTGACATGGAAGTGAATTTTTTCCAGGAAGTTGGGTCAAACCAATCAGTGGTCAGGTTTGGATATTGGCACCTGGAGTGACCACTGAAAGTATGGACACGCCTCTGAGAACACAGGGGGTTAAAAGCAAGAACTCCCAGGAGAACTGTCTCTTTTGGTTCTGGTCGTCAGAGAGTGCAGACCTCCCCTGCCCGGCCTCGTGCTGGGTGGGGGAGGGGAAGCCACGCGGCCTTGTCTGGGTAGGCCGAGGGGCTGGGGGTCTGGAGCCGAGCCAGCTGCTGTGGACGGAAGGGTGGAGAGAAGTAGAGATGCCTTTGCGCCCCCCCCCCCCCCCCCCCAAGAGGGAAAGAGACAGAGAGCCTGGCGGCACCTGGAAATCTGCCGGCAGAGGAGAAGGAGGGGGGGGGGGGAATGCCCAGCATGGGAGGCGGAACGCCGGATCGAGATATCAGCCGTCCAAGGAGTCTGAACGTTTAACCCTTTCCAGGAAATGAGGGCTTTTTAAAAGTATTACTCCTCTTTGATTTGTAGTGGAAGAGAGATGGTCCGGGACCTGAGATGTTAGAAGAAGAAATATTTAGGTGGGAGGAGATGATGAAGTAGCTTTTGGCTGGACTTTTCTTGTTAGCCATGGACTGAACTAAAATCTCCTGCAATAGAGACTGCATTTTAGGGGGATGCAGTGGTGACCCAGGGAGACCTGTTTCAGCTTCGAACAGCACAAGAATGGCGAGAAACGAAGAAAGCTGAAGAGGGAATGGTGATACCCTCTGTCTTCGGGAAGAAGATGAGTCCTGTTTTTGGACCCCTCGGCCCCAGGGGAAAATGGGGGGGACTGTAGTCCCAGGATGAGAAACTGAACTGTTGTATTTTTGGGTCCGTGGCAAAGCATCCTTAAAGGAGCCCTATGAGCAGTCTGTCCATGCACGGTGGTGAGAGCACTGTGCCATGGAATGGAGAGTGTCACACTGGCAGATTTTTTTTTTTTTCCGGGCGGTTGCCATGTGTGACAGGGAAACACAGGGGGGCAGCTGTGTTTCCTGGGGGGTCTGTGGTGCAAGAGAGACTTCTCTCTCCCTTGATAGTTTAAGTATAGATTACCTGAAGGGTGGTAATTTGATCAAGAATCCCGGGTGATGTTTTCATGGTGGGTGTTTTTGGAATTGGGAGGAGGAGGGGTGGTTTAAAAGGTCTTCATCCTGGATTTAGTTTATGTGTTTTCTGTATTAGTAGTAGTTTAATAAAGTTTTTTTTCCTTTGTTATTAAGCTTGGGCCTGCTCTGCTCTGTTCCTGATAACATCTCACAGCATTTATTTAAGGAAGGTGCATTTTCATGGGGACGCTGGCATTGCGCCAGTGTCCAACCATGACACCTGTAATATTCAGTCCTTTTTTGTAATTAAGAATGCTCGGGACCCTAGGGGGGGTTTGTCAAAATGTTGAGTTGTTTGCAGCAATTAATTGGAACGCCTTTTGTTTCATTTCATTGTTGTGGATATTCTCAGTTCAGTCAGAGAGAAAAAGAGAGATTTCTACCAGGCTGGGCCTGGGAGAGAGTTGGAAAAGAATGTAAAGAATTCACTATGTCTCTTGTTGTTCATATTGTTTATAGATATATTCTGCCACCAGGTGTCATTCAGAGCGCACCAATGGTGTGAGATGATTTTACTTTAAGACCAATGAAATTTGTCTGCACAATGTTCTCGCTAAAGAGAGCGGTGCATTTGAAATAAATCAGTTTGCCTTCTCGCCTTCTGAACTGGAGTTCTTTGTTCCTGTCCTGCTACAACAACAACAACAGGCGGTAGTAGAAAACTCATCTGCTGCTTGTTCAGGCTTGGAATATACTTTACTTTTTGTCCAAGGCCTGAATTCTGTGAGATTGTTCAAAGGAACTCTGATTAAGCAAGTAGAAAAGGGATCAGAGGGGGTAGCTAGTGATAAACAGAATGATTTTTGCCCTGTCTGATTGGCCCAGGTAACCCACATATTTGTTCATGGTTGGATGTTAATCCATGCTGTCTCCTCCAAGGACAGTTTTGTCAGTCCTAACAGCCCTATAATCAAATGAAACAATTTCATCCTTTTGTAATTCTTGTTCCTAACTGGCAAAATGAACACCACAGGCTAAGAGCTTGCGTTCTTTTTGTGGCTAAGACACCAGTGTAAGCCTTGGTGAAAAGATGCCAAAAGAAAGCTTTGTATAGGCCATCAATCCTTTCTGGTATCCATGTTTCTGGAAAAGGCTGATCTGGCTCAAGGTTCAGAAATGCTCTATCAGGTTCTTCAAAGGTAATACTAACAATGACATCTCAGCAGTCTGAGCACAAAGCATGATCATTTTGCAAGTGGTTCCACTGTATAACAAAATTCTTTCTACAACTACTGCAATGTACCACTATGTCAGCTTGCTTTCCAGAATTCTCACAAACAGAGTTTTTATAGCACTTTCTTAACACAGCATTACAAGCTAGCAGTCCAAATGCTTGTCCTGCTATTATTTTTGACACGACGTCTTCTCTGGAAGGTGGGATTGGTCCAAGTTCTTTGTGGAGTCTCTTGAAGATTGGGAAGAAGTAGAGTTGATATCAATATTCCCTTTGTTCTGCTGGGGTTGACATGCAGGGCAGACAAATCTGCTAGGGACCCACAAAGGTTCTTTACCTGTGGAAATGCAGAAATATCCTTGACCCATAAAGAACACTGGACTGGGTCCCTCCCAGTTGCCCGTAGTCACATGTTTTTAGAATGAACTTGCATCCCAGGAATGGTTTGATTTTGACTGTTTTCAATAGCCTGATGATGCATAACAACAGGAGGCCCCTCTCTTCCTTCTGTTAGAGACAAGTAATTCCATGTAAAAAATACTTTATTTAACCGTTTACTTGCATCCATCTCAGTTGTCTTTTGTTTCTTCAAGTATTCTTTTATTGTGCGATTTACTCTCTCGACTATGGCCTGTCCTGTAGGGGAATGTGGAATTCCCCTGACATGTTTCACCACCCATGTTATCATAAATCTAGCAACCCATAAACTACTGTAAGCAGGGCCATTATCTGTTTTGATTTCTGCAGGCACTCCCATAACTGCAAAACAGGCTGTTAAATATCTTTCAACATGAACTGCCTTTTCTCCAGCCTGGGCAGTGGCCCAAATGAAGTGAGAGTATGTATCAATTGTTACATGGACACATCTAGACTTTCTAAATTCAGGAACATGTGTTACATCCATTCCCCAAATTTGGAACGCTTTTAAATCTTTTGGGTTTAAACCCTATACCAGGCCCATGATGACTACACTGAGGACAGGAACGAACAACTCCTTTTGCATCTGCCAAAGGGATTCTGTACTGTCGATGCAATGATTATGCATTTTGATGAAACATTTTGTGAAAAATGCGATCACTTGTTTTTAGAATTTTTAAAAGTTTAATAATAATAAAATGATTATAAAAATAGCAATACAATTAGAGCAATAAAAATTTAGGTTTGGGACAATTACAAGAGAATTAAAAGCAAAGAATTACAGATGTCCGGATGTTCTTGGGCACTAAGCTGCCAAAAACATGCCTTGCGAACAGAGGAATAACCCTTAAAAGCAACAGCCTGTTGCATATTCATCTATCTCATATCTGATGCATAAATTCCTTGCTAATGAAGAACTTTTCTGGTTTTTGTCAACTTCTTCCCCTTAATCCTGGTGCTTCCATAAAGATGGGGAGAAGGTAGAAGAATGTTGTAAGTATCAAAAAAGCCTTTGAGCATCATGCAGAGTACCGATCTGTGCAGTGATGGTTACCTTTTGTGGCCTGATCTGAGCGTCCAAGATGAGCCAACCCAGGTATTTCCATGGTACAGAACGCTGGACCTTTTCAGGGGCAACAGTCAGTCCACAGGAGTGCAAATGGTTGATGATCCACTCAAATTCACTATCTGTTAAAGCAGATTTGGCAGCAAACAAAATATCATCCATGTGGTGATAAATGAGCATGTGAGACCATCACTTTCGCACAGGCTGAAGTGCCCAATCCACAAAGATTTGACACATACTTGGACTCTTTCTGGACCCCTGGGGTAAAACTACCCGTTCATAGTGTTTGGCAGGGGCTGCCCAGTTGACAGATGGCAGAGTAAATGCAAACCTCTGTATATTATCAGGGTGTAAAGGAATTGTGAAAAAGCAGTCCTTTAAGTCTATTATTATTATTATTTGCCAATTTTGTGGGATCATTGTAGGAGCAGGAAGGCCACTTTGCAGTGCACCCATACCTAAAATGTGATCATTAACTTTTCGTAAATCATGTAAAAGTCTCCACTTGCCAGATTTTTTTCAGGATGACAAATATAGGAGTGTTCCAAGGGTTTGTGGAAGGTTGAATGTGACCTGCTTTTAGCTGTTGCTGCACTAACTCTTCTGCAATGCGCAGCCTTTCTGAGGTCATCGGCCACTGGTCTACCCACACTGGTTTTTCAGTTAACCATGTAATTTTTAGAATGGGCAGCTGCCGCCCAGTGGCCGTGGCACAAAATGCTGATCTGTTGTCAGCACCAGTCCTGGTTGTGACAAAACATCCCGTCCAATCAATCCTGGTAAAGTGTATGGAAGTTGCATTACATAAGGTTTAATTACAATTGTTTGGCCGCCTTCAAACTGCAAAGTAATTAAGTCTTTACTTTGTTTTGGTGCTTTTGCTCCTCCCACCCCCACTGCTTGGGCAACTGGAGATTGTAATTCCCATGTCTGAGCCGACATATGTTGATTAATGATGGTGACATCTGCTCCAGAGTCTAGTAGTGGTTCTAAACTAATTTGTTGTCTGCCCTTTTTCAGTTGAATTTTTGGATATTTTGATTAAGGTCCAATGTGAAAAACACACCATATCCAGAGGATCCAAAACCTTTATTTCCTCTTATATTAGCTACTTGGCCTTGTTTTCTGAGTTTTTCATAATACTCTCAATGTGTAAGAAAGTTGTCATAAGGAAGTATTTGTGCAATCTTGCTGCCTTTAGGAATTGTTACAGGTGGTTGTAAAGCACAGGCCATGGTTTGTACTTGCCCTATGAAATCTGCATCTATTACATCGGGTAATGCAATTACTCCTTGTTTGCTTGTTGATGACCTGCCAAGTAAAAGCCCTCCGGCTGGAGACTCAGCCCTGAGCACAGGGCCTTTTACTTCAGCTGGAATCAATGTTACCTCTTTGTTGCTCAGGGTTACCTCTACTGTGGTTGCCACGTCCACTCCGAGACTCCCTCGGGTGGCTGGGACGCGCTGGTATAGGAAACCGTATTTTTCATCTGTGTCGAAGGGCTGTGTTGGGTTGAAGGGGTCTGTACTTGTGTCTTTGTGCGGAGACAGGTCGCGCTGCTCTGCATGTTTCTTGACGGTTTGTGAGCACAGGCAGTGGTGGCATGAGTGTCAGAGTTACACACATGACACCAAATGGTTTTGGAACAGGTTCGCCGCATATGCCCAAATTCACCGCATGGGAAGCAGGTAGCAGTTTTAATCTTTCTGTTATTTTGACCTTTTATTTTAGCTTGCTTGCCTCTGTTTCCAGACAGAGCAGCTGCAATTACATGACCTTGTTCCTTTAATGTTTCTTTCATCGCTGCCGTGAAGGCGGCTGTCTGATTATTCTGTTCTGCCCAAGTGGCTCTCATAAGCATTTTGTCAACTGGGCTCCCTTGTGGTAATGTTGCCAGGATTGCTCTCGTTCTGGCATTTGCTCCTTCAAAAGCGAGATTGCGGAACATATGTTCCTGGAGTTCAGGAGGCAAATCTGCATTATCTTTTATTGCTGCTGACAGACGGTCTAGGAATAGTCCATAGGGCTCTGTTCTTCCCTGGTGGACAATGGTGTAAGGTGCAGGTTTTTTCTTATCAGGTACAGACAGAAGAGCTCAGTGGGCTAAAGTCTGGGCAATTTGGTGCATTTGAATAGGATATTGTAGCTGAACCTGTGTGTTAGAATAGGGTCCTTGCCCAGTTAGCATGTCTGCCTGTATACCATACAGAGGATCTCCTACTATTAAATGTTTATTTGCTTCTTCAACTGCTAATCTTTTCCGTTCTCTTTCAAACAACAAATACTGAGACAGAGTGAGGAGAAGGGAAGCAACTCTTGCACAGTCAGCAGGGGCAAGGACATCTGCTGTAGAAATAAACGGAATAATTTGTTGGGTAGCTTCTGATCGAATACCATGGGTAGTAACTGCTTGTTTTGCTGGTTGCAATATTTTCCAATCATGAGGTTCCCAATTGGCTTAATTATTACTATTACAGGGCAAGCAAGAGAACTGGCAGCCTGCCATTCACCTTCTATGATAGCATCTCGAATCACACCTGACCATCGCTGTTGAATTGGATCTTTTTCCGGCCTTGTTCCCTGCGGGGGTATTGCAAGGCATCCGGGCATGGGTGGAGCAGTAGGCTCCACAGGGGGTGTCACAGGGACTGGGATGGAAAGGGGTGTCGGAATAGTCTTTAGCACTGACACAGGGTCTGTTCGTTTTTCCAATTGTTCCTGCCGTATGGATAATTCTGCTAATTTCTTTAACACTTCTTGAATTGAGTCTTTAGAATCCGATTTTTTAGCTTTGTACTTAGATTCAGAGCGCTTTGACCTTCCAACTCTATCTTTTTCCTCTCCCTCGGACTCAGCCGACAGCATAGATTCGTCTGATGCTATGTCAGTCAAAAGAGGGTACAGGGAAGGGCAGCATTCTTTTCTTTTCCTTTCTGCCCGCAAGCTGAAGCTGCCTTTTTCGGCCTTGCATCACCCACTGCCTCAGGAATTTCTTCTATTTCTGCTGCTTCAGCCACTGCTTCCATATCTCTGGCTTCTCTTGAAGGTGGATCAGTTACTTTTTCTAATTTTTAATCAGCTGCAGCAGACTCTGATGGGGCAACCTCCTCTTTTTGTGATGGATTATTTAGCAACTTTTGCAAATTAGAGCAAACAGGGGCAGAGATTCCTTTCATGGGGACCTTTCCAACTCCAAAACAGTTAGCGAGACGTGACGGCTTGGAAGGAACTTGTTGCTTTGTTCCACTCACATTGCCTCCCAAATCCTCAATGGCTGCGGCAGCTACCTTTTTCTCAGCTTTCATAGTCTCTGAAGTATTGGTGATAGATTTCCAAGTAACTCCTAACTCCCTTGCTTCTTTTCCATTTTTTCCACCTTCTATCCTGATGTCCTGGAAGTAGTTTCCTACCTCTTGCCACTCAGGTTCACTAAAGAGCAGGGCAGGTTCAGAAAGCTTTCCTTTTTTTTACATGCCCATTTTATTAGGGCTATTACTTCTTCTTCTTTGGTGTCCTCACCTCTCTTTGAGAGGATAGTTGTCAGTAATTTAACTGCCGCGTCTAATTCCATCGTGGTCTTACCTTGGCAGGGGCTTGATTGG
The DNA here is from genome assembly GCF_024509145.1 of Vidua macroura. Lineage (NCBI taxonomy): Eukaryota > Metazoa > Chordata > Aves > Passeriformes > Viduidae > Vidua > Vidua macroura. Next base: position 817,452 of record NW_026530543.1, read on the forward strand.
CCAATCAAGCTCTGGACTCTGCTCTTGAATTTGCCTACCAGGCCTCTCCTGCCTCCAGCTCTCTGGCTCCCAAATCACGTGCTTACCTGATGCTTGGGAGCCTTCCGCATGTAAGCGATCTGCATTTAAGCAAAGGAGTCCCTGTTCATGGTGCCAGTATGAAGAGGGTCCCACGGAGAGCCGGCCGGAGTAATGACACTCAAACCACTATGGCTAGATGTCATCCTCCTTTATGGTCTAATTTATCCATATTTTATCCCTTACTGCCCTACATCATACAATAGCTAATTAACATTCATTGGTTAAGGTCATATGATTACATCTACAAGTCACTTATTGATTGGCTGTTATACTACAAGCGTCTGATCAGGTTATAGTACGTGACAGTTTTCAGCATCCAGCACAGACTATTGTATTCATACAAAGCTTATTGTCTTTCCAAGGATGTCCTAAATACTTCTAAAGTAACTAAAGTATCGCCGTAATCTGCAGGCCAGGGTTGTCCAGTTCCTGCAAAGAAATGCCATCAAGGATATGATGCCCTTGTTCCATGAGAAATTCCTCTACATTTCTCGAATGTCACACAGCTGGTCTCGAATGTCACAGCCTGTTCTGTGATGTCATAGCCTGCCCTGTGATGTCAGACCTCTGCCCTGTGATGTCACAGCTGACTCTGTGATGTCACAGACACAGTCTCGGATATCATAGTTGCACAATTACCTCTGTGCACTCTGTGGGTTGCACAACCCACTCTGTGATGTCATATCCCACTCTGTGACCTCATGTTCCCAGCTGATAATTTGTCTCCACCTGCTGAGCACACACAATGCTCGTTTTCCAAAACCCCGGGCCTATGGAAACCACACAATGCCCATTGTGTGAGAAGGGATACTGAAATTCACCAGCCTCAGTGTCCTGCCAGCTCAGCCAGGCTGATGGGAACATCGGGGTCCACGACCACCAGGGACCACCAGAGAGACCCCCCAGGACAGAAGAACGCATGCAAAAGGGGAGGGGAAATGTGTTCATGATTTTGGGGAAATGATTATCATCTGTGTGTTTAGTCCCGGACAATCAATGAATATGTGTGCAAAATACAGAATATGAACAGAAACTGTCCTGCACTCAGCATGCTTGGCTTTGGGAGGAGCTATCCCCCGTGCATCCAGCTGAATAAAGAATGCTGCTTCCTAATGTTACATCGGGGTTAAGGAGTGTTCTGTTTTACCGAATTTTTGGTAACTCCCACTCCCAAGGAAAGCTCTGTCTCCTGCTGTTCACAAACAGAGAAGGGCTGGTGGCAAATGTGGTGGTCAGAGGCTGCCTGGGGCACAGTGACCATGAAATAGTCAAGTTTTCAATGTTCTGTGAAAGAAGGAGGGGCATCAACCAAACTTCTATGCAGGAATTACGGAGGGCAGACCTGGGCTTATTCAGGATGCAGATTTGGAGAGTAGCGAATCAAGTACTGATTCTTTCAGGGAAACAGCCCTTAAAAACAAAGAGGTCCAGGAAGGATGGACACATCTCAAGAAAGAAATCCTAAGGGGGAAGGAGCAGCCTGTCCCTCTGTGCCAAAGTTGAGCCAGAGAGGAAAAAGGACTGTTCTGTCTGTGCATGGAGCTTTTGTGGGAACTCAGGAAAAAAGAGGGTGCATCAACTTTGGACAGAAGATCAGGCATGTCAGGAAATCTTTCAGGATGTTGTTAGGTCGTGCAGAAAGTAGAGTGGTGAAAGATCAATTAGAGCTTAAGCTGGCCACTTCTGTGAAAAAGAATAACAAGTGTTTTAAAAATAAACTAATAGCAAAAGGAGGGATAAGTAGAACTTCTACTCTTTATTGGATGCAGTGGGGAATAAAGTAACTAAAAATAAGGAAAAGCTGAGCTGCTTAACGCCTTCTTTGCCACAATTTTCATCATTAGGACAGGTCATGCTCAGGACAAGTGTTCTCCTGAGCTGGTGGATGGGGACAGGGAGCAGAACAGCTCCCTGGAATCCAGGAGGGAGCAGCTGGGGACCTGCTGAGCCACTCAGATGCTCACAGGTGTCTCTGGCACCAGATGGAATCCATCCTAGGGGGATGAGGGAGCTGGTGGATGAGCTCCCCAAGCTGCTCTCCATCATTTCTCATCAGTCTTGGCTCACCAGGGAGGCCCCAGAGGACTGGAGGTGCCAGTGTGAGCCCATCCCCAAGAAGGGCTGGAAGGAGGATCTGGGGAACTGCAGGCCTGTCAGCCTGACCTCGGTGCCCAGCAAGGTTCTGGAACAGATCACCCTGAGTGCCATCACAGGGCACCCGCAGGATGGCCAAGGGATCAGAGCCAGCCAGCGTGGATTTCAATGTCTGCATTGATGATCTGCATGAGGGGACTGAATCCACCATCAGGAAATTCACAGGTGACACCAAGCTGGGTGTGAGTGTGGATGTGCTGGAGGGTAGGAGGGCTCTGCAGAGGGACCTGGACAGGCTGGATCCAGGTCCAACAAGGTGAGGTTTAACAAGACCAAGTGCCGGGTCCTGCACTTTGGCCACAAAAACCCCTGCAGAGCTAAAGGCTGGGGACAGAGGGGCTGGACAGCAGCCAGGCAGAAGGGGACCTGGGGGCACTGATGGACAGCAGGCTGGACATGAGCCAGCAGTGTGCCCAGGTGGCCAAGAAGGCCAATGGCTCCTGGCCTGGATCAGGAATGGTGTGGCCAGCAGGAGCAGGGCAGTGATTCTTCCCCTGTACTGGGCACTGGTTGGGCAGCACCTGGAGTGCTGTGTCCAGTTCTGGGCCCCCAATTATGAAGGACATGGAGGGGCTGGAGTGTGTCCAGAGAAGGGCAACAAGGCTGGTGCGGGCTCTGCCACACAAGTCCTGTGAGGAGCAGCTGAGGGAGCTGGGGTTGTTTATCCTGGAGAATAGAAGGCTCAGGGGAGACAAGGCGGTGTCAGGGCACAGGTTGGACTTGATGATCTCCAAGGTCTTTTGTAGCCTGGCTGGTTCTGTGATTCTCTGAAACCACCCTTGGAGCAGTTGCAGGAGGAGCCCTGGGCCTCCTCTTCAGAAGCTGCAGCAGCCCAGGTCCCTCAGCTTCTCCTCACAGCCCCAGAGCCCATCCTGTCAGTCCTGCAGAGCCTCTCCAGCCCCTCATTGCCCAGAACAGGGAGCCCCACAGGCAGACACAGCAGCCCAGATGTGCCCCCCTGGCCTGGGGTGCCTCTGGCAAGGGAGCAGCACGAGGCACTGCAGGAGCCTGCAGACAATTCCTGCAGCACTTGTGGGATGATCCTGCTCCCCAAGGGACATTCCCATGGTGCCAAGACAGGAACTGAAATGGGCAGTGGGGCCAGAGAGGAGAGGGCAAACAGGGATGGGCTGTTTGCAGGGCAGGGAACAGGGCTGGGCAAGAGAAAGAAATTTGTATCAGGAAGAGTAAAGAAAGTAAAGGTGAAGCCAAGGAAATGCTCAGGGCAGTTTGGGGTTGGCTGCCAGGCAGCCCTGGCTCTGAGCAACAGCGTCTGCAGTGGGACAGGGAACTCCCAGCTGATGGGAACAAACTTTCTGGCTGAGTGCAGAGGCCAGGACAAAGCTGAGTGGTTTCCCTGGCGTCCCCCAGCCCTTCCTGGCCCCAGGGGCTGATGGCATTTGTGCTCCCTCAGGTTCATGTCCCCACAGCACCAGCACGGGGGTGCTCCCGCCTGCTGTGTGCAATGCAAACAGGGGCTCCTGAGCCAGTGCTGCTGTGTCTGTGCCTGCAAGGATGCGGCACCTGTGTGAGCTGAGGGAGAGGCCAGGGCTGCAGAGGGGGGATGTTGTTGGCAGCTCCATGAGGACGCTCTGGGACGCTGCCCTGGGCTGTCCAGGGCACTGGGGATGGATCAGCCCCTGCTCTGCTGTTCCTTCCCGTCTCCCCCAGGGCCCTTGCAGAGCACCAGCCGTGCTGTTTGCCCCCAGCCTGCCCACAGCCATCCTGGGGCTGCTCATGGGGGTTTTCTGTGCTGAGCATTGGCCTGGCCGTGTTCTTGAGAGAGCCTGGACAAGGAGCCTGGAGCCCCCAGGCCCTGGCCTGAGGCATCAGCGCTGCCCCAGCAGTGCCCATGGCCTGTCCCTGCTGCAGCCCTGGCACTGCCACCCCCAGGACTGTGCCCAGCCCCGAGAGCACTCAGGCCCTGCAGCAACACCAGGGCCACCAGGGCAGCGGGGCAGGGCCACGGGAGCAGCACTGGCAACACCAAGTGCTGCTGCTGCTGCTGGGCACAGCTGCTGTGCCAGCACTGATCTGCCCCCAGCTCTGCACACAGACATTGCTGCTGCAGCTCCAGAGAAGGCAACAAAATGGCATCTCTGCAGAAAACTTTGCTGGGAGATCCTTGAGTTCCTTTAAAGCCACCAAGAGCTCAGGCCCTCATTAACACAGTCTGGCCGCAGGGAAGGTGGAGAGAAACAAAATGAGAAATGGCAGAAACAAAGACATTGCTTTGTGGACGATATTGAAAAAGAAAAACAAAGAAAACAAACCTCCAAAACAAAACCAACAAGAAGAATCAAAGATTACTTTTATTTGAAGTGATTTGGCAATTGCCCAGAAGTTCAATGTTCCTGAATGCATCCAGTCATCAGTCTCCACAGTGCAGCCCTGAGCTCCTGGTTCCTCAGGCTGTAGATGCGGGGGTTCAGGGCTGGAGGCACCACCAAGTACAGAACTGACAGGGCCAGATCCTGGGATAGGGTAGAGATGGAGGGTGGCTTCAGGTGAGCAAACATGGCAGTGCTGAGGAACAGAGAGACCACGGCCAGGTGAGGGAGGCAGGTGGAAAAGGCTTTGTGCTGTCCCTGCTCAGAGGGGATCCTCAGCACAGCCCTGAAGATCTGCACATAGGAGAAAACAATGAACACAAAACAACACAAGGATAAAGTGGCAGTAACCACAAGAACCCAATGTTCCCTGAGGTAGGATTTGGAGCAGGAGAGCTTGAGGATGTGTGGGATTTCACAGAAGAACTGGCCCAGGGCATTGCCATGGCACAGGGGCAGGGAAAATGTAGTGGCCATGAGCAGCAGAGCATTGAGAAAGGCACTGGCCCAGGCAGCTGCTGCCATGTGGGCACAAGCTCTGCTGCCCAGGAGGGTCCCATAGTGCAGGGGTTTGCAGATGGACACGTAGCGGTTGTAGCACTTGATGGTCAGGAGGAAATTCTCTGCTCCAATGAAGAACAGAAAGAAAAAGAGCTGTGCAGCACATCCTGTGTAGGAGATGGTGCTGGTGTCCCAGAGGGAATTGTGCATGGCTTTGGGGACAGTGGTGCAGATGGAGCCCAGGTGGCTGAGGGCCAGGTTGAGCAGGAAGAAGAACATGGGCGTGTGCAGGTGGTGGCCGCAGGCTCCGGCGCTGATGATGAGGCCGTTGCCCAGGAGGGCGGCCAGGGAGATGCCCAGCAAGAGGCAGAAGTGCAGGAGCTGCAGCTGCCGCGTGTCTGCCAGTGCCAGCAGGAGGAAGTGGCTGGTGGAGCTGCTGTTGGACATTTGCTGTGGCTGCACAGGGGGACCTGTTCATGGAGAAAGGACAGGGAAGAGTTAGAGGAGATACCTGTAACCAAAATCAAAGCCATTTCCCATACACCCTCCCCAGGAATACAGAGACACTGGGTGTCCCACAGGAGTTCTGGGGTTTTCTTCACAATCTCCCCTATATTTCTCCTGGTGTTCTTGGATGTCAGAAACCCTCAGCATGTCTGCTGCCATCAGGGAGAACAGAGCAAGTTCTGTGAGGCAAAGTGGAGAGTGGGGAGTGAGGGGAGATGGTCTGTCCTTCTCACCTGTTCTGAGTTTCTCTGGGCTCTAACCTTTCTCTGGGGGAGGTTGATCAGCTTCCCACATTTTCCCTAAAAACTCCCCAGGTACAGTGGAGAGCAGATGGAGCCCAGCCCACAGCCACAGCCCAGCTCCACATTTGTAGCCAAGGACTCACATTGCTCATTTCACCAACCCAGCAGCATTTTCAGTGTCACAACACCTCTGTCTTTCCCCATCAATCTTCTAACTCAGAGATGCTCTAGGACAGGTTTGCATCCTGGATTCAAGCTCCCAGCTTGGACTGAAATCTCAGGGAGACTTCCAAGAATCCTTCTGATGGCATTGGATGAAGGGAGATGCAGCTCCTTCCCTGGCTGCACTGACAGCATTGCCCAGAGCCAGGCCCTGGGGACAGCTGTGTCACCCTGAGCCAGCTGTGCCCCCTGCCAGAGCCCCCAGTGCCGGGCAGCTGCTCCCAGCCCTGTGCTCTGCAGAGGGAACTGGGCCCGGGGCTGCAGAGCTGCCCCACGGCTCTGCTGCAGCTCTGCCTGCACAGGAGGGGCTGCACGCCTTGGAGCCCCGGCCCTGAGGGCAGAGGCTTGGCTGGGGGCACAGGAGGGAGGGGGCTTGTGCAGAGGGAGGGGCTGCACTGGAGGGGATCCTCTGCACATCTCTAAACTCTCCCTGCCACAGCACTTCTGGGTTTTGTTCTCTCTCCTTGCCTGATCTCTTCTCTGCTTCCTGGAGATTTTCCTCCTGCAGGTGTTTCCCTGTACCTGATCTCTCCGTGCCAGCACTCACAGACCCCAAATCTCTGTGCACTCTCCTTGGCCTGACAGAACCCTGCCTGTTTGCAGGGCACTGGCTGGGGGCAGCTTCTGTTTGCAGCTTGGAGAAAGGAGAGCTCAGACTGAGCCTGATGGCTCCAGCAGAGGTGATGCTGGTGCTGTCCATGGGCAGAGTGGCTGAAAGCACATTAGGGATCTCCTGTGAACCTACTGATCACTAAAAGTAACAGTTCAGATGTCTCAGGCACTTGCCAAAATTCATAATTAATAATTCATAATCAACGTTTAATATTTATCCCCCCTCCTTGCCATTCTCCAACACTAGGAAAATGAATGCCAAAACTTTAGAAATTTCCTCATTTTTATCAAAATCCGTGCCTTGGAAATATTCCATGATTGATCAGAACCCCCTCAGCATGTCAGAGCTTCATGAGCATTTCACCTGCCCTGCACCAGAAATACTCAGAGTTGTACTCACAGGGTCTGTGGGCATTGGGATGTTCCAGCTTGAGGAGATCACTGCAGGAGCAGCAGCTGCCTTGTCCTGCAGCCAGAGGTTCCTGTGCCAAGGGCTGGCAGTGATTCTGCCCCAGGCACTTCTCAGCACCTTCCCAGCCCTGACTGATTGAAGCTCTCTGTGCCTCTGGGCTGTGCCCGGGCTGGCTGCAGGCAGTGCCCCAGCCTTGCTGGGCTGGGAGAAGAGCTGCTCATCCAGAGAAATGTGCTTTTGAAGCTCTTCTTGGTTGCCAGGCTCACCCTCTGTGCCAGGAGCCCGGCCCAGCTCAGCAGCACAGACACAGCACAAGGACTTGAATGACCCTCTGGGGCTTTGTGCTCAGGCCCTGAACATCAGGCCCTGAGAGGGAGCTGAAGAAACCTCTCCAGAAGTCCAAGTCAGAATCCAACTCCAAAGTTTCTTTGACTTTTAATGGCTCCCACTGAGGGACACGACTGAGAAAGTGTCCCCAGGCCCCAGCCAGAGCAGAGAACTGGAGGCACTGATGACAGGTGGGGACAAAGAGAAGCCAAGTCCTGGTGCCCTGGGGCACAGCAGGGTCTGTGCCACCAAGGGCTGTGAGGAGACACCTTGTGCTGAGGCACTGGGGCCTCCTGGCACAGCCCCAGCCAGGCTGGGCACTGTCAGCCCCTTGTCCTGCCCTCAGCATCCCCCCCTAGCCCACATCCCAGTGGCCTCAAGGATCTGCTGGAAGGAGTCCCTGGGGAGCCTTGCTCAGGAATGGCCCTGGGGGCTCCACAATGCTCCCAGGGACTGCAGGTTTTCCAAAGGACTTTGTCTTTTGGAAGTCTCTGAGAGCTTTGTGCAATCATGGCCTCCAATTATCTGCTGTAATTAGTCCCTGGAGAGGCTTTGTCAGGAACAACACTCAGTGGGGCTCATTAATGCTTCAAGGTACTCAGTTCTTTTAAGGTACTTGGTGTTTCCCTTTAGATGCAGACTCTGTGAGGTGCAATCGTGGCCCCAATTATCTGCTTTAACGAGTCCCTTGAGAGCTTTGCACTGACACTCAGTGGGGGTCAGTAATGCTTTGAGATACTCAAGATTTTTAAGGTACTTTGGATTTTCCTTTCCATACTGAGAGGTTTTTTGTGCCATTTTGAGTGTCTGAGAGGTTTCTGTGCCATCCTGGCCTCCAGTTCTCTCCTCCAAGGAGTCCATGAGGAGCCTGTGTTGGGGATGGACCTCAGTGGGTCCCATTAATGCTTTGAGACACTTTGGGCTTTTCATCTGACTTGGACTCTTGGAAAGGTTTGTGCAATCTCCTCTCGGGCCCTGAGGTTCCAGGGCTCAGCTCCAAATGAGGGCTCCATGGGGCTCATTAGGATCAAGCAAGTCCTGATAAGCCATGGCTCTGCCTTGATTTCCCTCTGACCTGGTGCAGTTCATCAGGAAGTTTTCCTACTACAGTTATGGAGAATTATTTCAAAGAGCTTCTAAGAAATAGTTATTCCTATTTTAAAGGGTATATTTCATTATTGTTCTCTTTCTAGCAGAGGTGATTGCAGTATTCAGTGATTCATAGTGACCCAGGGATTCTCTTAACAAGATCTGGCCTGCTCAGAGAAACTGTGCCTTGAGATGCGACCCAGTGGGGACAACCTTGCTCCACATTCCCCAACCCATCTTGCCTCTCCTTCCTCATCTGGGGCCTGCTTTGCTTGGAGAACTCACTGCACACAGCCAAAGAAGGGTTTTCTTCTTCTTTTTTTAAGCAATCTAAATCTGCCAGGTTGCCCACTAAAAACAGACACCCTCCTCAAGGGTGTGCCAAGACCAAGCTGCCTCCAAGGAGGTACAATTGCAGTGACACTCGTTGGCGCCGCCAGGTGCCACGGCCACAGCCACAGGGACCCGTTCCTTAGTTTGGTGCCACGGCAACCAAGGCCTGGAGGCGTTGTGATGGTTGGTTGCCATGGAAACCTGCCCTGGGCCCCTTGCTCAGGGCTGCTGTCACTGCCCAGAGCCAGAGGGGATCCCGTGCTGGGGCCTTGTGCCATGGCCACCTGCCCTGTGCCGCGCTGGCCGCTCAGGCGCCGCGGAACCAGCAGCAAACGCCAGGGCCAGGGCCAAAGGCCAGGTCAGCCAGACAGAAAGGGGCCGTGCTGGGCACTGTTTCCATGGCAACCCTCACTGGCTGTGACACCTGGGTCACCTGTCCTGGCAGTTGCCATGGCAACCCGGCTCATTGGAAAGACAAGGGTGGACAAAGGTTTTAGTAGGGCCTGTCACAACAGGACAAAGGGGAGGGGTTTTAAACTAAAGGAAGGGAGGTTCAGATAAGAACAGATAAGGAGGAAATTTTTGATGATGAGATTGGTGATAAAGCAGTACAGGTTCCCATGGAGGTGGTCAATGCCCTATCCCTGGAAACATTCAAGTCCAGCTGGGACAGGGCTCTGAACAACCTGATCTGCTGAAAGATGTCCCTGCTCATCGCAGGGTTTGGATGAGATGAGCACTGCAGAGCTCTTCCTATCTAAACCATTCCAGGATTGCATGGGCAGAAGGGGATTCTCAGTGGACTTTGCTGGCTGGTCCTGGTACCTGATCTCCACAGTCTCTCCTATCCTACTCAATCTTCTTCATCAATGTTTGTTTCCTGCCTATTCTAAATTTCTGTTTGTGTGTCTGTGTGTGACTGCTGAGCAGGGACAAGGAGGCAATGAGGCCCCAGGCCTGCAAGGGTCACTTGTCCCCTCCTGGACCCAGGGCCAGCAGCCACGGCCAAAGTGCTGCACAGGTTGGCTCTGTCAGGGCCTTACAGCTGCTGCACATGCCTGTGCCCTCTGCAGCCCAGGCTGTCCTACAGTGTCCCTGCCCTGCGCCTCTGTCCCTGCAGGCTGTCCTCATCCCCCGGCTGCCCCACCTGGCTGGCCCCTTCCTTTGCTGACAGCTCTGCCTCCTGCCTGCCCCTGCCTGGCCACACAAAGCCTTGGGCTGCTCCAGGCTCCTTCTGGGGGATGTGTTGCACCACAGCCCTGCCCTGGGAGGGAAATTCCTTTCTCCTGGTGTCCAGTCTGGGCCTCCCCAGCTGTACTTGGAGTCTTTATTTCCTTCTCGTGCTTATGTCCTCTATGAAGAAAAGCTCCAGCCTCTCTGAAACCACCCTCCAATCCCTCCCAGGCTACTCCTGTTCTGTCCTCAGTCTCCACACCACTGAGCCCAGAGCCCGCAGCCTCTACCTGCTGATTATGTGATGAGGCCTCCAAACCCCATCTTGGGAGATTTTTGGCTCCTCTCCAAGGTCTATGAAAACGGAAACTGTGACCAAAGTTATTTTCTCCCAAAACTTGCAGTGACAGAAGAAGAGTCAATCTCTCTAAACTGAATGAAGGTCAATCTTCATTTGTTAGAAGGAGGAAATATTTTTCAATGATGAGAGTGGCAGAAAACTGCAACTGTTTTTCCAGAGAAGTGGATGCCTCATCCCAGGAATGCTCCAAGAGCAGGAGCTTTGTGCAACCTGACCCAGGGAAACCCTGTCCCCTCCCCAAGGATGGAATTCCTGTTGTGTGGGCTCTCTGATGTGCTGGGTGCCCTCACAGCGCTTCTGGCCAGAATGTCTGCTGAGGGCAGCCAGGCTGCTGCAGGGGCTGTGACCTCACAGCCATCACCATGGCAGCCCTGTCCCCTGGGCCTGGCTCTCCCCTTTCCTCTGCCCCTGCCTTGTCTCTGCTGCCATGAAGAGTTTTGTCATTAAGATCTTGTCCCCAAGGTGCTGGGGCCAATGGCTTCCCTGTCAGGCTCCTGCAGCAGAAGTGGCTTTCCAGAGCCCAGCCAGAAATGAGCCCTGAGGCAGCAGCTCTGCAGTGCTGGCCACCAGGCCGGCTTGCCAAGGGAGGCTTCTGGCCATGCCCTGCAAGCAGCTGCTGCTGCCAAGGTGCCTTTGGTGCCTCAGGCTCTGCCTGGCACAGCTCCCAGCACGGCACTCTGCCTTTGTGCCCGAGGCCTTCCCTGGGCTGGGGCTGGCCTGGGGCTTTTCCTGCAGCGGGACCTGCCCTGCTCCTGGCACAGGAAAGGCAGTTCCTGCTGGAGCAGGAGGCTCTGCCTGCAATGGGCTCAAAGAACTTCAGCAAGGCCCTGTTGCCTTCAAAATTGGTTCCCAGAGCACTATATTAGAATAATTGTTATAGCTTCTGGACTGTGGAGTAAATAACTCTGGTTAAGATCCTTCTGTCTAATCATGATCAGAGTCAATCAGAGCTGTATTTATATAAATATTTCTGGTATTCCATCATTACTCCTGTAGGGCAAATTGCATTAAGGTCCTATTCCACCTGTCCAATCTTTTACACCTTTGACAAATTGTGGGGCCAGGATTGGATCCAGTCACTCCCAGTCTCCTCTCTCAGGTCCTGCAGTGATTTGAGGCTACATGGTGGCTGCTGGGTGTCATTTCTCCACCTCATGACTCAGCAGGAGTTTCTCCAATAAAGAAATAAAGCTTTTGCCTGAAGCTCCCACTCTGCCCATGACGGGAACCCCTGTGATTGCCTGTGCCATCCTGGCTCTTTGGCAGCCTGGGGACTCCTGGGATGTCACCATGGAATGGCTGTGACTGCCTCTGACCACATGGCTCTTGACCATCCCCAGAAACCCCTGGGAGGTCTCCATGGAGCCCCTGTCTCTGCCTGTGACATTCCAGCTCCTGAACAGCCGGGAGACTCTTGGAAAATCCCCATGGAACCCCTCTGAGGGCCTGTGACAAATCTGATCCTTAGCAGGCAAACATCACCAGGACCCATTGCTATGGTCAGTTTCCATGGCAACCATCATCACCCCATGTCGCTGTGGTCAGTTTCCATGGCAACCATCACCAGCACGTGTTGCTATGGACAGTTTCCACGGCAACCATAACCAGCCCCTGTTGCTATGGTCAGTTTCCATGGCAACCATCATCTCCATCCCCTGTTGCTATGGTCATTTTCCATGGCAACCATCACCAGTCCCTGTTGCTATGGTCAGTTTCCATGGCAACCATCACCAGTCCCTGTTGCTATCGTCAGTTTCCATGGCAACCATCATCACCCCCTGTTGCTATGGTAAGTTTCTATGGCAACCATCACCAGGACCTGTTGCTATGGACAGTTTCCATGGCAACCATCACCAGCCCCTGTTGCTATGGTCAGTCCCAGGGCAGCTCCATGGAACCCCATGCCAGGGGTGGTTGCCATGGACACCAGCTCAGGCCTGGAGCCAGAGCCCGTTGCCATGGCAACCATTGGCAGTCCCATCCCCAGGGTCATGGGATTCCAGAGCCACAGAATTGGCTGAGCTGGGAGGGACCCATCAGGATCCTCGAGTCCAACTGCTGGCCCTGCACAGGCCACCCCAACAATGCCAGCCTGGGCCTGGCAGCTCTGTCCAAACACTGCTGGAGCTCAGAGAGCCCTGGAGCTGTGACCCCTCCCTGGGCAGCCTGGGCAGTGCCCCAGCAGCCTCTGGGCAAAAACCTTTTCCTGAGATCCAACCCCAGCCTGCCCCTACTCAGCTGCAGCCGCTCCCTCCACTCCTGTCCCTGGGCACCAGAGTTAAGAGGTTCCCACAGCCCCAGCCAGGGACCCTCTCCCAAGGCTGCTGCCGTGGCCACCAAGGCTGGCAACAGCTGGGATGCTCGCTTTCCACGGGCCGGGGTTCAGGAATGGGATTCCCCAATTTCCTGCTCCCACCAAAACCGTGCTGCCGCTCGCTGCCCTCCCGCCTCCCATGGAAAGCACAAAAGGCAAAGATCCCAGGCTGGGATAAGAACAATTTACTGGGAATATCAACGAGACAAGGAACAAACAGGAACAGAAACAATATTGATAACAGAAGGCATAAGAAAAACTATTTACAGGGAAAACTACATCACCACCAACCGTCCCTTCCCAGCCACGTATTTCCTCCTGCCTGGAAAGGACACCCTTCTCCTCAGGGACAGAGAGAGAGAGTCCCTTTCCTGCCCCTGGCAATGACCTGAGGTGGGAGTGAATGTCATGACAGGGCCATGGCCAGACCCTCATGTTCTTCACTCCCACATAATGCCATTGGCAGGGGCAGGAGAAGGTACAGGTGTCTTCCCAGCATGGATCACAGGGAACATGGGTCACCAGGGCTCTTCCCAGTGTGGGTTCTCCAGTGGGGGATGAAGCTGGAGCAGTGCATGAAGCTCTTCCTGGAGTTGGGGCATTTGCAGGGCTTCCCTTACCGGTGACTCCACTGCTTTCTGGTCAAGTTAAAGCTCTGGGGGAAGTTCTTCCCACACTAGGGACACTCGCAGGGCCTCTCCCCGGTGTGGATGCGCCGGTGCCTGACGAGGTGGGAGTTGCGCTTAAAGCTCTTTCCGCAGTCAGGGCAGTGGAATGGCCTCTCCTCTGTGTGACTCCGCTGGTGGCAGAGGAGATCTGAGCTGGTGTGAAACCTCTTCTGACACTCAGGACACTCCTAGGGCCTCTCCCCAGTATGGATGCCTGGATGAATGATGAGGTTGGATCTGCAGCTGAAGCCCTTCACACACTCCCCACACTCATAGGGCCATTCCCCGGTGTGGATCATCTGGTGGCAGATCAGGTGGGAGCTCTGCCTGAAGCTCTTCCCACACTCCAGGCACTTGTAGGGCTTCTCCCCATCATGAAGCTCCTCATGGACCACTAGCTCTGAGCTCTGGCTGAAGCTCTGCCCACCTTCCTGGCACAGGGTGGGTCTTTCCTCCTCAGAGCACCCTGGGCTGGCTTTGCAGCCCCTCCTCCTGTGGAATCTCTGAGGCTTTTCCTTCCCGTTGGATTCCTGTGCCATGGAGCTGCTCAAAACAGCCTCTTCCATGAGGTTCTGTTGTGGGGATTTGTCCTCCCTGGTCTCCATCCTCAGCTCCTGGTCTGGGGGAGGAAGGACAAGGAGACGATGGGATTTGCCTCCGTGCCAGAGGGAAGGGGAAGGAGATCCCCCCAGTGCATCCCCGGCAGGACGGCGTCGGCAGCGGGGCTGTCCTGCAGCCGGGGGCCGTGCTGGGCTGGGAGATGGAGCAGGAGAGAGGGGGAAAGGGGCACTGACTTCCTCCTCACCTGCCTGGTTGTCCCTAGGCACCTTTCTCTTCCTCGCAACCTTCTCCTCCATCCAGCCAAGGTTTGAGGATGGGAAATTCTGTTTTGGGAGGAAAACAAGGGATAAGCACGTTGAGTTTTGTACTGGTTTGAGGGCAAACCAGGGGGAGAGGCTAAGCCAGAATTACAATTTAATAAGAAATTAAAATCAAAGCAATGATACAGAAACCCTGGCTTACATGGAGAGAGTCAGGATATAACCTGATACACCATTGGTCAGGGTGGTGGTAGCCATCTGATGAAATGGTGGCTGCAGTCCTGTTGGAGTGATGAACGTGATTCTGTCAAAGCAGTGATCCTGTAGAAGGGTCTGGTCTTCCTCTGAAGGTCCAGTGGTGCTGATGGAGCTCTTGTCCTCTGGGAATCCAGTAGGCAAGGTGCTCCTGGTGTTGCAAGGGTGAGATTATATCCAGGTAGGAATGCTTGGTTCCTCCCCCTGGGTGGAGCATCCCACAATGGGATGATGTAATTTTATCAGTCCTGCAGTGACACTCAATGGCCCATTAACAGAAGATGGCCCCTGGAGGGCGTTATCAGGGCTGAGTCATGGAAGAAATAAAGAACACTGCCCCACCTGTTTATAACAGTTTATGAAGATGGTGACTGAAAACATACTTTTGGTTACATCTTACATTGTCACCTGAAACAGTGAGGCAATCTCTGCTCAGGGTGGGGGGTGAACACCACCCCCCTTACCCAAACTGGCTCCGGTGTAAAACCCCCACCCTGGGAAGGCCACACACACAGGGGACAATGTCACACTTGCCCTGCCCCAGGGGAGGTCTCTGTCCCTGTCACTCCCTTGCTCTCCCCCCGTTTCTCCTTCTTTCCATCTCTCTCTCTACCTCATATTTACTGTTCAATAAAATCCACTTTGGATTCGGTCTCCTTAGCACCTTAATTGGGGCAGAGGCATCTCTCTAACAATTTTATTAACCAGATTGTTGTGGGTATTCTCAGCTCAGTCAGAGAGAAAGAGAAAGGTTTTCTAACCAGGCAACAGCCTGGGAAGCAGGTGGGGAGAGAATGTAAATAATTTTCTAATCTACCTTGTTATTCACATTGTTTATAGATATGTTCTGCCTCTGTACGTCATTCACTGCACACCAAGGTGTGGATGTTTTTACTCTAAGACCAATGAAATCAGTCTTCTCGATGTTCTCTATATATAGAGGGGTGCATTTGAAATAAAGGAGAGAATTCATTTTCTTAGCCTTCTGGTCTGGAGTTCTCTGTTCCCGTCCTGCTCAACGGCGTCAGATTGTGATATTCTTTTGGCACAGTGAGTTCAGGGCACTGTTCTCTGACACCAAGTGCCTTTGACAACAGCATGGTTCCCTCCTCTGAGGAGGTTCCGGCTCTTTCTGGAGGAACTCTTGGAAACTTGGACGCAGGTTCCCCTGAGCGACTTATGGGAGAACTTATGAGGAAAATGGCTGTTGTGGCTGGCCAGTGTAAAGAAAATATTTTGTTGTCCTTCCTTGAAAAGTTTGTTCAAATCACTGGAGGAAAGGGAGCAAATGATATCAGCAAGACTGACAAGGAGCATTCACCACAAGGTGAGGAAAACAAGGCTACTCAAGTCCTACAAGAAGCCCAGCTCAAGTAGCTAAATTCCCAAATGACTCCCAAATTCACAGGCTTAGGGGCTTTGCCAAATGTGAGAATCATTATTTTCTTTGTCCCTGTCACCTTTTTGACAGATACACTGAGCTTTCCCTTCCCTTTAATAATCTGTATTGGGCCGAATTTCCACTTTTCTTTTCTCGGAACCTGCCAGCAGCTGAGCTGGAGCTGTGCAGGAACCGATGAAATTTGGAATTGCCACAGAATTGCTTCTGTTGTCGGTTTGTTCGTGTTTGGGATTTGTTTGCGTTTCCATCACAAGTGACTTGTGGGAAGAGCAAATATTCCTCAAGGCACTTTATGTAGGCTTAAGTTTGATTTCTGCTGAGTTTATTTTGTCCAGTGCCCCGGGGATGCTCGAGGGGTCTCTGTGCCTCTCGCCCTGGGGGATGCTTGGGAGGGGCTTGGATGGGTTGTCCCTGCCCCTGTCACTCCAGGCCATTCCCCATGGGGTCTCCATCCTTTTCACTCCAGGGAATTCCTGAGGGGGTCTCCCTCCCTCTCACCCTGAGCCAGGAGAGTGCTCATGGGAGTCTCTGTCTCTCTCAGCCCAGGGGGTGCTCAGGGGTTGAAACAGAATATTTTACAGGATACATTTAACAGGGTAGAAATCCATTTGTATTTAGGTGATATGTGCTGCTTTGAATCATTAGTAGCTTGCTAGCATAGGTAAAATATGCTGTTTAGTCTGCTAGTTCTGCTGCACTTGTAAAATCTGCCTCAGCTGAGAAGAAAGAATGTGAATTTCCAAGCTGAAGAAATAAGAGAGGCCCCTTGAACTTTGAAACAAAGAGGAAAAAAATCCAAAGCTGCGTCTGCAAGAGATGAACAAAGTGACCGGAGAGTTCTCTGTACAAGGACTGTTCTCTGTACTAGGACTAATGGGGTTCCAGAGTCCATCAGGACTCAGATCTAAACTGGAAATTCATTGGGAAGAAGTGATTTGTTGACTTAATACCCCAAAAAATCTCACCTGCTCTGTCCAGTTGTTTCTTCTGGTGGCATCAAGCAGTGCTGCATGATCTTGGAGGTCTTCTCCATCTAAATAATTTCCTTCTTCACCCTGTCTAAACAACCAAAACTGGGGTGGAAATAAAGAAATTAAGCAAATAGATCTAAAGCTGCACCATTTACCAGGATTTGGGGGTGAATTTGGGGTTGGTTCACTGGAATATTTGGGAGGATTTGGGTGTTCTGAGGCTCTCAAAGGCAGGGGACATGTCCACAATCTCATAGGTGTGCTGGCAAAACGTGTCCACCTGAGCCCACCTGTTCTCCAAGAATTCTAATTGTCTGTCCCAGTCCCTGGCCTGGGTCTCCCCATTTGGGATGTTCCCCCAAAGTGCCCAAATGGCCACTGAAGTGCCCGAGCTGATCCTGGCTGTAAATGTTCCTGTCCACCAACGTCTCCTGGTCAGTGCCACAGGAGGTGGGAGTTTAGGGGCTCCTGAGGGGACTGGGAAGGGCTTCTGTCCATCTTGAGGGCATTTGTGGTGCTGGGAGGGAGCTTGGCAGGGTCTGTGAGGGAGATTTGGGTCCCTGACAGGGCTGCGTGGCTTGCAGAGGATTTGGGTGGGTCTTGGGGGAGATGCAAAGGGGGTTTGGTGGTTCTTGGGGTCATTTATCTTGCAGGGAGTAGTTGAGGGAGTCCTAGCTGGGAGCTGTGGGGTAGTTTGAGGAGTCCGGGAGTGGCTGTGGGGCTGGGAGGGCGTTTTTGGGTGGTTGTGACTCCCCCAGACCCCCAAAGCTGCCACCAGACCCCACCCCCCAAGATGCTGCCAGGGGTCAGTGGCTCCATGTTTGGGTTCATCCTCCTGGCCCTGCAGAAGATATGGGGGGGTCCCCTGGGCTGTGTGTGTCCCCCCCAGAGCATGTGTGACCCCCCCCATCCCATTGTCACCCCCTTGTCCCTCCCCACAGGGCTCCTGCCCCAGCTCCTGCTCCCCCAGGAGGGAATTTGGGGAGAGGGCAGACGGGGTGCGCAGCCCCCGCCGGGGGATGACCCCGGCCCAGCCCCTTTGTTCAGCACCAAGCTGGGCTCGGGGCCGCAGGAGGAAGAGGCCGGTGGGAAGCAGATCCTGCAGCTGGGACAGTGATGGGGTCAGGGCAATGTGAAAAATGCCAATCACTTGGTTTTTAAAATTTTTAAAGTTTAATAATAATAAAATGGTTATAAAAATAGTAATACAATTAGAGTAATAAAAATTTAGAGTTAGGACAATTACAAGACAATGAAAAGCAAAGAATTACGGACGTCCGGATGCTCTTAGGCACTTAAGCCACGACAAGCATGCCTTGTGAACAAAGGATTAACCTTAAAAGCAATAGCCTGTTGCATATACAAAACACTTCATGATTATGCATATATTTTATTTAAAACAAGAAATTCATATGGTACTTGTCAAAAAGTTTCTGTTAATCCCCAGGCGCCTTCGAGTCTAAGTCAGGCTTGTTGATAAGGAAAACCATAAATTCCTCTTCTCTGGAAAATTTCGGGGTTTCTGTAATTGTTATCTCTGTGTGAAGAATTCCTTGATTATCTTCTCCTTTTCTAATAAGAAGAATATCTCACACACATAGTTTCTATTTTAACTACTAATGCTTAATTTTTATTTCAAAACTACATTTACTACATTATTAGAATGTTAATACAGCATAACTTTCAGCATAATACATAGAGTAAATATCTGCGTAGAGCCATATAATATGCATTTTTCACAGCAAGGTCCTGCCCTGCACACCTGGCTCAGGTGGGACCCTGCCCTGGCAAGGGAGCGGGACATTCCCATTCCCACGGATCAGGGCTGGGAGCAGCACTTGGAGCACGGACATGGAAATACTGGGAGCGACTGGGAGCACACTGAGGGCGTGAATTATTCCCCCCGCCTCCACCTTCTCAGGCCGCCCTGCCAGCTGAGAAATGCTCGCTGGGCCTCGGCCTTGGCCAGCAGCCCCTGGGCTCAGCTCCTCTGGAGCTCATCACAAACACTGTCTGCTCCAGGCACTGCTGCTGCCCAACCAGCTCCTGCTTGCTTTAGGAGCAGCCCTGGGAACTGTTTTTGTTCCCTCGGTGGCACAACATCCCTGTTCTCACCCTGCCAAAGAAAGCTGTTGATGCCAAGTGCGGCCAGGATGAAACATTGCTGGGACTGAAGCCCCTCTCTCAGGGCCCTACAAACAGCGCTCCAAAAGGAGCCCCTTGGAGCTCTCCTGGGCCAGCGACTCCCTCTGAGTGGGGCCTCTCCGAGCCGGGAACTCTCCCGTTTGCTGCACTCAGGGGATCCCCAACAACGAGGGACCCTGGGCCGATCCCCCCACTCCTCCAGGCTCAACCCTTCCCCCACTGGGGAGATGCCAAAGCACCCGCAGGGAGCATTTCCTGCCCTCAGGGGAATTTCTCACAGGTGCCTTGCACTGACTCTTTGTGTCTGTGTGCACACAGGAGTGCCTGTGCTCGGGAAATGTGGCAGAAATGCTGCTCTCTGAGGGGTCGGAGTGCCTTGGATAGCTGAGCCAGTCAGGCCTGTAAGTAAGGTCAAATCACAAGGTGCAAGTGAAGTTAAATGCTGCTAAGAGTTGTTCTTTTGCTATGTTGTTATGTTTAATATAAGTTATAAGCTGAGTTAAACACTGTTAAATGTTATTCCTCTGTTAAATTGCAAAGTCATAGGTTATTAGTTAGGTAAAATGCTGTAAAGTGCTGTTCTTTTGCTAAATTGTGAAGTTTAAGGTAGAAGTTAAGGTTAAGGTATGAGTTAAGTCCTGTCAAGTTTGAGCTCTGTTAAGCTTTTAGGCTGTATTCTTTTTATCCTTGCCCTCACTGTCCTTGTGTCACACACACACAGGGCCAGTTCTCTGATAATTTCTGGTTTGATTGCCTGGATTTTGTTTGGTTTTGTTATTGCTTTGTTTCCTTGGAGTGCCTGAAGTATCCAGTCAGGAGCAGAGCGACTCTTGCCAAGGAACTTTGCCGTGCTGTCACTTAATATTAAAACTAATCTTAATATTAAATTAAATGGTTTTTGCTGATCCCTTGCCAGGGGATTTTTTCAGTGCTCTCAAGCCCTCGTTGGTAACAGGGTGAAGGAGCCCTGGCCCAGGCTCTGGCCCTGGGGGACACGGGGATGCTGCCGGGGGGTCCCTGTCCCCCTGTCACACCCCCCACAGCCCCGGCCCCCGTCCCCGTGTCAGGCTCTGGGGTCGATCTCGTGGAACATCCTCTGGGGGAGGCTGCGGCGCTGGGGGCGGGGGAACCCGGGGGGACAGGGGACCCCGCAGTGCACGAGCAGCGTTGGACTTCTCTGGGGGGAACTGTGAGGGGGGCTGGGGTGGAGTGACCTCCCTAGTGACCTCACACAGCCCCTGTGGTGTCACACAGCCCCTGTGATGTCACACAGCCAGCTTTGATGTTACAACCCACTTTGGGATGTCACACAGCACCCTTTTGATGTCACAGAGCGAACTCTGAGATGTCATTCTCTGATGTCAGAGTTGTGCTGTGATGTCACCGAAGACTGATGCCACAAAGTCACCCTGAGATGTCACTGTCTGTTCTTTGATGTTAGCCTGAGATGTCACAGTCTGTTCTGTGATGTCACAGCCTGCTCTATGAAGTCACACAGCCACCTGGTGATGTCACAACCCACTCTCTGATGTCACAGAGCCACCCTCCATGATGGCAGAATCTGTTCTATGGCCTCCTTCCCTATTCTATGATGTCACAGTCCACTCTGTGATGTCACAAAACCCTCTCTGAGATGTCATACTGCCACTCTGTAATGTCACAGCACGCACTTTGATCTCACAGCTCGCTCTATGATGTCATACAGCCATGCCATGATGTCACAGCCTGCTCTGTGATGTCACACAGTCCCCTCTATCATGCCATAGCTGCTCAATGACCTCACACAACAAACTCTGTGATGTCATAGCCAAATCTGTGACCTCACACAACCCACACTGTGCTGTCACACAGCCCCTCTCTGACATCACAGCTGCTCTGTGCCTCTGGGACACAACCACAGAGGTGCTGCTGTGACACAGCCCCCTCTGGGACATCCCACAGCCCCTGCCAGTGCTGAGCCCCTGTGAGCTCTGTCTGTGCCCTGCTCGTGTCCCTGGCATGCCCTGGCAGTGCCCCAGCCCTGCTGGGCTGTGCACAGGAGCTTCTCCTGGCCAGAGCTGTCTCTCTGCAGCGCTGCCCTTGCATCCCAGGAGCCCAGCCCAGCTCAGCAGCACAGACACAGCACCAGGACTTTAATGACCCTCTGGGGCTTTGGTGCTCTTTGCATCAGACCCAGTCCCTCAGAGTGTGCTCAAAGAACTTCTCAAGAACTCCAAGTGAGATTGAAACACTGCTGTTTCTTTTACTTTGAAGAGATCCCTGTGAGGGACACAACTGAGAAAGTGTCCCCAGGTTCCAGTTAGAGCAGAACACTGGAGGCAGTGATAACAGCTGGGGACAAGCAAGGCAAAGGTGTCTCTTTGCTCAGCTCTCTGGTGCTGAGCACACCTGGATGTGTTTCAGGAATGCAAAGGGCCAAGGCTGAGCCCCAGCCCCTGGCAAGGCAGATCCTGTCCCTCCCTCCTTGCTCAGGGCTCTTCCCAGGATGGGCACTGGCATGTGGGGATGTGCAATGCCAAGGGCAGGACCGTGGGGCGGCCCCTGCCAGGCTGCTGAGCAGGCACAAGGAGGCAATGAGGCCCCAGGCCTGCAAGGGTCACTTGTCCCCTCCTGGACCCAGGGCCAGCAGCCACGGCCAAAGTGCTGCGCAGGTTGGCTCTGTCAGGGCCTTGCAGCTGCTGCACATGCCTGTGCCCTCTGCAGCCCAGGCTGTCCTACGGTGTCCCTGCCCTGCGCCTCTGTCCCTGCAGGCTGTCCTCATCCCCCGGCTGCCCCACCTGGCTGGCCCCTTCCTTTGCTGACAGCTCTGCCTCCTGCCTGCCCCTGCCTGGCCACACAAAGCCTTGGGCTGCTCCAGGCTCCTTCTGGGGGATGTGTTGCACCACAGCCCTGCCCTGGGAGCGAAATTCCTTTCTCCTTACATCCAGTCTGGACCTCCCCAGGTGATCTGTGTGGCATCAGTTTTTTCTCAGGTTGTTTCATATAATGAAGAAGAGCTCTACCATCTCTGAAACCACCCTCCAAGTCCTCTCAGGCTTCTCTTGCTCTGTTCTCTGTCTTCACACCACTGAGCCCAGCGCCCTCAGTCTCTCTGGGTCATGTGCTTGAGGCCTCCAATCCCATCTTGGGAGATTTTTGTGTCCTTTCTAGGTCTTTTCAGACCTAGAAATATTGTGGTCATAGTCCAAGAAAATTTGAAATATTTGTATTGGCCTGGAGTGGCAGAGGAAGGGACGTAGCCTTTAAAATGCTCAAGGATAGATTTCGATTTGATATAAGAAAGAAATATTTGGTGATGAGGTTGACAATTCGTAAACAGGTCATCCAAGAAGTGAATGTCCCATCCCAAAAAGTGTTCAAGGTCAGGAGCTTTGACCATCTGTTCCAGAGGTAGTTGTGCCTTCCCACAGCAAGGGGGCTGCAGTAGATGATATTTTAGGACCATTCCAATTTTAAAAACAGAAGATAAAAAATAATTTAAGGAAAGTTCTGATACCTCCTCATGAAAGACTCACCCAGGGGGTCAATGGCAGAGCTTTCCAGCATGACCTCGCCAGTCGAGCATGGGGGGTTCTGCATTGGCTCTGAGATTCATGATGGAAATTCACAAAGGGCATCTGGGGAATGTGCAAGATTTCCCTTGGGATGCCTAAGAGAGGACCACAGGAAGGGAAATGGTTGCACTATGGTGGTTTGTGAAAGAGCAAACATGAATCAACAGAGAAAAGGGGATGAAAGAGCTGGTCATGTGTAAAGATGCATCCCTGGCCATGCCCTACAGCTGATCCCCACAGTCTGTGGCATTTTCCTCAACACTCCATTGCCAGCAACTGTCTGGGACAAGGGAGCTCTCTCTGCTCTGGGTCCTGAGGGAGGTCCAAGTGCCAGATGCTGGAGTGGGGACCACAAATCATCAGGGCTTGTGTCCTTTGGGGGCCCAGGCTCTGGTGAGACTGGTGTGTTTGCACACAGCACTGGCGTGTGTGGGGCTGGGTGTAAGCACCAGGGAACATCAAACCAGAGCAACCAGCGAGCAGCAGAGGCCTGGGAGCTGCTGTGTGGGATCAGCTCCTGCAGGGATCCACATGGTCTGGATGTCTCTGCAGCTCTGCCTCACATCCTGCCATGGCAGAGCACACAAATAGCCCATGCCTGTGTCCCTTCTCCACCGATTGTGCTTTGGCCTGGCCTGGAAACCTCCAGAGGTCTCTCCCAGGAGGAGTCCCTGTGTATTTCCCTCCCCCATGGCTCTGCCCTTCCTCATCCAGCAGCTGTGGGGCAGCAGAGCTGGGGCAGTGCAGGGACAGGGCTGGCCCTGACAGGGCTGCTGTGGTTTAGGAATGGTGCTCTCCAATTTACTACTCCCACTAAGAAGACCATGTGTCTCCCCAGACAGATATTCCCACCATCATCCCCCACACCACAGGGGCTTTACCCACCTGGGCCTGCTGGATCTCAGCCCACGTTTCACAGTCAGGGATAACCTGGAGATGGTGTCCATGGTTAAATCCACCCCTCGCTCATGAGCCCGTCTGGAGTTCGCATCTCTGCCCTGATGACCCGAGGTGTCCAGAAATAACTCAGCCTTGTGTGGCCAGTCCAGACCCTCCTAAGACACTTGAATCCTGGCAGCCCCATCCCCCTGTGCACTGTTGCAATGCTCTTCAGTGCTTGACCCTTGGGCATGTGAGCATCCACAGGAGGGACTTTCACAGCCAGTTTCTCCCCTGGGCAGCGATGTCTTTTCCCAGTCCAGCAGCCCAGATGGGTTTCCCTCTGTGCTGTCAATTGTCCTTTCTCCATGGTTCCAGCCACCCCACAGAGCATTTCCCACCACCCCTGAGCCAGTGCAGAGGTGCAGCGCTGGCCATTTCTCTCGCTCAGAGCTCTGGCTGTGGTCCAAGTGCTGCAGGGACTGCAGGAAAGGGGACCCCACAATGGGACATTTCTTGGTCAAATACGGACAGAAAGAGTGACAAACTGTCTGTGACTCAGGTTTTGGCCTCACAGCCGCCGCCGTGGTTTGCAGGGAGCTGCAGTGTGGCACGGCCCTGGCTGTGCCCGGCAGCGCTGGCCTGGGAGAAGGTGTCAGTGCCAGCTGGCCCAGGGAGCTGCAGCGTGTGGGGAACAAATCCCTCCTGGCCTCCTGCCCCAGGGTGACCCTGCAGGGCCTCATGGAGCCAAGGGGCCATTGTAGCACTTCAGGGCCATGGAATCAAGGTCACCTTTGTGACACTGTGGGGCCTCGTGGGACCAAGAGGCCATTGAGACACTTCCCAAGCAAGGGGCCACTGTGAAACTCTGGGGCCTGAAAAACTGATACTGAATCAGCCAGATAGAAAACTTCTAACACAATCTGGCTATTAGAAAGTGTTCTGCCGATCAAGAGGGGAGATTTAAAGAACACAGACACCAATGGAAAGAATGATCTTATTTTACTCTGAACATAAAGACAACACAAAAGTAAAATGACATATTCAATAAATATATCAGTTGGCTTTAGCAACAAGCCAATGTCAGCAATGTAATGCACCTAATCATTACTGTGGAAGAGAAAGGAGCGTGATTGCCAAAGATGCATCCCCAATTGCCTAAATACTTTACCACCATCCAGAGTCTGCAGTCGCTGGGGAGCCCCATTTCACAGTGAGGGTCTGGAGAACCCTTCCCAGCAACTGGCAAAATCCTGCACTGTGCATCCACCCATAGGAGAGCTCTCCAAATTCACCCCAAAAGTGAGTCCAGCTTTTATAGGCCCAAATCAGTCACTCAAAGTGTCTTGATTCTATTTTTAGCACAGGAACTCCTGGATCTGATAGCACACCTCCTGACCAGCAGGGACCAGGGTTTGGCCAGAGCCCAGACCTCAAATGGGAGAGTTTTCCCCTAAAATACCCAACAAACAAGCCTCTATTCATGTCAACTGGGAAAGTTCCTTCAAATGATACATTTCTTGCAGATAACTACACCAGGTTATACGGAGCTGGCATAAGCATCATTGTCATGTATTTTAGGTAAATAACACCAATGGTGTTGCTCACGCAGTGCCCAGGATTCGCGCTGTCAGTCAGCTCTGGCCGAGGCCTGCTGCTCAGGGGCTGAGCCTGGCCGTGCTGGACTTGCTGCCCATCACCGAGGAGGAGAGGCAGAGCCCCGGACAGGTCTGCAGCCGTGACAGGTGAGCCAAGGGTGGGGGGACAGTGTGGCACCCACGGGACAGCCCAGCATCACCGGGGACAGCCCGGCAGCCATTGGAAAGCCTGGCATCCATAGGGGCACCCTGTCATCCACTGGGAGAGCCTGACACCCATGGGGACACTCTGGCATGCCTGGGGACAGCACGCCACCCCCTCTGCCTCACCTCTGCTGCCGCGGGCACCCGCGGGGCAGGAGGGGTCTGGGGGCTCCCAGGGGTCCCCGCCCCAATGAGCCCGGCGGTCGCTCCACAGCCGCGCTCCGGCCGGGATTCCAAGCGGTGCCAGCTCCGCCGGGACGAGGACGGACACTTGTGGTTGTCGGGGGTGGCGCAGAGGTTCTGCAGCCTGCGGGAGCTGCTGGGCACCTCTGGGCGCTGGGGGCTGCAGGCACAGGGGCCCAAATACGCCTGGAGCCCACCTATCCCCTCTGTCCCAAAGGTGACACCGGGGGATGTCCCAGAGAGGGAGCAGTGACCTCAGGGAATGGCCGTGATGTCACAGATGAGCTGTGTGATGTCCCAGAGGGGTCTGTGTCATAGAGGCACCACCGTGGCTGTGTGTGAGAGAGGCACAGAGCAGCTGCGATGTCAGCAAGGGGCTGTGTGACATCACAGAACAGGTTGAGTGAGGTCACAGAGAGGGCTGTGACATCACAGAGTGGGCTATGACATCACAGAGTGGGTTATGTGAGGTCACTGATCAGCTAAGGCATAATAGAGGGGACTGTGTGACATCACAGAGTGGCTGTGTGATAACAGAGAGCAGTCTTTGACATCACAGGGCAGCTGTGTGACATCAGAGGGTGGTCTGTGACACCACAGGGTAAGTTGTGACATTACAGAGCAGGTTGTGACATCACAGGGCAGACTCTGACATCACAGTGGGGCTGTGACATCAAAGAGCAGGCTGTGACATCACAGAGCAGACTGTGACATCACAGCGGGGCTGTGTGAGGTCACTGGGTTGGTCACTCTGCCCCAGCCCCGCTCACATTTCCCCCCCAGAGAAGTCTCCCCTGCTTGTGCCCAGCAGAGTCCCCTGTCCCGCTGGGTCCCCCCTGCAGCTGGAGCAGGGTTAGGGAAGGGCCTCCAAGGTGGGGCTGGAGCCCTTGGGATGTGAGCAGAGGCTGAGGGAGCTGGGCTTGTCCAGCCCGGTGCAGGGAAGGCTGAGGGGCTCCTCATCCCAGGACAGGAGGAGATGAAATGAGTCAGGCTGCTTTCAGCATTTCCTCAACCCCTAAAGCAGCCTGACCCCCTTCTCCATCCACCACTGACAGCTTTGCAGACCAGGCATGGTTCAGGCTGATTTATCCCCACTTCACGCAGAGCATCATTGTCATGAATGAGTTCAGTAAAAGTTATACATTTGTTGTACCCCAAGTTCATTCCAACTGTACCCTTGTTGTAATACCCCCCCCTTGTTACTTCTCCCACTGTGGATTTGTTATATGCCCCCCTTGTTCACTAAGGTTGTACCCTTGTTATAATACCCCCCCTGTTACCCCTTGTTGAATCCCTTTACTGGTACCTTATTCAGTCCCTCAGGTATTGCCCCCGCTGCTCCCAAAATGGCGGCCGGAAACAGCTTCGGCAATATGCAAATGAAGTAAAGCAGAACAGAATCCAACAAAAGGGCCTGGAAACTCCAAACCAATGTGGAAATTCGAGGAACCAAGTGACTGGACTTAGTGGGGAGAGTTCCCCCATACCCTCAATCAAGTTTTGGAGGTCACCACCACCAAGGGTAACCAGACCGAGATGAGGACCCCAGTCTACGAGCCAGAAGACGTCTTCCTAGGCACGCCCTCGAGGACGGAAGCCCCAGTTCTGCTGTGAAGCACAACTGTTCACCTCCTCCTTTGCGTCGCCGAAGGGAGCAGCGGCGGTGTGCGCGACTCCTCGGGCCCCCACCCAGAGCTGATCACCTAATAAAGGCCTTTTTAAAGGAGCTGGCCTCCTGGCCCTTAATTTACATCAATCATGATACAACAACTTAACTCTTTCTATATCTATCACAAAATCATCTTTGTATAAAATTGGTTTTGTACAAAAATCCCTTGTGAATGCTGGACATGTCAGATGTTGCTGGGATGTCTCCCATTGCTGCGGGAAGAGTTTCAATGTTTCTTAAATTCTATCACGTTTACATATTTTATGTTGGCAATGAAGAGAAACTTCCTGTGACTCTGAGTGCCACCAGTTCCTGACCCCCAAAGGACACAAACCTGATGAGTTCTGGTTCCCACTGCAGTGGTGGCACTTGCACCTCCCTCCATGCCCAGAGCAGAGCTGCCTTGTCCCAGAAAGTGCCTGGCAATGCAGGGATGAAGGAAACAGGACAGGCTGTGGGGATCAGGGGCAGGGCAGAGCCAGGGATTTGGGGTGGTTGTGAGCCCAGGGCAGGACCCAGCCTGTCCAGATCCCTCTGCAGAGCTTCCTGCCCTCCAGCACAGCCACACTGCCACCCAGCTTGGGCTCACCTGGGAACTGCCTGAGGGTGCCCTCGATGGCCTCGGCCAGATCAGCAATAAAGAGATTTCACTGACCTGGCCCCAGTCCTGAGCCCTGGGGACAGCCCTGGATGTGACTCCATTCCTCAGCTGCTCTGAGTGCCAGGGCTTGCATGAGGGAAATGGTGGGGTGGGGGTAGGGACAAAGTGTGGTTGATTGTCAGCCATGAAGGGTCCTGAATTTCATATCTGTTCAGACTGCATTAGGAGGTGCTGGGGATCAATATCAACTAGAGATTGCTGATATCAATCTATAAACAGGAAAAGAAAACTAAACAGGACAAAACAGTTCTCTCTTCATTGCTTTCAATATAGTAGATTCACTTTGAATACACTTCTGAAATCTGTCTAATTGACCACAGAAGTACTGAAGACTTGAATTATTCCCATGGGCTTGTCTTGTTTGGGTGTTTTGAACAAATGTTAATGAGCCTTTGTCGCTGAATTTCTCAATAGAAGAGCTCAAGAAAGGAGAGGCCTCAGGACAATTAAAATTCATCACCAACCTCCAAGGGGCTGAGGATCCATCCCCATCAGAGCAGCAATGAACAGAAATGGGCACAGCTTTGTGGCTGCCCCAGCTTTGGGAGGGCCCTGGGCCTGGAGCAGGAGCAGCTCTGGAGGGCCCCAAGGCCGGGGCTCTTGTGCTGGCCTGGGCAGATGGGATGGCAGCAGGGGCTGCAGAGCTCTCAGCACCTCAGCCCGAGGGGAGCAGGGCAGCCAGGGAGCCTCCTTTCCCTTGGCCAGGCCCCTTCCCCCATGGTGGGGCTGAGTCCTGGCAGAGCTGCAGCTGCTGCTGTGCCCTTGCCAGGGGCTGAGGCCGTGGGGCCAGTGGCCAGAGCAGCCTGGCCTGAGCAGAGCTGTGGGGCCAGAGCCGGCTGGGCTGTGCTGGGGAGCGGCCCTTGGTGCTGCACAGAGCTCAGGGCCGCTGGCAGAGCTTGCAGGGAGCTGGGCTGGGCTCCGAGAGCCTGGCCCAGAAAGCAGCAGTGTCCATCTCAGCCTGGCTGAGCGTGCAGGGGCCAAGAAGAGCAGCCCAGGGTCCGCAAGTTCTCTGTGTGGGAGCTGAGCTGGTGAGCCCTTGAGCCCTGCCAAGTGCTGGGACTGCACCTCCAGCTCCAGAGGAGATGTGACAGATGGGAGCAGAGACCAATCATTCCTGCTGCATTCTTCATTGTGTTGTCTTCTACAGGTGACCTGGATCCATATGTAGACGAGGTGTTTTGTGCCAGATAACAATGCTAGAGTGAGAAGAAGAATATTTTTTAGCTGACAATAGTATTTCATGCAGAACACACAATGAGAAAAAATCCAGACACATCTGATCAGAAGAGCATCTGAGTTTTTCAGAGGATGAGAGACTCATTGATGTTCCAGTATTCAAACCTGTTAAAATACTTTCCTCAGGGCTTCCTTGAGATGAGAGGTGACCACCAAAGGCCAAGGCCAGCCAGAGCTCTCTGTCCTGGCAGCTTTTGTCTGAAAGCAACCCTTGCATATAGGGAATTTTGGAGGTGGAATCCCAATTTGGCCATTTCTGCATTGAGAAGAAGGATGGATTCTTTCCACAGGAATGAGAGCACAGAGCCCAAGTGTTTCAAAGGCAGAAGAGGAGAGAGGTGGCTCCTGGGAGGCCAAGCCAGCCAGACCTGTTTGTCCGGGCAGCTTTCATCACCGAGAAATCCTTGCTTATACAGAATTTGGGGGCGGAGTCTCAATTTCAGCCCTGGACACCTTGATGAAAAGGACAGTTCATTTCCATTGGAAGGAAAGCACCGAGACCCAGTGTTTCAAAAACAGGTGAGAGGCAGCCCCCAAGAGGCCAAGGGCAGCCAGACCTGTCTGTTCTGGCAGCTTTCATTTGGGAGCAATCCTTGGATGGATGGAGTTTTGGAGGTGGAATCCCAGTTTTGGCCATGGGCACCTGCTCGAGAGGGATGGTTTTTCCATAGGAAAGAAAAGCACAAAGTGCAAGTGTTTTGGAAGAAGATGAGAGGTGGCCACCCATGGGCTAAGGGAGCCAGACCTGTCTCTCCTGGCACCTTTCATCGGGGGGGAAATCCTTGGACACTGGGATTTTTGGAGGTGAAATCTCAATTTTGGCTGTGGGCACCTGGGCAGGAAGGAGAGTTCTTTTCATTAGGAAAGCACTGAGCCCCAGTGTTTCAAAGACAGATGTGTGCCAGCCCTCAGGAAGCCAAGGCCAGCCAGACTTGTATCTTCCAGCACGTTTTGTCTGGGAGCTATCCTTGGATATGGGAAATCTGGAGGTGGATTCCCAACTTTGGCCATGGGGACTTGAATGTGAAAGGTGTTGTTTTTTTTCCCCATTGGAAAGAAAAGCACAGGATCACAGTGTTTCAAAGGCAGATGAGAGGTGGACTCAGGGTAGCCAAGCCAGCCAGATCTGTCTGTCCTGGCAGATTTCATCTGGGAACAATCTTTGCATATAAGGAAATTTGGAGAAGGAATCCCAGTTTTGGCCATGGACATCTGGAAAGAGGGACAGTTCTTCCCACAGGAAGGAAAGCACAGGGCCCCAGTGCTTCAAGGACTAATGAGAAGCAGCCCTCGACATGCCAAGGTGTAAGAGCCCGTCTGAAGCCCCTCATTTTCCATTCTGCCTTCCGATTGCCACAAGAAAGAATCCCTTCCCCCACTGCAGTTCCGGCTTAGAACAGGACACAGCGCAGGTGGAACCACTGAACCGTCATGCTGGCTGTTCCCAACAAGGCCTGGTAAGAACTTGGCAAGGAGTTGGCAAGGACTTGGCAAAGACCTGACATGGAGCCAGCACGGGACAGCCTGATGCGCGGCCTGCTTCTAATCTCCGTTCTTAAGCCAAATGAACTTTTGGGGTGACTCCCGTGGTCCTTCATTGAAGACCCTTCATCTGCCTCGTTACCACTGTGACAAACAAAGAATGAGAACCCTCCTCCCAAGGACTGAGACTGAGACCCCTGCTATAGGGAGGAGGGGAAATTGGTGGTCTGACCACTAATGACATGACCTGTTTCCCTTCAGTAATTCAAATGGACTTATTCTTCATTGGATTCGTCTTGCTTTGGTGGTTTCTGTGGACTCACCTGTTCCCGCGTGGCGATTACAATGGACTTTCATTATTACACTTGTTCCCCCCCTCTCTCCTCTGTGGACTATAATTGGACCCCCGAGTCGACCAGAACTTCGAAGACTTCCCCGACACGACAGACGGATCCCCATCGTCCGGACCGCTGAGGATCTTGCCTGTGTTGGTAGCTATTCCCATACCCCTCTTCTCTCTCTCTCTCTCTCTCTCCTTTTATCTCCTTTCCGATCCCCACTATCGCATTTACTGTTTTGGCCCCTAATAAAGGCGCATTTGTTGTGATTAACTGATAGTCCCTTGTGGTTTGCCTTTGTTGCACTTTTGGGATCGGTGAAAAGAACCATCACGACACCCCGCAATAAGCGGATCGTGACACAAGGTCAGCTGGACCTGTCAGGTGGCCCCCCAAAGGCCAAGCCAGTCAAACAGTCCAGACCTTTTCCATGGATTTTATAGGTGTGGTGTTAAAATCACTTTGTTACAAAGATATAGTTTGTATTTCTGCTGTTAATTAAGCTTAGGCATAGTAGTGAAATAGCTATGCTTGTGTTAAAATGCCTGCTTGGATGGAATAACATCCAATGAACACAGGATGAGGACACCTGTACAGATCTGCTAAGCATCAGCATCCACCGTCTGAAGGCAGTGTAGGCCGGCACCCAGACTGGAAGTGATAAAGAGAAGGAGCCAAAACCACAGCCAAGAAACAGGCATGCTCTAAAAAGGCAGACCCAAGGAGGGGCCATGTCAAATAGTTCCTGGAAAATGTAAATTAGTTAATGGGTATGCATAAGAGTCTATGAATATGCAACAGGCTGATGTAATAGAAAAGGTATTTAAGGGGAATCTCCAAAGAGCTCTTGGCTGAGTGTCAAGATGCACCCAGCCAAACTAACCTTTGCTCTATGGTCCTTGTCTCCTATTGTCCTTTATTAAACTTTTTAAATTTTCACAGGAGAGTGAATGTGTTTTTCACAGTTCCATGAGGTTCCCCAGTGTCACCATGGTGTCCTTGGACCTGCATTGTCACAACTGACCCATGGCTCCATGAGGCTCCCCAGTGTCACCGTGGTCGCTGTCAGAGGCTGGATGAGATCAGTGTTCCAAGACACCTTGGGCTGAGCTGTCAATCAGTCACACAGAGGGGACAGCGCTAACCCAGCCCTGATTGCCCGAGCAATCAGAAATCCCACCTGGGGGAGGCCCACAAAGGCCCAGGGCCTTAAAACACAGAGCACAAGGTCAGCAGCCCCTGCTATGGACTCTGCCTTCTCCTGGGGTTTGTGTCTCACCCACACTGGAACGCCAGGAGCTGGGAGCCACGTGTGTGTCTTTCTATAGAGCTTCTGTCTTTGCATCTCTCTCTCTTTCCTCTCCTTCTGATGCTCTTTCTATGGAACATTTTTTGGGTACCTCAACAATTAAAGTGTTTAAAGGTTTCCAGGTTAAATGGGCTGAGTGAATTAAGTTACTTCTAGGGTGGTTTATGTTGGATTGGATGTTGTATTAAATCCTTTTCCAAAGTTTCTTGCTTTTTTGTACTTTGCCAGTAAAATTTTGGGGGGTCCCAAATGGCCGCTGAGGGTCACTTGGGGATCCTGGAGGGTCTGGGGGACACTTACGGCACAGATGGGGGCGGATACCGGGGGTTCTGTGGAGCGTGGGGCATGACGGGCGTTGTAGTCCCGGCTCCAATGGGGCTCTATTGGGCTGCGAGGCATGATGGGAGTTGTAGGCAAAAGAAAAGACAGCACTGACTCCAGGCACCGCCCCCAAACCCAATCCCTGGCGATGATTGGCTGTGGGTGATGATGGGCGGGAGCCTCAGCAAACGGGAGGCGGTGGAGGCGGGAACAGCCCATTCAACCCCTCCAGTCCCTCCCAGTACAGCCCAGTGCATCCCCAGTTCATCCCCAGTACAACTCCAGTGCCCCTCCAATCCCTCCCAGTACAGCCCAGTCCCTCCCAGTACACCTGAGTTCATTCCCAGGCCCTTCCAGTTCCCCCCAGTGTCATCCATAGTCCGCTCCAGTGTCCCCCTGTCTTCCCCACAGCGTTCCCGCCCATTGCGGGGCAGCGGCGCAGACGGAATGTCCTGCGGCCCAAACCTCCTGCTCCTGCCACACAGCGCCCAGCGTTCTCCCCCTCCTCCTCCTCTCCCAGCACGGCACAAATTCCAGCTCAGAGGAGGCTTCTCCAGAGAGGGATCCGGCTCCTGTTTCAGCCTCAGTGACCCTACAGAGGAACAGGGCATCTTTCAGGCACTTCCACAAGCTCAGGCTTCCCATTTCATGGGGAATCTGGGGTGAAAATGGCCTTTTTCCAAAAGATAATTGCAGAGGAGATGGATTACAAATTATAAGGGAAAAATTACACTTCTTTCAGACAAAGTCCACCAAGTCATCGCCTGCATTTCTTCTTTTCAGATTCTTTCGGTCATCTCCTGAGAGGTCCGGCTTGTTCTGATGCTTTCCATGAACTGATTGAACTCCTGATTTATATCAGTGCACAAGATGTAGAAGCATCTAAACTGAACACAGAAACAAACTCCCTCTGTCAGCCCATTTTCATCTTCTAGATCACTTTCAAGATGTCCATGGGGATGTTGCAATGATGATCACACAGCTCTCCATTTCTGGCTGCAGGCTCTGCAGATTCTTTCTCTGCATTCAGTCAGGCTTGTGCTCCCTAACAATTCCTGGTAGCCCATCATGTTTTCTTAGGGTAGAACAAGAACAATGAAAACCTTACCAATGGCACAACTGCGCAGCCCACAAGGAAAAGAAAGAACAAGTTGTCAAGTTCTTCAAACATTTGTCCTGCTTTGCTGCAAGAGTTGTGCTGCACACACGGTGTGGAATGCCAAGAGAAGCTGCAGCTGGTGGCACATCTTGAGACAGAAGCTGCACCTCGTTCTCCAGGAAAGGTTCTTGGAAAGAGCAAACAGGCCCCAGCCCAGGCGCCGGCTCCTCCCGGGCCCCGCGGAGGACACAGGCAGCGCGGCCGCTGCCGCCGCCTCCGCTGCGGCTTCCCCGGCCCGAGCTCCGCCGCTCGGCAGCGCGGCCGCCGGCCCCGAGCCGCCGCTGTCCCGTTGCCAGGAGCGAACGCCTGGGGATGGCCGGCCCGGGGCGCTTGAGGGGCGCTCGGGGGCCGCTCCTGGCCCCGGGCCGAGCGCTGACAGCCGCGTCCCGCCGGCAGGGAAGGCGCAGCAGGGCCTGAAGGAGCAGTACCGGCTGGGTTCCCTGCTGGGCCGCGGCGGCTTCGGCAGCATCTTTGTGGCCACGCGGCTCTCGGACGGCGCCCCGGTGAGCGGCGGGGCCAGCGGTGGGAGCAGGAGGAGGGGGCGGAGGAGGAACAGGAGGAGGAGGAGGATGGGGCTCGGCAGGGCGGGCAGCGAGCTCAGCCCGCTGCTGCTCTTGGCTTGAAGGTGGCCATCAAAAGGGTGCCATGGAACCGTGTCCTGCACTGGGACGAGCTGGTGAGCGAGCGGGGCCAGTGGGAGAAGCCGGGGCGTGCCGGGCGGGGATGAGCCGGGGCCCGGCAGGGTGGAAGCCGCCGGGACGCCTCGAGGGAGAGCGGGCGTGGGGCCAGCGCAGGCCGCAGAGCATCCCGGGCTGGGTGAGGGGTTCCCGAGCCCCGGCACAGCATCAGCCCCACTGACGGCATCGTGCTCCTCCCGCAGCCCGACGGCACCAGCGCACCCCTGGAGATCGTGCCGCTGGCCAAGGTGTCCACTTTCACGACAGGCACTGACCCAAAGCAGTCTCTGGACCTGCACCATTTCATTCGGGCACGGGGGTTCCTGTCCGAGGAGGTGGCGCGGGAGCTGTTCCGCCAGGTGCTGGGGGCCGTGCGGCACTGCACCAGCTGCGGGGTCCTGCACAGGGACATCAAACCCCAGAACATCCTGGCTGACCTGGCCACCGGGCAGGCCAAGTTGATCGACTTTGGCTGTGGCACCTACCTGCAAGACACAGCCTACACTCACTTTGCAGGTGAGCCCACGCAGGGGTGTGATCTCGGTCCCGGCATCTCATGGCCCAACATCTCCCAGCCCAAGCTGGGTGTGGCAGCGGGGATTCTCCCTTTTGCTGCCCTTCATGGCACTGAGATTTCAGCCGAGTTGCGTTTCAGCAGGGCTGGGTGGAGAGCCAGCTTCCAGCCCTGCTGGCAGCCTTTGCCCACCACTCTGCCCAGGGCTGGGGCTGGGGCTGGGGCTGGGGCTGGGGCAGCCAGCCCAACAAAAACACCCATGGGTGGGGGTAGCAGAGAGGGGGGGCCAGAACCTGTGCCCCAGCTGGTTTGGTGTGCAGGTGAGAAAGGGCTTGGACTGCTCCACTCACCTGGTTTGTTTTGGATTCATAATGTTTCTTGGGGCAATGCAGGCAGGGAGGATGAAGGCATGTTTTTTTCCCTAGCACTGAGTGGGTTTTTCGTTGTCATGGTTGGGCCTTGCCAGGGCTTCTGCTGCCCTCTTCCAACACCAGTGGCTTCTTTTCCAACCCCAAGTCTGTACACAAGTCCCAGGTGCTGGCGAGAGGGCAGCGGTCACCACGTGTGCCACTGGGGCAGCCCCCGCATGCCCAGGGATGCTGGGGCCAGGCTCTGGGAGCAGCAGCATCCCCCTGCTGAAGCCCATCTCTATTCCATAGGAACACGGTCATACAGCCCCCCGGAATGGACCCATTTTGGCTGGTACTATGGCAAGCCAGCTACCATCTGGTCCCTGGGCATCGTGCTGCACCAGATGGTCTGCGGGGAGCACCCTTTCAGGGGGTGCCAGAACATCAGCTGGGGCCATCAGCTCTCACTGCCACAACGTCTCTCTCAAGGTGGATCCTCATCTGTGGCCACAGGGGCAATACCAGTGCTGGGAGACAGCAGCAGCTCGTGAGCATCCCGCTCTGGCAGCTGCTGAGGAGGTGGCACGTCCTGCTCTCCTGCTCTCCTCCAAAACAGGGAATTGATGGGAAAGTTTAGGCCCAGCTCTGAGCCCATCCAGCACGGCCTGAGCATGGCATTAGTGGGGCAAAGCCAACAGGAGCCTTCTCCAACTGACCGGCGGGTTCTGGTTTCTCTGCCCAGCGTGCCAAGATCTGATCAGGCGGTGTTTATCCATGGTGGACTTGGAAAGGCCCTCGTTAGGAGAGCTGTTGTGTGATCCCTGGATGCAGGACATTCATCTGCCCTAGAAGAAGGGAAAGAGCCACAGGCACACTCTGATGCAGGGCCCTGGTAAGTTACAGCTCCACACACGCCTTGGCAATCAGAAGCAAAGGAACCCAGACTTTTTGGTCCTGCCTGTGTCACTGCCCAGGGCTCATCAGATGGGAACATGCAGCCCTGATGCTGGAGCTGAGCTGCTCTGCCCAGCACTGGTGGCCACCTTCTGAGCTGGTTTTGACTCTCCTTGGTTCCCTGACATCTGGGGCCCTGGGCAGAGCCCTGACAGCCTGGTCTCCCCCCCACAGAAAGAGAAGGACCCCCTGGAGAAGCTGTAGCAGGTGGGGCTGCTGCTGCTGGAGACAGCAAGGACGACATCAAGGATGACAACCTCTTGCTCCACCTGGTCACCGGCAGGCTGAAGATGATGGACTTTGATTCTGGCACCTTCTTCAAAGCCAGGCTCCACAGGGAATTTGCAGATGAGTCCACACGCAGGGGATGCTCCCAGATTTGAGCATTGCACAGCCTGGCAGGGAACCAAAGGTTCCCCCTTTGCTGGGGCGGATGCAGCTGATCCTTCAGTCGGCTGCCCAGCTGCTTTTGGCAGGGCTCGGGGGGATGGGCTGGGCTGGGTACAAAATGGGAGTGGGCTCCTGGCCCTGCCAACAGCCCCCACCACCCACCGTGCCCCGGGCTGGGGCTGGGGCTGGGGCAGCCAGCCCGACGCAAGCCAACCCCCATGGTGGGAGCACAGGTGGGACTCCAGAACCTGTGCAGGGGCTGCTTTGCTTTGCAGGCAAGGAAGGGCTTGGGCTGCTCCCCTGCCCTTGTTTGCTTTGGGATCACTCTTATTTTGGGGGGCAGTGCAGGGGGAAGGGAGAAAGCCTGGGCTTGCCTCACCTGTGGATGGGTTTTTCCCTGGCATGCAGGGGTTGGGCCTTCCTCAAGCCCCAGAGAGAGATATGATTTTTCTTGTTTTCTTATTTCCCCTATTTGTCTGTAATCTATTTTCAATCATTTGTTGTGTGTTTTTCTAGAGGAAGCGTTCTAGGTGGGGTCCAGTCTGGATCGGGAAGTGCTTGGGAGCAGCTGCAGTGTGGATGGGCCGTGCCCTTGGAGAAGGCTGAGGACATCGTTTGGGACCAGATTTCTTCCAGCAGTGGATGTCGTCAGATGGGTCCCGTCTGCTTGGCATGGTGGGATCAGAGCTTTGGGGAGATGGCAGCGAGCACAGGAGCATCCTGCTCCGGGCAGCTGCTGAGGGCTGGATGTGCCGTGGCTGGCTGCAGGCTGGGCACATGTCCTGCCCTCCTGCTCTGCTCCCAAAGGCAGCAGTGATGGGCAGCTCTGGGCACCGCTCTGGGCACGGCCAGCATGGCCTGGGCACCACGGGCAGCTGGGACAAGGGCACAGGAGCCTTCAGCTGAGGGGCACTTTCTGGTTTCTCTCCTTGCAGCCGGGCTCTGTGGATGCTGAGGCTGCTCTGGGTTCTGCCAGGGCTCTGCTGGAGCTCAGCACCGGGCCCCAATCAGCCAAAGAAGAAATGGTGTGCCCTGCAGCACAGACTTGCTTGAGCATTTCAGCAACACAGCTCAAGTTTGCAAAGTGCACACCTCCAAGGGAAAACATGCTACCACCCAAAAATTAAACTTGTTCAATAGCTTCTGAAATGAAATCAATCTGGGATGACCCCAAATGACATTTTGCAGCTTGCTCAAGCTGTAGCTCAGGCCTCCTCTGAACAATTCTCTCCCCCACCTGCCTTTTACTTCCCAACTGCTCCCTCTTTTCCCCCAGTGAGTTCCCAGCCCGTGGCAGTCTCCATCACGCTGTTGCCTTCCTTGATGCGCCTCACCACAAGGAAGGCTGAGCCCCTGGCTTAGGGACTCATCCTGTCACTGGCTGAGGAGCAGCAATGTCTCAGAGGTCTGGTTGGATTTTAGTGGCATTCAGAGCTGCTCTCCAGCCCTCAGCTCTCCTCACTGCTGAGCTCCCACTCCCTTTTCCTTGTCCTTTCAGCAGGATGAGCTCTGTGAATTCCCTTGGGCCTCCCCACTCTTCCCAGCCCATGCACCCACCTCAGTTAGGCTGAAGCTGCAGCTTCTCTGTCTCCTCTGGCACACCAGTCCAGTGCCCTGTGCGGGGAGCCCCAGCCCCAGAGCGCAGCACCCAACAGTGCCGTCCGGGCTGGAGCAGCTGCCCTGCAGCCCTGGCTTGGCTCTTGGTGGCAAGGGAATGCTCCCTGTTTGCAGCTGTCCCTGCAGGATGACCCCAGGGCAGAGCCCAGCCGGGCTCCCACTGCAGCCCTGAAGCTTGGGGCAGACAGTGGTCCCAGAGCTGAGGTTCATGGGGAGCACCCGCAGCTGTGCCTGGCACTCTGTTGCTGTGTGTCACAGTGCAGGCTGCCTTGTACTGGGTGAATGGACCAGCCCCTGCTTTGACTGACAGGGGCCTCGCCCATCACATCTCTCCCGAGAGAAGGAAGGGCTTGAGCACAAACACTCTCTGTTTGCCCCATGAACATTGGGCTGAGTGGTCTCTTTGGCTCCAACCCACTTTCCTCCTCGAGCCAACGTTACCCACTGCCTCCCACATCCCCCCCCGTGCCTTCCCACTGCCTTGTCCTGTCAGGGCTTTCGCAGCCCCTCATCCCTTGCTGGCCCCATCCCCTCAGGGTCTCCTTCAGCCCGGCCAACCTGCCCGGCAGCAGCGCCGCAGCCCCACAGGAGCTCCCAAGGAGCCCCATCCAGAGGCACCTCGGAGCCCTCAGCAATGCAGCCAGCAACACACGGGCAGGAGGACACAGATGGCGGTTCCTGCCTGGGACAGGGCTTGTGGCCATCTCCAGGCACCGGTCTCACAGGGATCCCTGGAACTCCCACCCCTGCCCACCGGCTCTGTTGGCAGCACAAAGGCTTCAGCAGAACCACCAAAGGCCAAGGGGATTCTGGCCATTTTCCCTGCAAGCCTGCACGTGCCTGGGCAGCTTGCTGAGCCCAGGCACCCTTTGCTCCCTCTTCCCCTATGCCCTGCAGAGCCTGGGCAGCAAAAGAAAGATCCTGGGAGTCTGTCTATTACTACACATCCTATATTTATATCCTACAGAAAAGCAAAAAGAACGAAAGAACAATCTTGAAGAAACTAAACATTCCTGCTGGCTCAGGTGGCCCCAGCAGACAGAGCCTCTGGGATCAGCACTCTGCAAAGCTCCAGCAGCGCAGCCAGCCAAGCCCCAACAGATGAGGCCGTGTCCTCCATGCCCTGCGGAGCTGATCATGCAGGCTGTCCAAGATGGAATATCCAGCTCTCTCTACTGCCTGGAGGACATACAACGTTTGAATTGACAGGCTTCCAACGCCGACGCTGATGTCATTTGTCATGCCTTCAAGGGCTGAAAGAGAGAGCAACAGAGCCATGGTCAGATCCCGGATCTGAGGGGACCCGAGGAGACCTCCCTGCCAGGCCCATCCCAGCCGGCTCCGGCCACGGCCAGCAGGGAGCAGGGACCAACGAGATCAGCCCGAAGCTGCTGGCCACGAATCCCCCAGGTGGCCCTGAAATCTCTGTGTGCTCTGCCCACGCCGCCCCTCGTCCGCACAGGGAGCAGAGCCCTCCGCAGCCGGGGCACGGCTTGCAGCTCCCCCGCCAGCCCCGCTGACAGCCCGCTGCCCTCACTCACCCTCACAGATGAGCTGGAGCTCTTCCTTCTTCCCCCTCAGCTGCCGCCCGGCCATCCCTGCCAACACAGAGCCTGTCACGGCCCAGCGGCACAGCTCCCTGCCAGCGGCGCTGCCAGCCCTGTGGCCACACGGCCTCCCGGCCCGGCAGGGCTCAGCCGGGCCCTTGCCGCACGCTGCCGCCCAAGGGCACGGCTGCGAGAGGGCGGCAGCAGCGCCCAGGCCAGCCGGGGCTCCACCCCGCCGGGCCCGGATGGCGCTGCCGGGGCAGCAGGCGGGGCTGGGGCCGAGCTGCGGCGGGGCGGGGAGGGAGCCCGGGCTCGCGGCTCACCCAGGAACCTGATGGCCGCCTCTCGCAGGGGCTCCTGTGGGCTCTCCAGGTAGGGCATGGCCTGGCGCAGGTGCTCGGCCGCTCTGCTGCTGTCGTCTGCCAGCTGGAGAGAGCGGCAGGAGGGAAGGCTTGGCGCAGGCTCAGCATCTGGGCCGGGCGCTCCCTGCGCCCAGCCCCGGCCTCCCCTGCCCGCACCGCCCTGAGGCGCGGCCAGCAGCCGCTGGCACCGAGCTCAGGAGCGGGCAGAGGGCCGGCTGCTGCCCGGGGAGCCGCGGGGCCGCCCCACCCCGCAGCCCCGCCGGGCCGGGGCTCCATCGGCCCCGGCTCGGGCCCACAGGAGCCTGGAGAAGAGCCCGCGCGGCCTCTGGCTGCAGCAGCGGGCAGGGGCACAGCTGCCAGCCCCGCACACTGAGCACCGCGCTCAGGGGGATTCTCCAGCCTGAGGCTGGCACTTCCAGACCATCCTTACCAGGCACTCGGTGAACTTCCACAGCTTCTTGTTCTTCACCACCTTTTCAAGATCCCTCCTCTTCAGGAACTTGGCCACACAAAGCAGCGTTTCCTGAGAAGCCTGGAGAGTAGCAGAGACGTGGAGATGGCCCCACAGCCCAGGGCGCAGGACCTGTGTCCGTGTGCCAAGGCCTGGAGGAGGCTGCAGCCCAGCAGGTGCCATGGCAGGAGGCAGCTGAGCCGCCTCCCAGGGGGACAGCAGCAGCCCACGAGTCCTCACCTGTGCCACACGCCCATCCTCATCATGGCAGTGGAAGTAGAGTGGCAGCAGGCTCTGGCGCACGTGTGTCTTCAGGGCCTTTTTGTCCTTTTGCAGTGGAAGAGACACCAATGCTTGGAAGAGCAGGATGGAGAGCTGCTGCACCTGGCTATTGTCCTGTATGAAAGGAAGAAAAAAAGACCTCAGCTTGGCTCAGGCCTGGAAATCCACAGGGCACAAAGCTTCCAGGCAGCAGCCAGCGGCTGTGGCTGGAGGCAGCGAGCCTTACGTGGTCAAAGAGTGGCAGGAGCGCCTCAAGCAGCTGCAGTGCAATGGAGCTGGCTATCAGCATGTCCTTGTCCCGGGAGATAAAGCTGAGGAGCATGACTGTCATGCTAACTATCTCTCCATCTGCGTCGCACAGGAGCTCCACAAGACTTTCAGTCAGGCTCCACATTTTTTCACTCTGTGCGGAACACAAGTTTGTGAAACGTCATCCTGCTGCCGCAGGGCCTAGAGGCCAAAGGGCTGTTCCGGAGCACTTGGGCAGCTGAAGCAGGAGGCAGGAGAGCTGGGAGCAGCTGCCCCAGTGCCTAAAGCCCAGCAAAGCCCAAGCGACTGCATTCCCGAGCGCAGCCTCAGCCTCTGTCCCCTTCTCACCATCGAGGGATTGTCAATGAGCTTGAGAAGGGCCCTGAGCGCCAGGCGACGCCTGTCCCTGCACTTGCTCCGCAGGTGCCTTGACAAGATTTGCAGGACTCTGTTAGCACCGCCTCCACTCAAGTTCAGACACTCGAGGA
Source organism: Vidua macroura (assembly GCF_024509145.1). Classification (NCBI taxonomy): domain Eukaryota; kingdom Metazoa; phylum Chordata; class Aves; order Passeriformes; family Viduidae; genus Vidua; species Vidua macroura. The sequence continues at coordinate 858,846 of NW_026530543.1, forward strand.
CCTGAAAGGCACAGGGCAGTGACAGGGGACCCAGCCGGCAGAAGCCTGGAACCGCACAGGGCTGGGCCCAGGCAGCAGCACAGGGCGCGGGCACCCGGCCCAGGCAGCTGCGGCTACGAGAGGGCAGAGAGCTGGGAGGCAGCTGAGCGAGGCAGTGCTGGCCATCAGGCTCACCTCCACAAGGAACGCCAGGGCGGGCAGCTCCCAGCGTGGCTCCTGTGTGCTGAGCAGCCGGAGCAGGTAGTGAGTGATCCGGGAACACAAGGGGATGGAGACACGGGATATCTCCCTGGCAGGAGAAAAAGTAACCAAGACTTTGGGCCGGGGGACAAACCTCTCCCAGGATGGACTCACAGAGGTCTGGTCTTTCCCCAGCATCCTGCAAGGGGCCCTGGGCTATTTGGGAGGCGGCTCCTTGTGGGTACCCTCCTCTGCCAGCCTTTTCCAGTCTGCTTGGCTGTGCCTCGGTGACAAGGCCCTCTGGCCCACGACCACTGGGACTGTGTGGGGCACCCTGGGCACAGAGCACAAATGTCAGAGGCAGCGGGGAGAAGGGGGTCTCACCTGGCCAGCAGACCCACAGCATAGTGGTGGGTGTCAGCACACAGCAGCGTGTCCCAGCCACGCTTGCGTTCCATTGCCAGCACCACATCCTCGTGCTCCATTTGGCAGAGCAGGGACTTCAGGGTCCGCACTGCAAACCTGTGTGCAGAGCAAAGCCCGGGTCACGCTGGGAGCACTGGCTCCTGCCCAGGGATGTGGCAGGGACAGAGGAGTGGGATGGAGTACCTGTTGGGGCTGGTGGCAAGGCCGTATTGCTGCTGGCATCCCTTCCAGAAGGTATCGACCTCCTCTGGCATATCCAGAGTGCTGAAGAACACTTGGAAGAGCAGATGCACCAATAGGCGGGGGAAATACACCGTCACCATCTGTGGGACACAGGGCACCTGGAGGATCTTCCACATCACCACAGTTGCCTGCAAAGGACAAAGCCCCCCGAGACAGCGCTCAGTGCCGAGGTGTCCGTGTGGCAGGGCCCGAGCACGGGAGGGAGAGGCCCGGAGAGACGCAGGGGGAGCAGCGGGCCTGGTGCCCCTGAAGCTGCCCCGAGGCCAGGTTTCAGCCCAGTGCCTGAGGCAGGGAGATGCAGTGGGGCAAGGAGGATGGAGAGCTGCTGGGCAGGTGGGCTTGGGGCCAGCAAAGGCCAGTTGCAGAAACTCACAGCCAGGACAAAGACACTGGTTTTGTCCCCATCAGAGGTGAATGTTCTGTGCTCTGGCCAACTCCCCAGCACATCGAGGAGTATCAGGTGCACCGGCTCCGCAGTCCTGGGCGAGCACATGATGCTCTTCCACATGGTGAAAGCAGCTCTGCGGGGTTAGAGCTCTGTCTCAGGGGGGTCTGGGACACAGCACCGTGGCCTGGGCAGCAACGGGGACCTGAGCTGGCTGCCAGCTCTGCCTCTGCCCACTGCCCCTCGCCAGCAGCGCCCAGGCAGCCCAGGCCTGTGGGGACAGGCCCCTGAGGGGCAGCGAGGGAGCATGGCAGCAGGCTCGGGGGCTGACATGCCAGGGCTGGCAAAAGGAGGAGCCAGAGGGCCCTGGGGACTCTCTGTTGGTCAGACATCTGGCACAGGCTGTACAGGCTGATGGGGTGGAGAGCACTGAGCCCTGTGGGCAGGTGGCCCCATACCTGTCACAGGATGGGGCCACACACAGGAGTGTCATTACTACATCAGCAGGCTGTTCTTCAGTGAGATCCAGCAGGGCCCTTTTCAGCCTCTGCTCAGCAAACTGATTGTCCATGAGCCACTGGTGGATGTACCTCACCATGGCGGGCACCTGGAGAAGGCACGGGGAGACTTGGAAAGCTGCCAGAGGGAGGAATGTCCCCAGCTTCCCCAGAGAAGTGCTTCCCTTCCCACCACACTGCCATGGCCTCAAAGGCTTCCAGTGACCAGCGGGAGTGGCTTGGGAGGCCAAGCAATTCCTGGGAGGATCAAACCCTCAAACCACAGGCTGCTTATTTGCTTTGGATTGCAAAACCCCTCCTCTACGAGCATATCCAGCAGGGCAGCACAGGTCTTGGTTTTGAAGGTGTGTGAATATGCTCTGAGCCCTGTGCCTATGGTGCTGGTCTCTTCCTCCTGAATCCTCTTGATGAATTTGCAAACCAGGTGTAGGAGAAGGGCAGGAAGCCAGGCATGTTCCACGGAATGCTCCAAGTGCGGTGCTCGGCTGAGCGGTGACAGCAGGCCCAGCCCAGGTGGGGATGGCTGCAGGTACCTCCACTGTTCTGCGGAAGAGGCCACGGGCAGGGTCCTGCTCTTGTGTGCGGTCCACGGCTGCATCTGGCAAAGAGCGAGCGCAGCCAGAGCTGAGGGGCTGTGGGAGAGGCTGGAGAACACAGCCCAGCCCTGAGCTCCCCAGGCAGGGACAGCCCAGGGATGCCCCAGGGGATGGAGTACGGCCGCTGCGGGGTGTCTGCCCGGCCTCTCTTCCGTCCTGTCCGTGGGCATGTCCCCAGGGGATGGGATGGGATGCCTTGGGATGCCTTGGGATGCCTTGGGATGCCTTGGGATGGGATGCAGTGGGATGCAGTGGGATGGGATGCAATGGGATGCCATGGTGCCAAGCTGGCTGTAGGCACCAACCCTAAGCCCAGCTCTGCTACTCACCCTCCTGTAGAGTTTTGAACCGCACCACCTCTTTGATCTCCTCTACTGGGGCAGCTCCAGGGCCTTCTTCCTCCTCCTGCACCCAGGCCAGCTTGGGCCCTCTCAGGGATCTCTGCTCCATGGCAGTGACTGGATTTGAGGCTACTTGCAGGAGAGATGCCTCAGAAAAGCTCCGAGTCAGCAAGTCCTGCAGTTGTGCCTGGAAGGCACCTTCAAGAGAGAAGCCTCAGGAAGGCTACAGGACAGCAAGTCCTGCACTCTGGTCTTGAGGGCTCCTGCCACAAGGACAGGAGACTCCTGTCAAGGATTGTGGTCAGGCCTCGAGGGCACCGGTGGCAGGGATGGGAGATGCCTTCGGGGCACCAAGTCCCACGGTCTGCCCTCAAGGGTCTGGCCTCGAGGTCAGTTCCAGGAATAACGCCTGGGAAAAGCTCCGGGTCAGACACGAACGAGTGCGCTGTGCGGGGGCTCCTCACGGCACCGCTCTGTCCCGTCCTGTCCTGTCGCGTGCTCCAAGCACTCTGGCGTGGTCTTGTCACCACCAGCTCCTATGTCACACCGTGTCACAAAGGGCCCTTGGACACGCAGTCCCGTTCCATGATACGGTGACCATGCAGCACCATGTCACAAAGGGCCCCTGCACACACTGCCCCCTGCCCTGGGGCCGCCCCCGACCCACCCAAAGTGGCCCAGGTTGGAAGGAATTCCTCACCCCAAGTGTCTAAGACAGCCCGACAAGGTCTTTAGGAAAGGCTGAAACCATCAGCAAACGCTGCCCTGCTCTGCGGGCTCAGGGCAGCAGAAGGAGCCCCCAGGGCTGCCGACGCAGCTGTGCTGGGAAGGGCACGGGGCCTTCCACAGAAGCTGGCACGGCCTCCTTGGGACACGTCCCGGCTGGTGGCCATCCTAAACCCGCGGGTGTGACACAGACAAGGCACGTGTGGGCCAGGGCAGCAATGCTGCTCAGACCCCTGGGGCCCGGGGGCGCTGACATCAGCAGGTGTGGCAGAGTCCCTGCCCAAGCAGACCTGCCGCCCCCCGAGCCCTGGCAGCGCTGGTGCCCTTCTCCTGCCCCAGAGACCTGTGCCCGTGGGGGGCTTCTGTGCCAGAGGGAGCCAAAGCCCACGTGCATTGGGGGCTGCGCTCCTGCCTGCAGGGGCTCTTGGCAGGAGCACCTGGAGCAACTGCTGGGAACACTTGGTCACTGTCAGAAGCTCTTACTCCATGCTGAAATTATTTTCTCATTGAAGTTCTTGCCTTCTGCACAAAAACACCTTAGTGGCCAAGGCACGGAAGAATCTGGCAAGTAAGAATCCTCAGTTCAGGAAAGCTTTCCTTCCCATTGTTCAACTCAAGTAGTTCCAAAAATTTGCAAACTTCCCAAATTAATTGGGATGGCCTGAGGAGGATTTGGAATTTTGCTTCCCAACTCAAAGCAGCAACTCATTTGCCTTAACCTCATCCACTGAGGGTCACTTCACAGAACCTAAGATTACACAAAAAAAGGGCAAAACCAAGGGCCATTCTTTGGTTTTCTATGAAGGGATGATAATACCCTAATTCTCTTAAGGAATAAAAGCTCTCAAGAAATCAAAGTCCACTCAGTGGTACAAAAGTAGCCCAAAGAAATGAGTAGATGGCAAAAGGGCGAATCCTCCCCCTGGTACAGATATCTAAGTGGCCAGTAAAGTGCAGCTCTCTCCTCTTGTTCCCTGCAGCAGAATCAGGAGCATGAAGAGGAAAAGCCACAGATATTCTTTCTGCCCTCCCTAACCAAAGCTGTGCCAAAGCACAGATGCTGCCTTCAAAGTGACTCCAATTCCAGCCTCGACCTCTCACCTTCCACACAACTCCTTCTCCAACACCCCACCAGCACCAACCCCCCCAAACTCCCGCACAGAAGCCCTCAACACCCTGCCAGGAGCCCCAGCTGTCCCTGTCCCTCCACAGAGCTTTCCCACCCTCCAGCAGACGCCCTGGTTCCCTGCAGGTGCCGTGGGATGGCACTCAGGTGGATCTGCTCCAAGGCCTTCCCCTGGAGCAAGCTCAGGCTGCCAGGCCTGTGGTTCCTGGATCATCCTTCCCACCAAGCCTTCCTGTGCACGGCTGTTCCATTTGCACCTTTGTGCTCAGCTCGGACTTCTCCACTGACCCACGAGTGCTGGGGAAGGATGGAGAGCAGCCTGGCAAGCTCTTTCTCCAGCTCCCTCTTTACTCTCGGGGAGGTAGAACATTCCACAAGAAGGCAGCTGCTGCCACAAGGAGCGGGTGGCCTCAGGCACCTTTGGCAAGGAAACAAGGCCTTTGTTTGACAGAAGGAAGCACAAGCAATTCACAGGAGTAAACAAGGAATTAGCACAGACATACCGAAGTACTAAGCACCAGTTAGCATAAGAAAAACCTGGCAGGCCTAACTTGACCTGAGAGTGACTTGACAAAAAGCTTTAGCCATAGTCTGCCAGAAGAACTAAGGGCAAATGTGGAGTCAGCCCTGTGCAGGGAAGCCATGAGGAAGACTTTGTGCTGCTTTGGGGCATGGAGACGGCTCCTGGCCAGGGCCTGGACATCAGCTTCAAGTACAGCAATCTGACACAATGTATTTCTAACCCCCTGCCTATCGAATCACCTCAGCAGTGTAAAGATGGATGGTATGTTTGATACAATTCCTACATCAACCCACTGGAATTTATAGGTGGTGGAGAAACATTTCAGTGGGTGCAGAGCCCTGCCCTCCTGCCAGGTCAGTAAAAGGGCTTTTGGCAGAGAGTGCATTTGTCTGCCGATTTCTTTGAATAAGGGAGACCCCTCAGGACTGCTATATCCTGAGGGAACACCATTGGCCTTGAAACCCAGCAGACAGGGAAGATGTGAAAAGTGTGTGCATAAAGGCCTTTTAATTCACAGTTCTCAAAGAGAGCTTTGGGGCTGGACAGAGATGCTCCTGCTCACACCTCTGTCCAAAGGGGGGAACACACCCTGCTGCAGGTGCTTGGGTTGGTCTGCATAGGTCCAGGCGGATGCCAAACCTGCTCTTCACAGCCTTCTCCCTTGCCCTGCCCCTCTGCCAAGTGCAATGAGCCTCAAAGACTGAAAGGACCACAGAGAGCCAAAGGGGGACACTTGCACCTGCCTCCCTGGGAAGCACTTCCCTTGAGAAGCAAGCCCCTTTCCTTCAAAGGCATTTCCCCAAACGTGTAGCTTTCCTGGGGAACACCAACACACTCTTAAGAAAAGCTGGCAAGGCTGAATGACTTCAGGTCCTTTCAGGACAGGCACTCCAGCTGTAGCTCCTATTCCCGCAAGTGTGTTTCCAGGTGGAGGTTCAGAGGTGCAGCCCCAGGCCCTCTACAAACACAAGCTGCCTGCTGCCTTTTCACCTGTCTGAACGCCTGCCTGGGGTCACGGCAGCAAAACAAGGCTGTTCCAGCCAGAGCCCAGAGCCCTGTTCCCGCAGGATACTCTTGCCAGCACCTTCCTGCAAATGGATATCATCTAGGATATCATGCCCTGGTTCCACGAGAAATTCCTCTACACATCCCCCTTTTTCTTTCTGGACAAGCCAGGCTCTATTTACAATAGAATCTAAAGTTTTCTTCATACACAAAAAAATACTGCCAAAGATAATAAGCACAGCAAAAGTGACAAGAAGGATTCTACTTCCTTCCATCAAGAAGGTTTTCAGCCATCCAGTAATTCCACATTCCTTGTACCATTTGTCAAAAGGATTTTCAACAATAGTAAGCTTTTTCATGTTCTCTTGAAGTAGGGAAAGTCTCTTGTGAATGGAAGCAGAGTGATCAGAAAGATTCATGCAACACATGCCTTCAAAATCCTCGCAGCGATGTCCTTGAGCCAGTAACAAGAAATCAGTTGCGGCACGATTGTGTAATCCAGCATGTCGTCTACTGCCAAAGTCAGTGGTGAGCTCACTTAATATTTTGAGGTGATAATTATTTGTTTCCCTGTCCAACAAGCCAGTTATCTTATTAGTTCAAAAGCTCGGGTGGAAGCAACTCCTGGTGCAAAAATTGATGCTAAAATGACAGATGGTCGTCCCCACAATTGAACATCATCTCTACAGTCAGGTCCTAATTCTAATTGGTGTACGCTACGCTTAACACGTTGAGACTTGTGACTTATGGTGAGTACCTGTTGGATGCTGGGGGCAAATGATGTTAATTTGCCAAAGTAACATGGTCCTCCTGCTGCTTTAGCAGGTATGGCAGGCCAGGCACGATCCGCACAAATGAGGAATACTCCTGGAGGTTACATCTGTGCCGTGGCCCTAAACCATGGAACAGGCCAAATCCAATATTAACAAACAGCAGTAATGTTGTTGTACCAAGGGAATCCAGGGGCAATGCAACTACTATTACTTCTTGGTTTGAATGCCTGAAGGTTTTCGGAGCTAATGTCCTTTCTCTGAAATCCAAAAACTAGACAGTAATTTCCTGGAGCAGACCCTGACATGTCAAGCTCCTGAGGTTCTTTTTATACCTGTAACATTCAGTCCTTTTTGCAATTAAGAATGCTCGGGACGCTAGGGGGGTTTGTCGAAATGTTGAGTTGTTTGCAGCAATTAATTGGAATGCCTTTTGTTTCATTTCATTGTTGTGGATATTCTCAGTTCAGTCAGAGAGAAAAAGAGAGATTTCTACCAGGCTGGGCCTGGGAGAGAGTTGGAAAAGAATGTAAAGAATTCACTATGTCTCTTGCTGTTCATATTGTTTATAGATATATTCTGCCACCGTGTGTCATTCAGAGCGCACCCATGGTGTGAGATGTTTTTACTTTAAGACCAATGAAATTTGTCTGCACAATGTTCTCCCTTAAGAGAGTGGTGCATTTGAAATAAACCAGTTTGCCTTCTCGCCTTCTGAACTGGAGTTCTTTGGTCCTGTCCTGCCACAACAACAACAACAGGCGGTAGTACAAAACTCATCTGCTGCTTGTTCAGGCTTGGGATATACTTTACTTTTTGTCCAAGGCCTGAATTCTGTGAGATTGTTCAAAGGAACTCTGATTAAGCAAGTAGAAAAGGGATCAGAGGGGGTAGCTAGTGATAAACAGAATGATTTTTGCCCTGTCTGATTGGCCCAGGTAACCCACATATTTGTTCATGGTTGGATGTTAATCCATGCTGTCTTCTCCAAGGACAGTTTTGTCAGTCCTAACAGCCCTATAATCAAATGAAACAAGAATTTTGTAATTCTTGTTCCTAACTGGCAAAATGAACACCACAGGCTAAGAGCTTGCGTTCTTTTTGTGGCTAAGACACCAGTGTAAGCCTTGGTGAAAAGATGCCAAAAGAAAGCTTTGTATAGGCCATCAATCTTTTCTGGTATCCATGTTTCTGGAAAAGGCTGATCTGGCTCAAGGTACAGAAATGCCCTACCAGGTTCTTCAAAGGTAATACTAACAATGACATCTCAGCAGTCTAAGCACAAAGCATGATCATTTTGCGAGAGGTTCCACTGTATAACAAAATTCTTTCTACAACTACTGCAATGTACCACTATGTCAGCTTGCTTTCCACAATTCTCACAAGCAGAATTTTTATAGCACTTTCTTAACACAGCATTACAAGCTAGCAGACCAAATGATTGTCCTGCTATGACTTTTGACACGACGTCTTCTCTGGAAGGTGGGATTGGTCCGAGTTCTTTGTGGACTCTCTTGAAGATTGGGAAGAAGTAGAGTTGATATCGATATTCCCTTTGTTCTGCTGGGGTTGACATGCAGGGCAGACAAATCTGCTAGGGACCCACAAAGGTTCTTTACCTGTGGAAATGCAGAAATATCCTTGACCCATAAAGAACACTGGACTGGGTCCCTCCCAGTTGCCCGTAGTCACATGTTTTTAGAATGAACTTGCATCCCAGGAATGGTTTGATTTTGACTGTTTTCAATAGCCTGATGATGCATAACAACAGGAGGCCCCTCTCTTCCTTCTGTTAGAGACAAGTAATTCCATGTAAAATATACTTTATTTAACCGTTTACTTGCATCAATCTCAGTTGTCTTTTCTTTCCTCAAGTATTCTTTTATTGTGCGATCTGCTCTCTCGACTATGGCCTGTCCTGTAGGGGAGTGTGAAATTCCCCTGACATGTTTCAGCCCCCCATTTTATCATAAATCTAGCAACCCATAAACTACTGTAAGCAGGGCCATTATCTGTTTTGATTTCTGCAGGCACTCCCATAACTGCAAAACAGGCTGTTAAATGTCTTTCAACATGAACTGCCTTTTCTCCAGCCTGGGCAGTGGCCCAAATGAAGTGAGAGTATGTATCAATTGTTACATGGACACATCTAGACTTTCTAAATTCAGGAACATGTGTTACATCCATTCCCCAAATTTGGAACGCTTTTAAATCTTTTGGGTTTAAACCCTATACCAGGCCCATGATGACTACACTGAGGACAGGAACGAACAACTCCTTTTGCATCTGCCAAAGGGATTCTGTACTGTCGATGCAATGATTATGCATTTTGATGAAACATTTTGTGAAAAATGCCAATCACTTGTTTTTAGAATTTTTAAAAGTTTAATAATAATAAAATGGTTCTAGAAATAGCAATACAATTAGAGCAATAAAAATTTAGGGTTAGGACAATTACAAGACAATTAAAAGCAAAGAATTACAGACGTCCGGATGTTCTTGTGCACTAAGCTGCCAAAAACATGCCTTGCGAACAAAGGAATAACCCTTAAAAGCAACAGCCTGTTGCATATTCATCTATTTCATATCTGATGCATAAATTCCTTGCTAATTAAGAACTTTTCTGGTTTTTGTCAACTTCTTCCCCTTAATCCTGGTGGTTCCATAAAGATGGAGAGAAGGTAGGAGAATGTTTGTCTTTTCCGATACGGAGGCCGTAACTCTTTGTGTCCTGTCACTGCTATCTCTCTGCGGAGAGTTTCTTGATTATCTTATTCCTTTCTTGAGCTAGTAAAAAATCTTACATCGCAGAGTTTCTATGTTAACATTATGTTATAACCTAAAACTATATTTAACACACCACTCAAGAGAATTAATACAGCATAACTTTCTAATATTACACATATCATATTCATTTTAATATTTGTGAAAAGCCAGTCATAAAAGATGCATTTTCACAATTTCATGGCTGTTTCGGGCTTCTTCCAATTTGCTTCTTGGAAGTGTTATTGCAAAACAACTGACTGCTTCATCTGCTCATGCATTGCCTTCGCCTAATCTAATGTTTCACTGATGGCTTCTGATATGCATCATGCAGAATTCTTGTTCTCTTTGCTGAAGCGTGGTATGTAACTGTACAAACAGTTCACCAAGCTGCTGATTTTTTGTTTCTCGTAGCAAAGCATCTTCAATGTGCTGCACTACGCTGACTACACACAATGACTCTGATACTATGATTACAGGCGTATCTTTCCAGTTTCTAAAGGCCCAGCACATGGCTTTCAGTTCTAAGGTTTGGAGGCTGTCTCTCTGTTGCCCAAGGATGATGTGCTTCTGCCACTGATTTTCTGATTGCCACACACATGCAGCCTTCTTCATTTTTCGCCCCGCATCTGTAAACACCTTTGGCCCTTTAACTGGCCTTTCAGAACAGAGTGGCCTTTTGACCCATATCGTTCAAGCATCTTCCAAAGAGGCCCTTTTGGTCGATTATTATGTACAGTTCCTGTATAGCCTATCAAGGCTTCTTGCACTTCAATCGAATGCCACAGGAGCCATTCCAAATCATCTCCATGGACCGGGATGCTTATGTCTGCAGCCTCAGCTCCATCTAGTTCAATGATTCTGTCCGTCTCTTTCCTTACCAAAGCTGCTAATGCTTCTGACCGACACGAAATACGATGCCATAGTTGCATTGGCAAAAACTCCCACTCAAGAATGATGGCTGTGTCCTCCCCCTTTTTCTTTTGCCATTGTAGGATAATGGCAAGGGGAGAAGTGGTGGCGTTGCAGATCAGGAGAGATAATGGCTGATCTGGCAATCGGCGATTACTCCATCCTGTTTGAATCTTATGAGCTACTGCATCCAGGGCAGTCTGTTGTTCTGGTGAACAGGTGCGGGGACTATGTGCCTCGGTGCCATGCAGCCAAGACTGGAAGGGGAGGAGGTCATCATTGGTGATGCCAACTAGATTACGAACCCATTGTAAGTCTCCCAAAAGCCCTTGAGCATCATGCAGGGTACCGATCTGTGCAGTGATGGTTACCTTTTGTGGCCTGATCTGAGCGTCCAAGATGAGCCAACCCAGGTATTTCCATGGTACAGAACGCTGGACCTTTTCAGGGGCGACAGTCAGTCCACAGGAGTGCAAATGGTTGATGATCCACTCAAATTCACTATCTGTTAAAGCAGATTTGGCAGCAAACAAAATATCATCCATGTGGTGATAAATGACCATGTGAGACCATCGCTTTCGCACAGGCTGAAGTGCCCAATCCACAAAGATTTGACACATACTTGGACTCTTTCTGGACCCCTGGGGTAAAACTACCCATTCATAGTGTTTGGCAGGGGCTGCACAGTTGACAGATGGCAGAGTAAATGCAAACCTCTGTGTATCATCAGGGTGTAAAGGAATTGTGAAAAAGCAGTCCTTTAGGTCTATTATTATTATGATTTGCCAATTTTGTGGGATCATTGTAGGAGCAGGAAGGCCAGGTTGCAGTGCACCCATACCTAACATTTGATCATTAACTTTTCATAAATCATGCAAAAGTCGCCACTTGCCAGATTTTTTTCAGGATGACAAATATAGGAGTGTTCCAAGGGTTTGTGGAAGGTTGAATGTGACCTGCTTTTAGCTGTTGCTGCACTAACTCTTCTGCAATGCGCAGCCTTTCTGAGGTCCTCGGCCACTGGTCTACCCACTCTGGTTTTTCAGTTAACCATGTAATTTTTAGAATGGGCAGCTGCCGCCCAGTGGCTGTGGCACAAAATGCTGATCTGTTGTCAGGACCAGTCCCGGTTGTGACAAAACGTCCCATCCAATCAATCCTGGTAAAGTGTGTGGAAGTTGCATTACATCAGGTTTAATTACAATTGCTTGGCCGTCTTCAAACTGCAAAGTAATTAAGTCTTTACTTTGTTTTGGTGCTTTTGCTCCTCCCACCCCCACTGCTTGGGCAACTGGAGATTGTAATTCCCATGTCTGAGCCGACATATGTTGATTAATGATGGTGACATCTGCTCCAGAGTCTAGTAGTGGTTCTAAACTAATTTGTTGTCTGCCCTTTTTCAGTTGAATTTTTGGATATGGTCTTTGATTAAGGTCCAATGTGAAAAACACACCATATCCAGAGGATCCAAAACCTTTATTTCCTCTTGCTTTTGCTACTTGGCCTTGTTTTTTGAGTTTTTCATAATACTCTCGATGTGTAAGGAAGTATTTGTGCAATCTTGCTGCCATTAGGAATTGTTACAGGTGGTTGTAAAGCACAGGCCATGGTTTGTACTTGCCCTATGAAATCTGCATCTATTACATCGGGTAATGCAATTACTCCTTGTTTGCTTGTTGATGACCTGCCAAGTAAAAGCCCTCCGACTCGAGACTCAGCCCTGAGCACAGGGCCTTTTACTTCAGCTGGAATCAATGTTACCTCTTTGTTGCTCAGGGTTACCTCTACTGTGGTTGCCACGTCCACTCCGAGACTCCCTCGGGTGGCTGGGACGCGCTGGTATAGGAAACCGTATTTTCCATCTGTGTCGAAGGGCTGTGTTGGGTTGAAGGGGTCTGTACTTGTGTCTTTGTGCGGAGACAGGTCGCGCTGCTCTGCATGTTTCTTGACAGTTTGTGAGTACAGGCAGCGGTGGCATGAGTGTCAGAGTTACACACATGACACCAAATGGTTTTGGAACAGGTTCGCCGCATATGCCCAAATTCACCGCATGGGAAGCAGGTAGCAGTTTTAATCTTTGTGTTATTTTGACCTTTTATTTTAGCTTGCTTGCCTCTGTTTCCAGACAGAGCAGCTGCAATTACATGACCTTGTTCCTTTAATATTTCTTTCATCGCTGCCGTGAAGGCGGCTGTCTGATTATTCTGTTCTGCCCGAGTGGCTCTCATAAGCATTTTGTCAACTGGGCTCCCTTGTGGTAATGTTGCCAGGATTGCTCTCGTTCTGGCATTTGCTCCTTCAAAAGCGAGATTGCGGAACATATGTTCCTGGAGTTCAGGAGGCAAATCTGCATTATCTTTTATTGCTGCTGACAGACGGTCTAGGAATAGTCCAGAGGGCTCTCTTCTTCCCTGGTGGACAATGGTGTAAGGTGCAGGTTTTTTCTTATCAGGTACAGACAGAAGAGCTCAGTGGGCTAAAGTCTGGGCAATTTGGTGCATTTGAATAGGATATTGTAGCTGAACCTGTGTGTTAGAATAGGGTCCTTGCCCAGTTAGCATGTCTGCCTGTATACCATACAGAGGGTCTCCTACTATTAAATGTTTATTTGCTTCTTCAACTGCTAATCTTTTCCGTTCTCTTTCAAACAACAAATACTGAGACAGAGTGAGGAGAAGGGAAGCAACTCTTGCACAGTCAGCAGGGGCAAGGACATCTGCTGTAGAAATAAACGGAATAATTTGTCGGGTAGCTTCTGATCGAATACCATGGCTAGGAACTGCTTGTTTTGCTGGTTGCAATATTTTCCAATCATAAGGTTCCCAATTGGCTTAATTATTACTGACTATTACAGGGCAAGCAAGAGAACTGGCAGCCTGCCATTCACCTTCTATGATAGCATCTCGAATCACACCCAACCATCGCTGTTGAATTGGATCTTTTTCCGGCCTTGGTGCCTGCGGGGGTATTGCAAGGCATCCGGGCATGGGTGGAGCAGTAGTCTCCACAGGGGTGTCACAGGGACTGGGACGGAAAGGGGTGTCGGAATAGTCTTTAGCACTGACACAGGGTCTGTTCGTTTTTCCAATTGTTCCTGCTGTATGGATAATTCTGCTAATTTCTTTAACACTTCTTGAATTGAGTCATTAGAATCCGATTTTTTAGCTTTGTACTTAGATTCAGAGCGCTTTGACCTTCTAACTCTATCTTTTTCCTCTCCCTCGGACTCAGCCAACAGCATAGATTCGTCTGATGCTATGTCAGTCAAAAGAGGGTACAGGGAAGGGCAGCATTCTTTTCTTTTCCTTTCTGCCCGCAAGCTGAAGCTGCCTTTTTCGGCCTTGCATCACCCACCGCCTCAGGAATTTCTTCTATTTCTGCTGCTTCAGGCACTGCTTCCATATCTATGGCTTCTCTTGAAGGGGGATCAGTTACTTTTTCTAGTTTTTAATCAGCTGCAGCAGACTCTGATGGGGCAACCTCCTCTTTTTGTGATGGATTATTTAGCAACTTTTGCAAATTAGAGCAAACAGGGGCAGAGATTCCTTTCATGGGGACCTTTCCAACTCCAAAAAAGTTAGCGAGACGTGACGGCTTGGAAGGAACTTGTTGCTTTGTTCCACTCACATCGCCTCCCAAATCCTCAATGGCTGCGGCAGCTACCTTTTTCTCAGCTTTCATAGTCTCTGAAGTATTGGTGATAGATTTCCAAGTAACTCCTAACTCCCTTGCTTCTTTTCCATTTTTTCCACCTTCTATCCTGATGTCCCGGAGGTAGTTTCCTACCTCTTGCCACTCAGGTTCACTAAAGAGCAGGGCAGGTTCAGAAAGCTTTCCTTTTTTTTACATGCCCATTTTATTAGGGCTATTACTTCTTCTTCTTTGGTGTCCTCACCTCTCTTTGGGAGGATAGTTGTCAGTAATTTAACTGTCGCGTCTAATTCCATCATGGTCTTACTTGTGTCATGGTTGGACACTGGCGCAATGCCAGCGTCCCCATGAAAATGCACTTTCCTTAAATAAATGCTGTGAGATGTTATCAGGAACAGAGCAGAGCAGGCTCAAGCTTAATAATAAAGAAAAAAAACTTTATTAAATTACTACTAATACAGAAAATACATAAACTAAATTTAGGATGAAGACTTTTTTTTTTACCACTGCATCTCCTTAAAATGCAGTCTCTATTGCAAGAGATTTTAGTTTAGTCTATAGCTAACAAGAAAAAGTCTAGCTAAAAGCTACTTCATCATCTTTTCCTACCTAAATATTTCTTTTTTTAACATTTCAGGTCCTGGACTATCTCTGTTCTACTACAAATTAAGGAGGAGTAATATTTTTTAAAAGCCCTCATTTCCTGGAAAGGGTTAAACATTCAGACTCCCTGGACGGCTGATATCTCGGTCCAGCGTTCCGCCTCCCACGCTGGGCACTATCCCCCCCCTTCTCTTTCTCCTCTGCCGGCGAATTTCTAGGTGCCGCCAGGCTCTCTGTCTCTTTCCCTCTTGGGGGGGGGACAAAGGCATCTCTACTTCTCTCCACCCTTCTGCCTACAGGAGCTGGCTGGGTTCCAGACCCTCAGCCCCTCGGCCTACCTGGACAAGGCTGCGTGGCTTCCCCTCCCCCACCCAGCCCATGGCTGGGCAGGGGAGAGCCTGCACTCTCTGACGACCGGAACCAAAAGAGAGAGTTCTCCTGGGAGTTCTTGCTTTTAACCCCCTGTGTTCTCAGAGGCGTGTCCATACTTTCAGTGGTCACTTTAGGTGCCAATATCCAAACCTGACCACTGATTGGTTTGACCTAACTTCCTGGAAAAAATTCACTTCCATGTCAAACCACGACACTCTACCCTTCGCTTCTGAGAACACACATTTTTAAAATTATTATCAAAATTACATTCAACACACTTCTACATAAAACAATAACTTACACTAACTTTCTACCTTTATATTGGCACTATAACCTAATACATGCTTTGCTCTTATTCTTTTTGATCTCATTTCATAGCTCTCATCTTATCTTCATCTCATCTTGTCTAGAATTCGATTCCCGGTCAGGGAACCAAAAGTGTCATGGTTGGACACTGGCACAATGCCAGCGTCCCCATGAAAATGCACTTTCCTTAAATAAATGCTGTGAGATGTTATCAGGAACAGAGCAGAGCAGGCCCAAGCTTAATAATAAAGAAAAAAACTTTATTAAACTACTACTAATACAGAAAATACATAAACTAAATTTAGGATGAAGACTTTTTAAAACACCCCTCCTCCTCCCAATTTCTAAAAACACTCATCCATGAAACATCACCCGGGATTCTTGATTAAATTACCACCCTTCAGGTAATTTATACTTAAACTATCAAGGGAGAGAGAGAAGTTTCTCTTGCACCACAGACCCCCCAGGAAACACAGCTGCTCCCCTGTGTTTCTCTGTCACACATGGCAACTGCCTGGAAAAAAAAATCTGCCAGTGTGACACTCTCCATTCTATGTCACAGTGCTCTCACCACCGTGCATGGACAGACTGCTCACAGGGCTCCTTTAAGGATGCTTTGCCACGGACTTAAAGATATAACAGTTCAGTTTCTCATCTTGGGACTACAGTCTTCCCTATTTTCCCCTGGGGCTGAGGGGTCTAAAAACAGGACTCATTTTCTTCTTGAAGACAGAGGGTATCACCATTCCTTCCTCAGCTTTCTTTGGTTCTTGCCACTCCTGTGCTGCTTGAAGCTGAAACAGGTCTCCCTGGGTTACCACTGCATCTCCTTAAAATGCAGTCTCTATTGCAAGAGATTTTAGTTTAGTCTATAGCTAACAAGAAAAGCCCAGCTAAAAGCTACTTCATCATCTTTTCCTACCTAAATATTTCTTTTTTTAACATTTCAGGTCCTAGACTATCTCTCTTCTACTACAAATTAAAGAAGAATAATATTTTTAAAAAGCCCTCATTTCCTAGAAAAAGTTAAACGTTCAGACTCCCTAGACAGCTAATATCTCAGTCCAGCGTTCCGCCTCCCACGCTGGGCACTATCCCCCCCCCTTCTCTTTCTCCTCTGCCAGTGCATTTCTAAGTGCCGCCAGGCTCTCTGTCTCTTTCCCTCTTAGAGGGGAGCAAAAGCATCTCTACTTCTCTCCACCCTTCTGTCTACAAGAGCTAGCTCAGTTCCAAACCCTCAAACCCTCAGCCTACCTAGACAAGGCCGCATGGCTTCCCCTCCCCCACCCAGCCCATGGCTGGGCAGGGGAGGTCTGCACTCTCTGACGACCGGAACCAAAAGAGAGAGTTCTCCTGGGAGTTCTTGCTTTTAACCCCCTGTGTTCTCAGAAGCGTGTCTATACTTTCAGTGGTCACTTTAAGTGCCAATATCCAAACCTGACCACTAATTAGTTTAACCTAACTTCCTAGAAAAAATTCACTTCCATATCAAACCATGACACCTTGGCAGGGGCTTGACTGGCCAATCAAGCTCTGGACTCTGCTCTTGAATTTGCCTACCAGGCCTCTCCTGCCTCCAGCTCTCCGGCTCCCAAATCACGTGCTTACCTGATGCTTGGGAGCCTTCCGCATGTAAGTGATCTGCATTTAAGCAAAGGAGTCCCTGTTCATGGTGCCAGTATGAAGAGGGTCCCACGGAGAGCCGGCCGGAGTAATGACACTCAAACCACTATGGCTAGATGTCATCCTCCTTTATGGTCTAATTTATCCATATTTTATCCCTTACTGCCCTACATCATACAATAGCTAATTAACATTCATTGGTTAAGGTCATATGATTACATCTACAAGTCACTTATTGATTGGCTGTTATACTACAAGCGTCTGATCAGGTTATAGTACGTGACAGTTTTCAGCATCCAGCACAGACTATTGTATTCATACAAAGCTTATTGTCTTTCCAAGGATGTCCTAAATACTTCTAAAGTAACTAAAGTATCGCCGTAATCTGCAGGCCAGGGTTGTCCAGTTCCTGCAAAGAAATGCCATCAAGGATATCATGCCCTTGTTCCATGAGAAATTCCTCTACATTTCTCAAATGTCGCACAGATGGTCTCGAATGTCACAGCCTGTTCTGTGATGTTATAGCCTGCTCTGTGATGTCAGACCTCTGCCCTGTGATGTCACAGCTGACTCTGTGATGTCACAGACACAGCCTCGGATATCATAGTTGCACAATTACCTCTGTGCACTCTGTGGGTTGCACAACCCACTCTGTGATGTCATATCCCACTCTGTGACCTCATGTTCCCAGATGAGAAATTGTCTCCAACTGCTGAGCACACACAATGCTCGTTCTCCAAAACCCCGGGCCTATGGAAACCACACAATGCCCATTGTGTGAGAAGGGAAACTGAAATTCACCAGCCTCAGTGTCCTGCCAGCTCAGCCAGGCTGATGGGAACATCGGGGTCCACGACCACCAGGGACCACCAGAGAGACCCCCCAGGACAGAAGAACGCATGCAAAAGGGGAGGGGAAATGTGTTCATGATTTTGGGGAAATGATTATCATCTGTGTGTTTAGTCCCGGACAATCAATGAATATGTGTGCAAAATACAGAATATGAACAGAAACTGTCCTGCACTCAGCATGCTTGGCTTTGGGAGGAGCTATCCCCCGTGCATCCAGCTGAATAAAGAATGCTGCTTCCTAATGTTACATCGGGGTTAAGGAGTGTTCTGTTTTACCGAATTTTTGGTAACTCCCACTCCCAAGGAAAGCTCTGTCTCCTGCTGTTCACAAACAGAGAAGGGCTGGTGGCAAATGTGGTGCTCAGAGGCTGCCTGGGGCACAGTGACCATGAAATAGTCAAGTTTTCAATGTTCTGTGAAAGAAGGAGGGGCATCAACCAAACTTCTACACAGGAATTACGGGGGGCAGACCTGGGCTTATTCAGGATGCAGATTTGGAGAGTAGCAAATCAAGTACTGATTCTTTCAGGGAAACAGCCCTTAAAAACAAAGAGGTCCAGGAAGGATGGATACATCTCAAGAAAGAAATCCTAAGGGGGAAGGAGCAGCCTGTCCCTCTGTGCCAAAGTTGAGCCAGCGAGGAAAAAGGACTGTTCTGTCTGTGCATGGAGCTATTGTTGGAACTCAGGAAAAAAGAGGGTGCATCAACTTTGGACAGAAGATCAGGCATGTCAGGAAATCTTTAAGGATGTTGTTAGGTCGTGCAGAAAGTAGAGTGGTGAAAGGTCAATTAGAGCTTAACCTGGTCACTTCTGTGAAAAAGAATAACAAGTGTTTTAAAAATAAACTAATAGCAAAAGGAGGGATAAGTAGAACTTCTACTCTTTATTAGATGCAGTGGGGAATAAAGTAACTAAAGATAAGGAAAAACTGAGCTGCTTAACGCCTTCTTTGCCCCAGTTTTCAACATTAGGACAGGTCATGCTCAGGACAAGTGTTCTCCTGAGCTGGTGGATGGGGACAGGGAGCAGAACAGCTCCCTGGAATCCAGGAGGGAGCAGCTGGGGACCTGCTGAGCCACTCAGATGCTCACAGGTGTCTCTGGCACCAGATGGGATCCATCCTAGGGGGTTGAGGGAGCTGGTGGATGAGCTCCCCAAGCTGCTCTCCATCATTTCTCATCAGTCTTGGCTCACCAGGGAGGCCCCAGAGGACTCGAGGTGCCAATGTGAGCCCATCCCCAAGAAGGGCTGGAAGGAGGATCTGGGGAACTGCAGGCCTGTCAGCCTGACCTTGTTGCCCGGCAAGATTCTGGGACAGATCACCCTGAGTGCCATCACAGGGCACCCACAGGATGGCCGAGGGATCAGAGCCAGCCAGCGTGGATTTCAGTGTCTGCATTGATGATCTGCATGAGGGGACTGAATCCACCATCAGGAAATTTGCAGATGACACCAAGCTGGGTGTGAGTGTGGATGTGCTGGAGGGTAGGAGGGCTCTGCAGAGGGACCTGGACAGGCTGGATCCAGGCCCAACAAGGTGAGGTTTAACAAGACCAAGTGCCGGGTCCTGCACTTTGGCCACAAAAACCCCTGCAGAGCTAAAGGCTGGGGACAGAGCGGGACAGCCAGGCAGAAGGGGACCTGGGGGCACAGATGGACAGCAGGCTGGACATGAGCCAGCAGTGTGCCCAGGTGGCCAAGAAGGCCAATGGCTCCTGGCCTGGATCGGGAATGGTGTGGCCAGCAGGAGCAGGGCAGTGATTCTTCCCCTGTACTGGGCACTGGTTGGGCAGCACCTGGAGTGCTGTGTCCAGTTCTGGGCCCCCAATTTAGGAAGGACATGGAGGGGCTGGAGTGTGTCCAGAGAAGGGCAACAAGGCTGGTGCGGGCTCTGCCACACGAGTCCTGTGAGGAGCAGCTGAGGGAGCTGGGGTTGTTTATCCTGGAGAATACAAGACTCAGGGGAGACAAGGCGGTGTCAGGGCACAGGTTGGACTTGATGATCTCCAAGGTCTTTTGTAGCCTGGCTGGTTCTGGGATTCTCTGAAACCACCCTTGGAGCAGTTGCAGGAGGAGCCCTGGGCCTCCTCTTCAGAAGCTGCAGCAGCCCAGGTCCCTCAGCTTCTCCTCACAGCCCCAAAGCCCATCCTGCCAGTCCTGCAGAGCCTCTCCAGCCCCTCATTGCCCAGAACAGGGAGCCCCACAGGCAGACACAGCAGCCCAGATGTGCCCCCCTGGCCTGGGGTGCCTCTGGCAAGGGAGCAGCACGAGGCACTGCAGGAGCCTGCAGACAATTCCTGCAGCACTTGTGGGATGATCCTGCTCCCCAAGGGATGTTCTCATGGTGCCAAGTCAGGAACTGCAATGGGGAGTGGGGCCAGAGAGGAAAAGGCAAACAGGGATGGGCTATGTGCAGGGCAGGGAACAGGGGTGGGCAAGAGAAAGAAATTTGTATCAGGAAGAGTAAAGAAAGCAAAGGTGAAGCAAACTAAATACTCAGGGCAGTTTGGGGGTGGCTGCCAGGCAGCCCTGGCTCTGAGCAACAGCGTCTGCAGTGGGACAGGAAACTCCCAGCTGATGGGAACAAAATAATATGAGAAATGGCACGAAAGATGACATTTATTGTGGACAAGATGAAAAAAGTAAAACAAATGAAAAAAGATCCCCACAACTAAACCAACAAAAAGTATCAAAGATGACATTTATTACAAGTGATTTGGAGAAATTGGCCAGCAGTTTAATGTTCCTGAAAGCATCCAGTCATCAGTCTGCACAGTTGCAGCCTTGAGCTCCTGGTTCCTCAGGCTGTAGATGCGGGGGTTCAGAGCTGGAGGCACCACCAAGTACAGAACTGACAGGGCCAGATCCTGGGATAGGGTAGAGATGGAGGGTGGCTTCAGGTGAGCAAATGTGCCAGTGCTTAAGAACAGAGAGACCACGGCCAGGTGAGGGAGGCAGGTGGAAAAGGCTTTGTGCCGTCCCTGCTCAGAGGGGTGTCGTGGTTTGACATGGAAGTGAATTTTTTCCAGGAAGTTGGGTCAAACCAATCAGTGGTCAGGTTTGGATATTGGCACCTGGAGTGACCACTGAAAGTATGGACACGCCTCTGAGAACACAGGGGGTTAAAAGCAAGAACTCCCAGGAGAACTGTCTCTTTTGGTTCTGGTCGTCAGAGAGTGCAGACCTCCCCTGCCCGGCCTCAGGCTGGGTGGGGGAGGGGAAGCCACGCAGCCTTGTCCGGGTAGGCCGAGGGGCTGAGGGTCTGGAACCAAGCCAGCTCCTGTGGACGGAAGGGTGGAGAGAAGCGGAGATGCCTTTGCCCCCACCCCCCCCAAGAGGGAAAGAGACAGAGAGCCTGGCGGCACCTGGAAATCTGCCGGCAGAGGAGAAGGAGAAGGCGGGGGGGGGGACGGCCAGCGTGGGAGGTGGAACACCGGACTGAGATATCAGCCGTCCAGGGAGTCTGAACTTTTAACCCTTTCCAGGAAATGAGGGCTTTTTAAAAGTATTACTCCTCCTTGATTTGTAGTGGAAGAGAGATAGTCCGGGAACTGAGATGTTAGAAGAAGAAATATTTAGGTGGGAGGAGATGATGAAGTAGCTTTGGCTGGACTTTTCTTGTTAGCCATGGACTGAACCAAAATCTCCTGCAATGGAGACTGCATTTTAGGGGGATGCAGTGGTGACCCAGGGAGACCTGTTTCAGCTTCGAACAGCACAGGAATGGCGAGAAACGAAGAAAGCTGAAGAGGGAATGGTGATACCCTCTGTCTTCGGGAAGAAGATGAGTCCTGTTTTTGGACCCCTCGGCCCCAGGGGAAAATGGGGGGGACTGTAGTCCCAGGATGAGAAACTGAACTGTTGTATCTTTGGGTCTGTGGCAAAGCATCCTTAAAGGAGCCCTATGAGCAATCTGTCCATGCACGGTGGTGAGAGCACTGTGACATGGAATGGAGAGTGTCACACTGGCAGATTTTTTCCGGGCGGTTGCCATGTGTGACAGGGAAACACAGGGGGGCAGCTGTGTTTCCTGGGGGTCTGTGGTACAAGAGAGACTTCTCTCTCCCTTGATAGTTTGAGTATAGATTACCTGAAGGGTGGTAATTTGATCAAGAATCCCGGGTGATGTTTCATGGCTGGGTGTTTTTGGAATTGGGAGGAGGAGGGGTGGTTTAAAAGGTCTTCATCCTGGATTTAGTTTATGTGTTTTCTGTATTAGTAGTAGTTTAATAAAGTTTTTTTTTTCCTTTGTTATTAAGCTTGGGCCTGCTCTGCTCTGTTCCTGATAACATCTCACAGCATTTATTTAGAAAAGGTGCATTTTCATGGGGACGCTGGCATTGCGCCAGTGTCCAACCATGACAAGGGGATCGTCAGCACAGCGCTGAAGATCTGCACATAGGAGAAAACCATGAACACAAAACAACCAAGTGCTAAAGAGATGGAAAACACAAGAAGTCCAAGTTCCCTGAGGTAGGAATTTGAGCAGGAGAGCTTGAGAATCTGGGGCAGCTCACAGAAGAACTGGCCCAGGGCATTGCCATGGCACAGGGGCAGGGAAAATGTATTGGCCGTGAGCATGAGAGCATTGAGAAAGCCACTGGCCCAGACAGCTGCTGCCATGTGGGCACAAGCTCTGCTGCCCAGGAGGGTCCCGTAGTGCAGGGGTTTGCAGATGGACACGTAGTGGTCGTAGCACATGATGGTCAGGAGATAAAATTCTGTTGAGATGAAGAACAGAAAGAAAAAGAGCTGTGCAGCACATCCTGTGTAGGAGATGGTGCTGGTGTCCCAGAGGGAATTGTGCATGGCTTTGGGGACAGTGGTGCAGATGGAGCCCAGGTGGCTGAGGGCCAGGTTGAGCAGGAAGAAGAACATGGGTGTGTGCAGGTGGTGGCCGCAGGCTCCGGCGCTGATGATGAGGCCATTGCCCAGGAGGGCAGCCAGGGAGATGCCCAGCAAGAGGCAGAAGTGCAGGAGCTGCAGCTGCGCGTGTCTGGCAGTGCCAGCAGGAGGAAGTGGCTGATGGAGCTGCTGTTGGACATATGTGGTGCCTTGGCACGTGGATCTGTAAAAAAAAGTAATCATGGAATAGTTGGCTTTGAAGAGGTCTTTAAATATCCCAGCAGAGCTTCAGGGCGCTTTCCCCCCACTGCCTGCCCAAGGCTCTGCTGCCTGGAGCTGGTCCTGCCAGCAGCTGCTTCCCTGTGCCCAGGGCTGGGCCCTGCCGGTGCTGCCAGAGCCCAGCCCAGCCCTGGGGGCTCAGCTCTGCCCTGCAGATCCCTCCCAGCCCTGGCACTGCCCAGGGGCAGCTCTGGCTCTGCAGGCTCTGATGGCAACACCAGAGCAACCCTGAGGAGGCTGGAAAAGCGACACTGATGCTGCCTCTAAGGGGCCCTGTGCTCATTTCTGTCACTGCCTGGGTTATTCAGATCTGAAAGAAAACTTTTTTATTTTTCTCAACCTGAACTGGGATATTCTTATCTATGTGCAATTTCCCATCCAAGCAACACAGAGCAGTTGGTTAAAAAAGCAGGATTTCCCCTTTTATTTAGCCCCTGACTTGCTCCGCTCCCTGTATAATCTAATTGGAAAGGTTCTGGAGTTTAATGTCATGCTGGGAGTAGTCCTGAACAATGCAGTATCCTCACCACACAAGGAGAACACTTGCAAGCCTTTCCAGCTGTCTCCTTCCACCCACATCTTGTCCCCAGCGCTGGGAGCAGCTCCCTGGGCCGGCTGAGAGCTGTCCCTGGCAGGCAGCAGAGTTCCTGGCCCAGCACAGTGCCCTGGGCTGCAGGACCCTGCTCTGCAGGACAGCCCTGGGCACCCCTGGCTGCTCTGCACAAGAGAGAATCAGAGAATGTATTCACAGGGTCTGTGGGCATTGGGATGTTCCAGCTTGAGGAGATCACTGCAGGAGCTGCAGCTGCCTTGTCCTGCAGCCAGAGGTTCCTGTGCCAAGGGCTGGCAGTGATTCTGCCCCAGGCACTTCTCAGCACCTTCCCAGCCCTGACTGATTGAAGCTCTCTGTGCCTCTGGGCTGTGCCCGCGCTGGCTGCAGGCAGTGCCCCAGCCCTGCTGGGCTGGGAGAAGAGCTGCTCATCCAGAGAAATGTGCTTCTGAAGCTCTTCTTGGTTGCCAGGATCACCCTCTGTGCCAGGAGCTCGGCCCAGCTCAGCAGCACAGACACAGCACAAGGACTTGAATGACCCTCTGGGGCTTTGTGCTCAGGCCCTGAACATCAGGCCCTGAGAGGGAGCTGAAGAAACCTTTCCAGAACTCCAAGTCAGAATCCAACTCCAAAGTTTCTTTGACTTTTAATGGCTCCCACTGAGAGACACGACTGAGAAAGTGTCCCCAGGCTCCAGCCAGAGCAGAGAACTGGAGGCACTGATGACAGGTGGGGACAAAGAGAAGCCAAGTCCTGGTGCCCTGGGGCACAGCAGGGTCTGTGCCACCAAGGGCTGTGAGGAGACACCTTGTGCTGAGGCACTGGGGCCTCCTGGCACAGCCCCAGCCAGGCTGGGCACTGTCAGCCCCTTGTCCTGCCCTCAGCATCCCCCCCTAGCCCACATCCCAGTGGCCTCAAGGATCTGCTGGAAGGAGTCCCTGGGGAGCCTTGCTCAGGAATGGCCCTGGGGGCTCCACAATGCTCCCAGGGACTGCAGGTTTTTCAAAGGATTTTGGCTTTGGCTTTTGCCTTGGGGTCTCTGAGAGGTTTGTGCAATCATGGCCTCCAATTATCTGCTGTAATTAGTCCCTGGAGAGGCTTTGTCAGGAACAACACTCGGTGGGACTCATTAATGCTTCAAGGTACTTCATTTATTTTAAGGTACTTGGTGTTTCCCTTTAGATGCAGACTCTGTGAGAGGTTTGTGCAATCATGGCCTCAATTATCTGATTTAATGAGTCCCTTGAGAACTTTGTACTGACACTCAGTGGGGCTCATTAATACTTTGAGATACTCAGTTTTCAAGGTACTTTGGATTTTCCTTTCCACACTGAGAGGTTTTTGTGCCATTTTGAGTCTCTGAGAGGTTTCTGTGCCATCCTGGCCTCCAGTTCTCTCCTCCAAGGAGTCCATCAGGAGCCTGTGTTGGGGATGGACCTCAGTGGGTCCCAATAATGCTTTGAGACACTTTGGGCTTTTTCTGAATTTGACTCCTGGAAAGGTTTGTGCAATCTCCTCTCAGGCCCTGAGGTTCCAGGGCTCAGCTCCAAATGCACCACAGGGCTCATTAGGAACAAGCAAGTCCTGACAAACCATGGCTCTGCCTTGATTTCCCTCTGCTCTAGTGCAGTTCATCAGGAAGTTTCTGTAGTGGTTTTGGTTCACCAATTTGAGATTTCTTGGCTGAAATGAACAGGGCTAATGCCTTCATTAATGTTCAGCTCTTTATTAAAAAGATCAGCTGGGCAGGGGGCTCGACGCAGAGCTCGCCCCTGCGGTCGTAGCTTTCCCAGGCAGCCGAAAGGAAGAAGGCATGCAGAGTCGGTCACTGGAGTCCCGAGCAGCAGCTGTCCTTTCTCCTTTCCTTGTGGCACACCGGTGGCCCGAGGATGAGGAGGCGCGGCATGCAGAGTCTGTTGCTGAAGTCCAGAACAACAGCTGTCCCCACTCCTTCCGTGGTGGCAGCACCATGGCCCTCTGTCTCTATCGCCCTGCTTCTCAGAGCCTAATATAGTCTGTTCTTTCTTAGGTGATGGCGATGGTTAAAAGCCAGTCAGGGGATGTGTCTCCCTCTTCCTCAGCTAGGGCATTTGTCTAGACTCCTCTATTGTGTTCAGTTTTTGATTTATATTCATTTTTATCTCCTAAAAATACTCCCATGATCCTAAGGGGGTTTTATTTGCATGTTAGTCCCAGAATGGCAGCGTGGAGGGGTGGGAGGCCAGTTATCTCCAGGTAGTTTAGAGAAAACAAACAGAGCAATTAGCTAATTAGCATTTCAATATCAGTACTTAGCTAGAGTTAGTAGTTTCTCTTAGTGTTGCTATGGGAACTAGGAAGGCCCTGCCCGCGTCTCTGGGGAACACGTGGAAACTGTTCATAACATTGGCCAATGCATCAATTAGTGTGGTGGGTTCAGTTCGGGCTAATTACTAGTGCACTCACTAGAATATACTTACTCATTTCCTGCTCTGAGGTAGGATTAGGAGAACAGCAAAGTGGGCTCAAAACTTTAAAAGGTCATAAAGAAAAGTTTAGAATCGTAAGTAAAAGAAAGAGTAATAAGAATCAGAACAAAACTTTCAGAACACTTCCTCTCTCCATACAACCTGACAATGAAAAGAGACAAAACTTAAAATTTTCAGTCAGTTTTCCATCTCTAGAATAGTCTTTCTTCTGTTCACTTAGGGAGAGAAATTCCTCTTGTTAATGTTATGGAGACTTCTCCACAAGAAAACAGTTATTTCATGGCTTTTCATTTCCACAAACAGCAGCTGCCTGGAAAAATCTGCAATTGTGAAGTCCCTCCCATTTTTTCACAGCTTTTCCCACAGCTGTGTTTATGGGCCATGCCAACTTATGGGATATTAGTTTAAAGATGAGCTGTTTAAGAGCAAAGGTTCTCTTCATCTATTTCTGAAATCATCTTCATCTCTGGGAACAGAGATCTTCTTCTCTCCCTGAGGGCACAGGATCTCATCACTCTGCTCTCTTCTCTGTTCAAACTTCACATGGGATCACAGCTACTGCAGCATTTGCTTACTTTAGCATGGAGGCCTTTGCTGAACAAGTCATCTCCCCATTCTTTTCAATGCACTATAGGGAAAAAGAGAGTCTGATGTATCAATTACATCCTTCTCCATAGCTTTACCAGAGGATTTTAGCCCCAAGATCAAGGCATCTCCTCATCCCTCCCATCTAGGACTCAACTTCCTCTTCACTGACCTCAGTGTCTTCATGTTGCTCCTCTGTGTGCCTGCACTTTCTCCTTTTCTCTACCTAGAACAGAGCTAGACAGTGCTAAAGGAATAAAGCAGGTATTTATTAAAAGGCCTTCAAGGGATACACCTGGGGCAGTACAAGAGCCTGGCCCTGGCTCCATCCTAGATGGCGTCTAGGTCACGAGTTTTCCCTGGGGCAAACAGGGAGATTTGGTCTGGCAGGATGTGTAAAACAATCTCCTGTAATATCTGCTTGTTCTCACACAGAACACTTGGCTGCAGGGACACATTCCCATCGTTCCTGCCCAGCTTTCAGGATTCAACCAGTGCTGTCTTTCCCAGGAGCTGTCCCTTCAGCTGCCTCAGGAGGGCCTTTTGGCCTCTGGACCCACACTCTGGCTCCTTTATTAGCACTGTTGGATCCAAACCCTTTATCTCCACCAACAGCGGTGATTTGAGGTGGATCTCCTTTTTTCCCAATTGTTTTAAAAACTGGCAATATCAATAATTGTGCTACCCTGTCATGGGGTTAAATAATCCAATCTTGTTCACTATTGTTTAACACAATTACTTCAATTTCTCCTTGATAATCTGCATCAGTTCCTCCTCCCATGACATGAGCACTTTGCAAGGCCAAGCTCCAGTGAGCAGTTATGGAACCAAAGTGTCCTGGAGGAATCTGGATTCCTGTTCCTGTGTTGTTAACTCTCATTTGCTTCTGATTTATCCTGACTAATTCCAATGCATGAAGGTCCAGCCCTGCAGCCTCTGGGCTGGCCCTGCCAGGGCCATCACACCCAGAACAATTTCCCAGGCAGTCCAAGTCTCACTGTCCATGGCTGTATTTGCAAATTGGGAGCAGCCGTGCACAGCCAGGGGGTTTCCATTTCCCCAGGGGGCCATTGCTAAGGGCATGGAGCACATCTGGGAGATGGCTTCTCCATGGGGACAGGTTCCCATTCCTCATCTTTTCAACTGCTCTTTTAACAACCCCTTCACCCGTTCAACCAATCCTGCAGCTTGTGGATTGTCTGGTACATGAGAAACCCAGCAGCCCTAATCACTTTATTTCTCACATAACAGACAAAGCATTCCGCACCACAGTATCAGCAAATCCTATAAAAATAGCCAATTTCATCCCTTCCTCCTTTATTCATTGTATGCAATCTTGCAGAGTTTACCACTGACATTTGGGTCTTGGCCAGTCCTGTTCTGTAGGGTATTCAGTGTCACAGTGAGCAGCCAAAGCTGACATATTAGCATTGTCAGCATTATTTCACATTATCAATTTTTAATTATACAGATATCAATATAGATTATTGGGTTATATTATATATAACTATTATTATTGATTTTATTATTATTATTATTATTTTTATTATTATTATTATTATTATTTCACTTGCACAAATGAATCTGAGTTCATGATTTAAACCTTCTTCTGTCGCTCCATGTGGGGATGTTCCAATAACAATTTTTCTTTCTGTTGGTGCTGTTTCCAATGTGTTGTTAACAAAATTCACCCTCATCTTCCCAAACCCACAAGTTCTTTTCCTTTTCCCATATGCAATTTTTGGATGCATTTTAAGACATCCAGGGGTTCAGCCTCTTTTAACCAACTGCCCCACTGCTCACACGGTGCTCTGACCTCAGCCCACTCCAGAGCCAGGGAACTCCAGGGAAGGGCTTCCCATCTGGGAATTTCTGACGGGACTGATTCCTCACATTTACATTTAAAAAGTGACATTTTGTGGTGATCTGGCCAGACTGTGTCAGTTTTGTTTCACCAGTGGGCAGGGTCAGCACCAAAGACACAGACACCAACTGAAGGAATCAGTGTCAGTTACTGTAGTTCAAAGCAGCAAAGAATCACAAAAGGAGCAGCTCAGCAATGCACCCAGCCATCACCACCAAAGATTGCAGCAGTGATTAAGAAAGGTCCAGCCCCAGTTACCCTCAGGCTTTACCATCCCCCAGATCCACACAGCAGCTGGGGAAGCTGTCACAGCCAAGGGCTGCAGAGCCACTCCCGGACTCTGGGAATTCCTGCAGGTGCCTCCAGCCACAGTGTCGTGGTTTGACATGGAAGTGAATTTTTTCCAGGAAGTTGGGTCAAACCAATCAGTGGTCAGGTTTGGATATTGGCACCTGGAGTGACCACTGAAAGTATGGATACGCCTCTGAGAACACAGGGGGTTAAAAGCAAGAACTCCCAGGAGAACTCTCTCTTGGTTCCGGTCGTCAGAGAGTGCAGACCTCCCCTGCCCAGCTACGGGCTGGGTGGGGGAGGGGAAGCCATGCGGCCTTGTCTGGGTAGGCCGAGGGGCTGGGAGTCTAAAGCCGAGCCAGCTCCTGTGGACGGAAGGGTGGAGAGAAGTGGAGATGCCTTTGCCCCCCCCCCAAGAGGGAAAGAGACAGAGAGCCTGGCGGCACCTGGAAATTTGCCGGCAGAGGAGAAGGAGAAGGGGGGGGATGGTGCCCAGCGTGGGAGGCGGAACGCTGGACTGAGATATCAGCCGTCCAAGGAGTCTGAACGTTTAACCCTTTCCAGGAAATGAGGGCTTTTTAAAAGTATTACTCCTCCTTGATTTGTAGTGGAAGAGAGATGGTCCGGGACCTGAGATGTTAGAAGAAGAAATATTTAGGTGGGAGGAGATGATGAAGTAGCTTTTGGCTGGACTTTTCTTGTTAGCCATGGACTGAACTAAAATCTCCTGCAATAGAGACTGCATTTTAGGGGGATGCAGTGGTGACCCAGGGAGACCTGTTTCAGCTTCGAACAGCACAAGAATGGCGAGAAACGAAGAAAGCTGAAGAGGGAATGGTGATACCCTCTGTCTTCGGGAAGAAGATGAGTCCTGTTTTTGGACTCCTCGGCCCCAGGGGAAAATGGGGGGGACTGTAGTCCCAGGATGAGAAACTGAACTGTTGTATTTTTGGGTCCGTGGCAAAGCATCCTTAAAGGAGCCCTATGAGCAGTCTGTCCATGCACGGTGGTGAGAGCACTGTGACATGGAATGGAGAGTGTCACACTGGCAGATTTTTTTTTCCGGGCGGTTGCCATGTGTGACAGGGAAACACAGGGGGGCAGCTGTGTTTCCTGGGGGGTCTGTGGTGCAAGAGAGACTTCTCTCTCCCTTGATAGTTTAAGCATAGATTACCTGAAGGGTGGTAATTTGATCAAGAATCCCGGGTGATGTTTCATGGCTGGGTGTTTTTGGAATTGGGAGGAGGAGGGGTGGTTTAAAAGGTCTTCATCCTGGATTTAGTTTATGTGTTTTCTGTATTAGTAGTAGTTTAATAAAGTTTTTTTTTTTCCTTATTATTAAGCTTGGGCCTGCTCTGCTCTGTTCCTGATAACATCTCACAGCATTTATTTAGAAAAGGTGCATTTTCATGGGGACACTGGCATTGCACCAGTGTCTAACCATGACACACAGGTGAGGCTCCAGCCTCGCTGTGAGAGGGCCCAGCTCTGATAGTGCTGAATGAACAAACTGACAGCATTTCTGCTGCGGGAACATCTGCTTTTATCCTCCTCTTGGGTTCCTCCCAAAGCCTGGCCAGGGCCCCAGGAGGAACCAAGGGAGGTGACTTTGACTGTTCAGCCCCAAACAAGGCCAGATGTCAGATTTCATGGCCTTGTCAGGCTTCTAAATACAGAAAGGTCAATACATGTTTCACTAAGGAGTGGATCCATCTATCACAGCACTAATGACCATGCATATTTCATTAATGAGCAGATACAAAGATAACCTTTGGCTGGAAGGTTCATCCAGAGGCCACCTTTGGCTCAGGGCCTGTTGTTCAGGCCTCACTCAGGGCTGTTGTCCAGGCCTTGGCACTTCAGGGACGTGGTTTAGTGCTGGGCTCGACACTGCTGGGTGACCGGCTGGACTGGATGAGCTCAGAGGTCTTTTCCAGCAGAAAGGATTCTGTGATTCCATGATTCCATCTGCTGCATTCAGCCAGGTCCATGTTAGCAGCAATCATTTGCTCAGAAAGTCTCCTCTGGCCCAGCTCTTGTGGCCTGAGGCTTCAGCTCCTTCAGCTCCTGGTGCTCAGCTGCTCATGCTGAACCAGACAACTCAGAGAGAAGAACACAGTCCATCCAATTCCTTCTGGGACACGGAGAGGGAAGGCTGTGGAAACAGGAGCATTGTTTGCTGTGGCCTCCTCTCTGCCCTTCACGCCTTTCAGCGCTTTGAACCAGCCAAGAGCTTTCTCCAAGAGTGCAATGGAGCAGCTGTTCCTGCTCCCCGGTCTGGCTCTCTCCAGTCTCTCACCTTGCCTGCTTTTGTCCCTCTTGCTGTGCCCTCTGCTCCCCCAGGGCTCGGTGGCTGCTGTCCAGGACTGTGGGACTGGCACAGATCCAGTGGTCAAGACCCTCCTTTCTCTGCCCTTGGAGCTGCCTGGGCACAGCAGCCTTTTCCATCTGGAAGCTCCCCATGGACAGGGAGTCCCCAGCTGCGTTCCTTGCACAACCTCCAGGAGCCCAGGGCTGCCACCTCAAGTCCCTGCTGGCACTGGGGGCTCCCAGGTGGGCACAAGTGGGGCACCAGAGCCAGCAGGGAGCCTGCGAGTCTCTTCCAGCCCTGTCGGCTCCGACAGAGTGGCCAAAGGCAGCTGCTGCTGGTCCCTCTGTGTGCCCATGCTCAGCAGTGCTGCTCCATCAGTCTGTGCCCAGCAACGGGGAAAAGCCTCAGCCCTGCAGGGCCAGGAGCTGCCAGGCTCTGCCTGAGCAGCTCAGCCAGAGGGAAGGGAGCTGCTCCCCACAGGAACCAGGAGCAAAGGGCTGTAGCACCTCGTTCTGGGGCACAGCCCAAATTCTGTAAGGGAGTAACAGAGTTATTCACGTGCACTGGTGGGTCAGCACTGCAGGTGCTGTGCCTGCAAACAAATGGTTTGAGATGTGCAAAAGAATTCTGCAACTCTTGGTTGGATCAGGATGTCAGCAGTGCTGAACTCCAGCTTAGTGCAAAGCAAACACTTTACACCTCTGCTCATATCGGCTAGATTTTTTACATCAGGGTATCCAGAGAAAAGTAAACAGAGGAGTAAATATTTTCATTGTTTATCAGAAATATATATCATTTTGCTGTACATTTCTTTTTCAGGATGTGTTATCTTCTTAAAAAAGCAAGAAAAATATGAAAAACAAGAAACAAATGTGTAGTGAAAAAATTCTGTAACGTTGGATTAAGAGGTAACTGATCTTTTTAAAAGGAGAACTCATTTATTTTGTGCATGTTCTGATGGCCTGGGTCCATCTTATGGACTGACCTCAGCATCCTTTTTTTAAAGACTTTGGGTTTTGTTTCCAATATTAAGATTTTTTTTTTTTTTAATTTGGAGTTGAAGCAATAGGAGGATGAGAGATGGATTGTGCATGACTGTGTCTTGAGGGCAAAAATATTGCAGTTTGAAACTTGGACCTAAAGTATTGAAAATGAAACTTACAAATCCCAGTGCATTGTGTGACAGCAGCTTTTCCTATAGGATGTGCAGCATCACAAAGACTTCATCAGTGGGATTGGGGGTGCTTGGAGCTTTGTCCTGTGCCACTCTGGGATGTCATGAACCAGGACTTCACCTGCCACCAGCCCAGCTCACCCTCTGCCACCGCAGCTCCTTGGGCCTTGTGTCCCCAAAGCAGGCACAAAGTGTTTCTGCTGCTCCCCCTTTGCACAAATCCACAGAGAGCTGGGATTTTTCCAAGTCTCGTGTCTCCATTGGGCCATATTCCCAAAGAACCAGCAGCACATCCTGATGAATACAGCGAGTTACGTGGATGGTTGTCAGCTCCATTTCATGCCTAGAAATCTTGAAACTGCTTCTAATTCTCTCCAAGCTGCACAGCCCTTCCAGAATTCCCCCACAGACCCCTCCAAAGCCCTCTACACCCCCTTCCAGCACCATAAATGCCCCCAAGAGCCACCAAAAACCCCTCCCAGTCCCCTCAGGATCCCCTAAACCCTTTCCCAGCCCCCCATGGCACTGACCAGGAGAGGTTTGTGGACAGGAACATCCACAGCTGAGAACAGTTTGGGCACTTCAGCAGCGTTTTAGGCACTTCCATCCCTTTGGACTCTTCCCAGAGGCCTGGAGATGTTGGAAGGGGGACTGCAGAGAGGGATGAGGGATGCCAGGAGTGGCATTTTGGGGACAGGATGAGGGACTGTGTGTGCCACTTGCTGGGGTGGAGGTCTGGAGGCCCCCCTGGTGGTCCTGGGCCCCAGGCTGCAGAGCTGTCACCACCTCCTACTTTGGGTGGTGGCTCTTGTGGGACCTCTGTTCCTTGGGGCTCTTCCTGCAGCCAGGGAACTTGTAGGGACCCTCCTCCGGGTGGGTCCTCCAGGTGTTCCATGAGCTTTGGGCTCCTACTGGAAGTGACTGCGAATGACTCCAAGCATATTGAGGGCAACTGGGGTATATTGGGAGTGTCTGTAACCCTATTGGGGGTGATGGAGACCACAATGGGAGCAACAGGGACCATGCTGGACAGAAAGAAAGAATGAAAGAAAGGAATTGTAGTTGGTTGATCCTGGCTTTGTATACCCACGAAAGCTGCTCTCTCACTCCCCTCCAGAGATGGATAGGAGAGAAAATAGAATAAAGGCTTTATGGTTTAGATAAGGACTGGGACAGATCACTCAGCAAATGCCATCATGGGCAAAACAGGCTCGATAGTAGAGATATTAATTGAATTTATTGCTATCAAAACCAGAGCAGGATAGTGAGAAGTTAAATAAAGGTTTAGAAACACCTTCTGCCCATCCCTCCCCCCTTCCCAGCTCTACCTCCTCCCCCAGTGAGTGCAGGGTGACAGGGAATGGGGGTTCTGGTCAGTTCATCCCCTGTTGTTTCTCCTGCTGCTTGGGGAGAGGAGTCGTTCCCCTGCTGCACCATGGGGTCCCTCGTGGAGACACTTCTCCATGAACTTCTCCAGGGTGAGTTCATCTCACGGAGAGCAGTTCTTCACAAACTGCTGCTAAGTGGCTCACTCTTCCATGGGCTCACAAGTCCTACCAGGACCCTGCTGCATTGTGGGGTTCCTCTCTCCATGGGTTTGCAGGTTCCTGCGCCAGCACAGGTTTCTCATGGGGTCACAGCTCAGGCATCTCCCTGCTCCGGCACACGCTCCTCCAGGCGCTGCAGGTGCATCTCTGCACTCTGTGCCCTCCACGGGCTGCAGGGGCCCAGCTGCCTCACCACGGACTGCACCAGGGAATCTCAGGGCAATCAGCCCAGCACCTGGAGCAGCTCCTGCCCCTCCTCCTGCCCTGCCCTGGAGGTGTGCAGAGTTGTTCCTCTCACATGTTCTCACCCTGCTCACAATTACAACTACATGATCACCAGTTTTTGTTTTCTTAAATCTCTTATCCCAAAGGCATTACCACCATTTCTAACTGGCCCAGCCTTGGCCCGTGGCTGGTTGGTCCTGGAGCCAGCTGGCATTGGCTCTGCGGGACAGGGAGGAGCAGCTGCTTCCAGCAGCCTCTCACAGAAGGTGCTCCTAGAGACCCCCCTTACCAAAACCTGGCCATGCAAACCTAGTATAAGTATGGTAGGGTTTTTATTACCATTATTAATTCTTGGTTTTGCTATTATCTCTGTTTTTTGCTATTAATATTACTGTTACTATTGTTGTTGTTACTAGTACTTTTAGCCTCTTTGACTTTATATTAATAGTGGCTATAGCAGAAATGGAAACAAAAGTTCTTAATTGCAAGTAGAAGTTATAATTTTGGCAGTTGCCTACCCTGCCCTGTTCTGTGTCATTGCTGTGTGTGAAACTGCTCCAACAAGGGCTCCCTATTTCCCTGGCTAGAGACACGGTGTGGACATGGCCATGAGGGGATCTTCCAGGGGATGTGGGGGATGCTGGCTTTGAGGGAGTTGAGGGTTCCTGGGAGGGACTTGGGGGTTGCTCAGGGCTTTGGGCAACCCAGGCCGATTGGCTCCGGCTCCACTGGGAGACCCTGGCGGAGGTTCTGGGGCAGCTGACCAAGGACCTCCTGCCCCAGGACTGTCCTCATATCTCCCCATCCCAATTCCTGGTGTCGCCTGTCGCGGATGCCTCTTACCCCGCTGTCACACCCCCCCCCCCCCCGGCCCGTTCCCGTGTAGCCCCTGTCCCGGTCTCGTACTGCTCCCATCCCCGCCCGGACCCAATCCCGGTCCCCGTCACGTATTTCCGGTCCTATTCCTGGCCCCATTCCTGTATTCCCGGTCCCTATGCCCAATCCTGTTCCAAGTCCTGTATTCCTTGTCCCTGGTCTTGTCCCTATTCCCGGTCCCCATTCCCGCTCCCTGACTCCATTCCCTGTCCCCATTCCCGCTCCCTGACCCCATTCCCTGTCCCCATTCCCATTCCCTGTCCCCATTCCCGTTCCCTGTCTCCATTCCCTGTCCCCATTCCCGTTCCCTGGCGCCATTCCCGCTCCCTGTCCCCATTCCCGTTCCCTGTCCCCGTTCCCTGTCTCCATTCCCTGTCCCCATTCCCATTCCCTGTCCCCACTCCCGTTCCCTGTCTCCATTCCCTGTCCCCATTCCCATTCCCTGTCCCCATTCCCGTTCCCTGTCTCCATTCCCTGTCCCCATTCCCATTCCCTGTCCCCATTCCCGCTCCCTGTCTCCATTCCCTGTCCCCATTCCCGTTCCCTGTCCCTATTCCCTGTCCCCATTCCCATTCTCTGTCCCCATTCCCGTTCCCTGCCCCCATTCCCGCTCCCTGACCCCATTCCCGCTCCCATACCCGCTCCCTGGCCCCATTCCCGCTCCCTGTCCCCATTCCCTGTCCCCATTCCCTGTCTCCATTCCCTGTCCCCATTCCCGCTCCCTGACCCCATTCCCTGTCCCCATTCCCATTCCCTGTCCCCATTCCCGTTCCCTGTCTCCATTCCCTGTCCCCATTCCCGTTCCCTGGCGCCATTCCCGCTCCCTGTCCCCATTCCCGTTCCCTGTCCCCATTCCCTGTCTCCATTCCCTGTCCCCATTCCCGTTCCCTGTCTCCATTCCCTGTCCCCATTCCCGTTCCCTGTCTCCATTCCCTGTCCCCATTCCCGTTCCCTGGCGCCATTCCCGCTCCCTGTCCCCATTCCCATTCCCTGTCTCCATTCCCTGTCCCCGTTCCCTGTCTCCTCTCACCGGACGCCGCCGCCATCGCTCCGGCCGTCCCCCGGCCCTCACGTGACCGGGGAAACCCCGCGCTGCTCCCGCCCACCAATCCCAGCGCGCGATCGCTCCTGTGTTTGCATAACCACGCCCTTCGCCTTGACCCCGCCCACCGCCGGCTGCAGCCGGATCCGGGCGCTGTTTCCTCCCAGTTCCCTCCCAGTGCTCCCAGTAAGAGCGGTGCTGGCAGGGAAAGCGCTCCCAGTTCCTTCCCGGTGCTCTCAGGATCGCTCCCAGAGCCGTGCAGGGAGGCGCCGCTTTGGGAATCCCCATAGGGAAGAGCGCGGCTGTTTTTGGGTGTCGGCACCTGCCCGGGCCGGGCTGGGAGCGGAGAAGGAGCGGGAGGAAGAGGCGGGACAGAGAAAGAGGAAAAGGAAGAAGAGGAGCTGCAACGGAAGAAAGAGAAGGACGAGGAAGAGCAGCAGCAGCACCAACACCACGCGGTTTCCCCTCCCGCCCGTTCAGGCCGCAGCTCCCCCGGCTCCGGCAGCATTGTCCCCCCGCTTCCAGAACCCGCAGGTGGGTGGGGAGCGAGAGCTCGCCCCAAATCCATCAGGGGGGTCTCCGAGAGGGTTTTTTTGTGGGGCAGGGGATGTTTGGATCTTGCAGGACCCCAAAGCTGCGCCAATAATGCGGGGGGGCCCCTGTACCTGCGGGCAGAGGAGCGATATCGATTTTGGGGATCCCAGGGAGTGCCGCGAGGAAAGAGCCAGGAAGAGGGGAGAGCGCACAGGGGCGATTACAGAGCTGGGGGACCCCGGCAGCCTGGAGGGTTGAAGGTGGCTGGAGATGAGCGGGGTCCGGATACCCCAAGGCTGAACGGGGCGCTGACTTCTAGAGCTAGACTTGGGCAGTGGGACCATCAAACCCAAAGCAATCAACCCTTGTTTTCCTCCCCAAACCAGGATTTCCCGTTCCTAAACCTTGGCCCAATGGAGGAAGAGGAGGCTGGGAGGAAGAGGAAGATGCCCCAGGACACCCAGGCAGGTGAGGAGGCAGTCACTGCCCCTTTCCCCCTCTCTCCTGCTCCTTCTCTCAGCCCAGCCTGGCCCTTGGCTGCAGGACAGCCCTGTTGCCAGTGCCGTCCTGTTGGGGATGCACTGGGGGGATCTCCTTGCCCTTCCCTCTGGCACGGAGGCAAATCCCATCGTCTCCTTGTCCTTTCTCCCCCAGAGCAGGAGCTGAGGGCGGAGACCAGGGAGGATGAATCACCGCAGCAGAACCTTGTGAAAGAGGTCATTTTGAGTGGCTCCACAGCACAGGAATCCAATGGGGAGGAAAATCCATGGAGATTCCGCACAAAGAGGGGCTGCAAACGTAGCCCAGGGAAGTCAGAGGAGGGAACACCCACTCTGGGCCAAAATGGCAGCCAGAGATGTAGCTGGAGCTCAGAGCTGGAGGTCCCCGAGCAGCTTCATGATGGCAAGAAGCCCTACAGGTGTGGGGAATGTTGGAAGAGCTTCAGCCGAAGCTCAACCCTGATCCGCCACCAAAGGATCCACACTGGAGAAAGGCCCTGTGAGTGTGGGGAGTGTGGGAAGAGCTGCAGAGACACCTTTGACCTGATCAACCACCAGAGGAGCCACACAGGGGAACGGCCATACGAGTGTGGGCAATGTGGGAAGAGCTTTCAGAGAAGCTCCACTCTTCAGAAGCACCAGCGGACACACACAGATGAGAGGCCCTATGAGTGTCCTGAATGTGGGAAGAGGTTTCAGACAAGCTGCCATCTCCTCAGGCACGAGCGGATTCACACAGAGGAGAGGCCCTTCCGCTGCCCTGACTGCATGAAGGGCTTCAAACATAACCCCGACCTCATCAAGCACCGGCGCATCCACACCGGGGAGAGGCCCTACGAGTGTCCCGAGTGTGGGAAGAGCTTCAGTCAGAAGTCGAACCTGATTGTCCACAAGAGGACCCACACCGGCGAGAGGCCCTATGATTGTGGGCAATGTGGGAAGAGATTCAGCCAGAGCTCTGAACTAATGCATCACCTGAGGATCCACTCTGGGGAACGGCCCTACGAGTGTGGCAAATGTGGGAAGAGCTTCAGTCGGAACTACCACCTGATGATCCACCAGAGGAGCCACACTGGGGAGCGGCCCTACAAATGTGGGGAGTGCCAGAAGAGGTTTCAAAGCAGCTCAGATCTCCTTGTACATCAGCGGATTCACACAGATGAGAGGCCCTTCCGCTGCCCTGACTGTGGGAAGGGCTTCAAGCACAACTCCACCCTCGTCACCCACCGGCGCATCCACACCGGGGAGAGGCCCTATGAGTGTCCCAGCTGTGGCAAGAGCTTCAGCCAGAGGTCAGCCTTGACCCAACACCAATGGAGGCACCACTATGGCAGCCCTGCGAGCACCCCAGTTGTGGGAAGAGCTTTGTGCCCTGCTCCAGCTCCATCCCCCATGGGAGGATCTGCACTGGATTTTCCCCAGTGACCCCCAGTGGGCAGAGCCCCAGTGATCCGTGGTGCCGGTGATCTGTGTTGGGAAGACAACTGGCTGGGGCTCCACCTCTTGATGATTCCATGTGGCCTGGATTATCTTTTCATTTCTCTTTGTCTTTTCAAGACACCCAAAAGCATAAAAAAGGTAAAAATAAAAACACTGAACTAAGACAAGGATGGGGGGATCTTCCAGGGGATCTGGGGGATGCTGGGTTCCAGTGAGTTGAGGGTTCCTTGGCAGGACTTGGGGTTGCTCAGGGCTTGGCTCAGTTTTTCCCAGGCTGAGCGGTTCTGGCTGAGCTGGGAGATCGTGGTGGAGTTTCTTGGGCAGCTGATCAAGGACCCCCTGCCCTGGAACTGTCCCCATGTCTCCCTGTCCTGGTTCCTGGTGTCCCCTGTCCACAATCCCCCCTCCCCCTCCTGTCAGTCCCCTTGCTCCCCACCCATTCCCATGTCACCACACTCCTCATCCTGTCCTGCTTCCATCCCTGTCTGGACCCCCTTCCCAGTCTCATTCCCCATCCTGGTCCAGTATTCTTTGTCTGGCTGCTGTTCCCATATTCCCAGTCTCATATTCCCAGTCCCGTTTCCTGTTGTGCTTCCGTTCCCATATTTCCATTTCTATGTTCCCTATCCCATTCCCATATGCCCATATTCCCAGTCCCATTCCTGTATGCCCATTTGCGATCCTGGTCCCATCTTCCTAACCCCCATCCCATATTCACTGTCTCTCTCTCTTTCCATATTCTCCGTCCCGTTCCCATATTTCCATTCCCATTTCCTGTCCCCATTCCCGCTCCCTGTCCCCTCCCCAGAACCCACAGGTGAGCAGAGAGGAGGAGCTCACCCCAAATCCATCAGGGATGTCACCAGGAGGGTTTTTTTTGCGGGGTAGGAGATGCTTGAATCTTCCAGGACCCCAGAGCTGATCCGGAAATACCCATTTGGGGGATCTTGGGGGGGTCCCATGTGGCGATTGGCCCAGTACTGCTGGGCAGAGGGATGATACCGGGTTCGGGAATCCCCAGGAGAGCCAGGGATAAACGTGAGAGCCCTGAAGGTGGAAGAGTGCAGAGGGGTGATCCTGGAGCAGGGGGATCCCCGGCTGCCAGGAGGGGTGAGGGAGGCTAGAGATGAGCGTTCTGATCGGTTTTACGGCACAGGAATCCAACGGAGAGAAAAAGCCCCAGAGATCCCACAGGAGGAAGGGCTGTAAATGCCAATCAAGGGGTTCTGAGGAAGGCAGCCAGAGCTAAAAGCTGTTGGTCCATGAGCAGCTTTACGATGGGGAGAAGCCCTACAAGTGCTCAGAATGTGGGAAGAGCTTCAGCAAGAGATCCTCCCTGACATGCCACTGGAGAAACCACACGGGGGAGAGGTCCTATGAGTGTGGGGCGTGTGGAAAGAGCTTCTGTGAGGGTGCCAA
Organism: Vidua macroura; assembly: GCF_024509145.1. Classification (NCBI taxonomy): domain Eukaryota; kingdom Metazoa; phylum Chordata; class Aves; order Passeriformes; family Viduidae; genus Vidua; species Vidua macroura. The sequence continues at coordinate 898,718 of NW_026530543.1, forward strand.
GTTGCTCATCCACCAGAGGATCCACACAGGTGAGAGGCCCTACGAGTGTGATAAATTCTGGACAAGATTTCAGATCAGTTCCACTCTTGTGAAGCATCAGCGGATCCACAAAGATGAGAGGCCCTTTCGCTGCCCTGACTGCAGGAAGGGATTCAACCATAATTGCACCCTCATCAAGCACCGGCACATCCACACCAGGGAGAGGCCGTATCATTGTCCCAAGTGTGGGAAGAGCTTCTCACAGAACTCTTACCTTGACCCAACACCAACGGAGGCACCACAGAGGAAGCCCTGCGAGTGCCACAAGTTCAGAAGGAGCTTTGTGCGCTGCTCCAGCTCCATCTCCCATGGGAGGATCCGCGCTGGATGATCCCCAGTGACTCCCACTGGGCAGAGCCCTGGTGATCCTTGGTGCCAGTGATCCTCTGGTGATCCGTGTTGGGAAGACACCTGGCTGAGGGGCTCCACATCCTCCTGGCTCCCTGTGTGCACCCAGACACATCCACAGACCAACATCAGAAATCCATTGTGGAGAGCAGATTTGCTAACATCTGACCCCAGAAAAATGTCACTTTTTGCATCTTCTGGTGGCATTAAGCAATACTGGATGGCCTTGCAGGTCTTCTCCAACATAAATCCATTCTTTTAGTTCTCTCTGGCCCACAGCTGTCTTTCACAGCCAAATGGGGACAAACTGGGGCAAAACCTCTGATTTTGGAGACAGTGGGATGGAAACCCCTCCAAATAGGTTCTTCCCACCCACCTAAGCACATGGATGCTCTGCTGGCAGGGACATGTAAATAATTTTGTTTTGGCCTTGATTTTCTGTTCCTCTCTGTTCATCCCTTTGAAACCCCTGAAACTGGGGTAAAAATAAAGATGTTGAACTAAGGCATGGATGGGGGCATGGGAGGACAATGACATGGGTGGGGACAAGGGGGGACATGGAAATAGATGGGGACATGGGCAACACAGACATAAGTTGGGACATGGGGCACACAGACACAGAGAGTGACATGGGTGTGATGACCTAAGTTTTAGCTTTCATATTTTTCAGATTCTGTACTGCCTTGGTGTGTAACTCTGAACTTTGTTTTAATTGTTAGTAATTTCACTTCATAGGGTAGTTAGAAAAAACGATCCTTTTCCAGCTTGAGAAACCAAGGACAACCATTACAGCCTCAGGCCCAAAAAGCATACACAATAGTGAATTGAAGGGAGGAAACAAGGAGGATGGGACTTCATAACCTGAAGCTGTAATTGGACAACTAACTCCAATATGTAAATGGTTATTTACCAAACTATTATTTATGAAAGTGTGAAAAACTTATAAAAGTGTGAAAACTTGTGACCTGTGATCCCTCTTAGGTAGAGCCCTGGCCAGGCTCTTGTACTACCCAAGGTATATCCTTTAAAGGCCTTTTCATAAATATCTACTTTATTCCCTTAACTCTGTCTAGCCTCTGTTCCAGGTGAGCCTCTCACAGGCATCAGTTCTGGCACCCCATGAAGGGACAAAAGGCATCTGGAAAACCCCCTGGACCAGAGGAACACCTAGCTGCCCCCCCAACTCCTGCCAGCACTCCCAGGGTGCCCCAGCTGCAGTACTGAAGGTATCAGAGCCCAAGAAGGCTTGGGTCTGGCACAGACGCACTGAATGAGTAACTGAATAAAGGGGGTATTCTGTTTTAGCACCTGAGTTAGGTGTTAGGAGATCTCTTGTAGTTTTGTTTAGTGTGGAAGGACCCTAGGGGGTCCAGGGGTGGAGTTGCTTTACATTCACTTTCTGTCTCATCCACTAGAGTAAGAGAGGACATGCTCTGAAAAAGCATGCCTTTAGTAGTACAATGGTAAGCAATGGCCTGAGGCCAGGGGTAGTGCTGTAGGTTAGCTCCTGTGCTATGGATCCAAAGCTTGTGAGTTCTAATCCTGCATCTTACTTCTTCTTGCTTGCTCTTTCGCTCTATCTCTTGCTGGTTCTTTTGATCTCAGCAGACTTTCCTACTCATAAGTGTTAAGATGGGGTATGTATTCTCCTGTGATTGTAATAGTAATATCCCGAGAAACAGTCCTCTGGGGTTAGTATTGAAAAACTGGCACGAACTAACAGGTGGTAAGTCATTGCTTTTTAAACCCAGACTTATCAGGCTCTCAGAAAAGATGTGGCCAGCGTATGAACTAGACAACAATGAGACGTGGCCTGAATTCGGTAGTTTCGGTAAGAAGTTATATCAAGTTTAATATCCTGCATATGGGAGGACAAATATTTCGACATGTTAGAATATGCTAGGCTTTTTATGGTATTAGCATGTCAGCAAAGCCCATCAACAAACAAAAAGGAACAGCATATATTGGTTTTAAAGAAAAAAGAGGGGGAAAGTAAAAACAGTCGATATTGAGCAGTGGATGTAAAGATAAGGAGGAGGCAGGGTTAGACCTCTGATTTGAAGGCAGGGCCCACCCTGGCCATACTTGTGGCAGGCCCAGGCAGGGCCCCTCCACCCCTGCCACCGGTGCCAGTGCTGTCGGTGCCACCCCCGGCAGTCGTCCGAGCATGTGGGGGTGGGGTGGCATGAGGGGTCCGTGCCCTTACTGTGCTCCCAGCCAGTGAAGGAGGAGGGGGGAGGGCTCCAGCAGCCACCCTCCCCACTGCCATGGCCGTCCGCTCCAGCTGAGTCCCCCCTTCCATCCCCACTCCTGGGGTGGCGGGGTTAGGGGGGGCAGAGCCTTCTGCCCAGAGGGCAGAGAGGGGACCACCCATGGGGGGAATGGGGCTTCTGCTCACACTTTCCATAGCAAGCCCAAAGAGTGCGGAGCAGGCTCGGGAGTTGACATCTTCACAGCGAGCAGGCACACAGCCCGGCTTCCACCACGGTGTAAGTCATGCTTAGCGCTTTCCAGAATTGGGATTGGTCAAAGCAGATGTACTACTCCAGCAGAGTCGACAGAGCCAGACAGCTCTTGCTCAAGTAACTCCGAGGAGGAGGAGAATGAGATTATTGCTACCCCAAGCAAGCAAAGGAGGGGAAAGATAGCTAAAAAGGCCATTAAAGAATGCAGCCCCATAGCGAAATGTACTAGGTCAAAAAGGAAAAAAGGAAAAGAACCAGTTTTGCAAGCGCCCTTGTGGCAGGCAGTCAGCAGCCAGGGGCCAATATGTGTAAAGGTTCCATACTCCCTTATCGAGTTGAAACAGTGGAAAACTACTGTGGGGAAATATAAAGAGAATTCAGATAAGATGGCAAAATTAGTAGAAAGGGCAATTAACTCACAAAACCCTGACTGGGCTGATTTCAACTCTATGTCAGACACATTACTTGATCCCACTGGGAGATGAATGCTCAATAAAGTGATTACATCAGTAGAGGCTAGCATAGCAAACAAGTTGCTTCAAGGCACCATTACACAGATATTTCCCCTAGAAAATCCAGGTTGGTATCTAAATATACCAGAACATATGGCAAGGTTAAAACAATATCAAAGTCTTGCAGTATATGGGTTAACACATGGTGTCCCTAAAGCTATAAATTGGTCAAAGACTTACAAAGTAAGGCAAAATTATGATGAATCACCCACTGATTTTTTAAGCAGATTAAGAGAAACTGCCATCAAATATACAGATCTAGACCCTGAATCAGCTGATGGTAAAGCACATCTAGTTCTCTTATTTATGGCTCAAGCTACAAATTATATAAGAAGAAAGCTGCAAAAGATAGAGGGAGTTCAAGACATAGATAAATTGGTAGAGGTGGTCTGGAAGGTATTTCGAGACAGGGGCCCAACTGAAACAGTTAAATCTCAACCTAGTAAGAAGGCAACTCAGGAAAAGTCATCCAAGAAAACATCTCCTATGGAGAAAGATCACTTTAATGTAAAAAATGGGGACATTGGAAGAATGACTTTCCAGCGTTGAAAGAAAAGTCCCCAGTTCCTCAGCTCCCAGTAGTACAAAGCTCTAGCAGGTCAAGTTCACAGTGATGTGGACCGACAGCTAGCCCCTCAGTGGAGCCTTCGGTTATAGCTAAGTTGGAGAAAGATGACATTGAATTTTTATTAGATACTGAAGTGGCATGTTCTGTGTTAAATACCTTAGAAGGGAAGCCAAGTCACAATACTGCACATGTTGTTGGGGCAACCGGCTGTCCTGGCTTGTAAGATAAGCATATATTCTATTTACCATCTGTCAGAAGTAGGGCAGGTATCTTCCTTTAAGTGGGGCAGTTTTCTTATCTCTTCCAAGAACAATGTCTCCCTCTGGGGAGATATCTTCTGTTAATGGGCCATTGAATGGCTCACTACATAACTGATAAAGTTACATCATCCCATTGTAAGATGCTCCACCCAGAGGGAAGAGCCAAGCATCCCTACCTGCATAAAATCAGCGTTTTTTAGGACATCAACACAGCCTCTTCACTGGATTCCCAGAGGAAGACCAGGCCCATCTACTCTATCACCACACCTTCAGAGAAAACTACACCCTTCTACTGGATCACCGCTTCAGCCGCATTTCATCTGCCACTCCAGGAGGAGCAGCCACCATTTAACTAGATTATCACCCACACCCTGACTCCTCAGGGTGTCAGGTTTCTGACTCTATCAGTAGTTTTATTTGTACTAATTACATTTTTTTTATTATTATTTAGTTTTTTTCCTAGTAAAAAAACTATTATTCCCATTCCCATATCTTTGCCTGAGAGCCTTTTTATTTTAAAATTGTAGCAATTCGGAGGGAGGGGGTTTACCTTTTCCATTTCACGGGAGGCCCTTGCCTTCCTTCACAGACTCCTGTCTTTTCAAACCAAAACACCGAGGTAAACGAAACATGGCCTTTTTCCAACCTTTAGAATTTAAACTGGGAAAGCACTGCGTAACCCGTCAATTCCTCTATATGCCTAACTCCCCTAAACCATTGCTCGGGAGGGATTTATTAGAAAAATTGGAAGCAGAAATGTTGGAATCCTGGATGCTGAGAATTTTAGACCTTCTGTGCTGAAAAGGACAAACGCACAAGAGAACACTGCATTTGACCTGGGGCTGTGGAGAAGACTTTAAAAATTGATAGTACTGGGATTACTGGGTATTTAGTTGGTTAGAAGTGTGTAATATCACAGGGTGGAAAACTTAGAGTTTGGGGTTTTAAAATATAGAAATAAATATTAAGCAAGATGGAGGTTTTAGGGTGGAGACAGGTTGTTCTTCTTTACCTTCTTCTTTTATCTTAATGGGTTTGGATGATGTTTTGTGATTGGACAGAATGGTCCGCATTGTGGGCTTCGGGGGATCAGTTATTGGGTTAAAAGGGAAAATAATATAGGTGTTCTTTTTTAATTGGATAGTTTAGTTTTAAAAAAACTTGTAATAAGAGTTTGTTAGCCATTTTGTGCCTTCCTAATGAAAAGCTGCCAAACTCATGGTTGTGAGACTGTTTCATTGATAAGAAATAATAAACACCTGAGTCCAAATGTGGACTGCCGTCTCAAGTGCCTTCAATCCCGACCTCAAGAAACTGATACAGAAATTAAATTTTAAAATGAAAAGGGTGTAAGAGTTGTAATTCCTGAATCTAAATTTATCCAAGTTGCTGCACTTTTTATACAAGAAAAATGTGGTGAGATTCCCACTTTGAGAAGTTGAGAATGCAGTAAGTCCAATAGGGTGGGCCAGTGATATGCCAGGAAGATCCAAACAAGTAGAATCAGTGAATATTGCACTAAAACTAGCAGCCACACCAGTGAGTCAAAAACAATACCCTTTGAAATTAGAAAACCATAAGGGATTAGTATCTGTAATTGAAAAACTCCTTCAGCATGGGTTACTAGTGCAATGTGAGTCCAAATACAACACCGCCATCTTAGCTGTTAAAAAAGCAGGTGGCAAAAGTTATCAATTAGTACAAGATTTGGGAGCAATTAACAAAATTACAGAGAACATAGTGTCACCTGGGGGGTCACATGGCCTCATGCTGGGTGTCACCAGAGGCATCCTGGTGGCAGTGTCCCCACAGGTGTGGCAACATTGTCCTCTGATGTGTGTCCTGGTGGCATCGTGTCCCCATCCCCTGCCATGGCTCCTGTGTGTGTCCCTGTCCTGCCCTGTGTGACCCTTTCCCCTGTGAGTCCCTGTCCCCTTCCATGTGTCCCAGTCCCTTCCACGATGTTCCTGTCTCCTGCCCCCTGCGGGGCCCAAGTCCCAGAGGTCCTGAGGCCGTGTCCTGTATGGTGTTGCTGTGTCCCTCAGGATGTTCCCGTGGCTGCTCCTGGCGCTGAGCATCTGCGCCCGCCCCACCATAGGTAGAGACATGACATGACACCCTGTGACACCCCACGACATCCCACAACACCCTTTGTCCTCTGATTTTGGGTCCATCCCCATCCATTTTGTGTCCATTCCCCCTCTTTTGGGTTCCACATCAAACCACCCCAAAATCCTTCAAAATTTCTCACCCAAATGTCCACCTCCTGGACCCCCCACAGGCACTCGGCCACAGAGCTGTTGCTGGTGCACCACAAAATCCCTGAAAACCACCCCAAAAGCCATCAAGATCCCCTAAAATGTTCACCCATGACGTCCATGCGCCCCCCCGCCCCGGGCCCCCGCCCCAGGCACTTGGCCACAGAGCTGTCACTGGTGACATCAAGCTGCAGGATCCGCAGGGTTTCCCCAAGGGTGGCCGTGGCTGCCGCCTCCAGCGGCCCCTGCCACAACAGGTGGCCAGGACTGCAACACCAAAAATCAGTCAGAGACCCAAAAAATTCATCAGGGATCCCAAAAGCTGTCAGGGATTCCAAAATCCCACACTGGGGACAATGCTGGGGTGTCCACCCCCTCCACTCCCAGTATTTCTTGTCCCCTGTCCCGCCTTGGGGACATTTGGGGACACACTCCTCACCTTCCAGGAGTGTCCTCCCTTTCCCTCCCACGCTGGGGACAATTCCAATCCCCCCTCCCCTTTTGTGGTGTCCGCCCTTTCGCTCATGTGATGGGGACATTTGAGGACAACTCCCCTTACCCTCCCATGTTCTGCACATCCCGGGGTGTCCCTTAACAAGTTGGGGACAATCCCAAGAAGTCCCTCCTCACCCTCCTTGACTTGGAGACATTTGGGAACAACCCCCTCACCCAGGTATCGCTTCTAGGGGTCCCTGGTCAGCCGTACAGCCACAGCCAGGCCAATGCCCAAGGAGCAACTGGTGACAAGGACAGTGTGAGCCAGGGGGACGGCCATGGTGTCACCTCCTCACCCTGGATCAGCGCTCACGTGGCACTAGGACTGGGGTCAGAACAGGAGGGAAAAAACGGAGGTGATACCCTGAGATGCCCCCAAAACGGGGGGCACAAAGGGGGAGTCCCCCTTTAGCTGCCTCCGGGGGTGGCAGAGATTTGGGGGCATTCCTGCGGACATCACAAAGTGTGGGGCTTTCACCTGGGGACCCTAAATCTGCTCTTCCTTCCCATCTCAGTGGACTCTGGGGACCCCAAATCTTTCCCTCCCCATGCAGCCCAAAGCGAGCTCTGGCACCGGACACCAGGACCATGCAGACTGGGCTCTGAACTCCAGTACTGAGCACTGAGGACACCTGGTTTCCCCCAGGACTCCCCACATGGCCCCGGGATGTCCCATCTGGCCCCCATGCCCAGTCCTGGCAGGTACTGAGCCCCGTGGGGGGATCCCCACCCCAAAAATCATCCCCAGGATTCCCTGCACCCCAAAGCAGAGAATAAGGGGAGAAGGGACCCAGGACCCCAAAACCCCAGAGCATCCCTAAGTGGGGAGACTGAAGAGGGAGGAGTGACTCCTCCTTTCCCCCTCTCTCCTGCTCGACCTCCCAGCCTAGCATGGGCCCCGGCTGCAGGACAACCCCACTGCCAACAAAGTCCTACCGGGGATGCATTGGGGGATCTCCTTGCCCTTCCCTGTGGCATGGAGGCAAATCCCATCCTCTCCTTGTCCTTCCTCCCTTAGACAAGGAGCTGAGGATGGAGACCAGCGAGGACAAATCCCCATGGCAGAACCTTGTGGAAGAGGCTGTTTTGAGTGGCTTCACAGTGCAGGAATCCAACAGGGAGGAAAAGCCCTGGAGATCCCGCACGAGGAGGGGCTGCAAATGCAGATCACAGGGATCTGAGGAGGAAAGACCCACCCTGGGCCAGCGAGGTGGATGCTTGCCAACTGATTGTTTGCAGGTGCATTTGCTGTTCCGCCACGCTGCACTGCTTCCAGCAGGGCCTGGCAAGGAGCGGCTTGCTCTATACGCTTACACCTGCTTCACGATACCCGCTCATCACAATAACCCATGAATTTTCCCACCTCTTGGCCAAATGAACTTCCTGGGGTAACTCTGGTGATCTCCCACGGAAGATCCCTCATCTGCCTCACAACCACTGTGACAGACAGAGATTGAAGCTCCCTCCCAAAGACTGAGACTGAGACCCCTATAATCCTAACACAGGGGTGCTGGCCTGACTGAAGCAGGATATTTGCCAAGTGTTGCCTGCAGGTGTGTTTGCAGGACCCAGAAAACAATGGGTCTTGCTCACTGCTGAAATTGACTTGCCCTGCTTTGGAACAGGGACTGTCTGCACCCGTTTTTCAATAGACTAATTTCTCCATCACCTGTTCTCCACACTCGGCAGAGGACTATAAAAGACCCCTGAGTTAACCAAGTGACCCCCCATGGACAACGGTGAATCTAAGTGGCTGGACCATTGAGGATTTAATCTCTCCATTTGGTAGCTATATCCTGCCCCCTCTTTCTCTATCTCTCTATCCTTTATTTCCTTCCTAAATCCTTTTATCACTTTTGCTGTTGGCACTCAGTAAAGGTGCATTTGTTGTGATTAAACTGATGGTCCTCTGCTGTTTGCCTTTTGGGATCGGTAAATGAACCGTCACAACACCCCGCTGGTCCTAGCAGATCGTGACAGCCCCGCAGTGCACCCCAAGTGCAGGAAGAGCTTTGTGCGCTGCTCCAGCTCCATCCCCCATGGGAGGATCTGTGCTGGATGATCCCCAGTGACCCCAGGTGGGCAGAGCCCCACTGGTCCATGATGCCAGTGATCTGTATTGGGAAGACACCTGACTGGGGGGCTCCAATTCTTCCTGACTCCCTATGCCCTTGATTTTCTTTTCATTTCTCTGTCCTTTTAAAAGCAAAACTGAGGTTAAAATAAAGATGTTGAACTAAATCATGGATGAGGACATGGTGGGGGCATGGCCATGAACACTGACATGTAGGGAATGTTCAGGGGATGTGGGGAATGCTGGGTTTGACGGATATTTAGGGCTTCAGGTACAGGTCCTGCTGCATTGTGAGACCCTGGCAGAGGTTGTGGGGCAGCTGGTCAAGGATGGCCCACCCTAGAACTGTCCCAATATCCCCCCATCCCAGTTCCCAGTTTTCCCTATCCAGATTCTCCCTCTCCCCGCTGTCACCCCCCTCGCCCCCTGCCAGTTCCCTTGTCACCCCATTCCTGATCCTATCCCAATCCAGATCCCATTCCAGGACTCATTCCCTGACCGTGTCTTGTATTCTCTGTCTGGTTGGCATTCCCATATTCCCAGTAACATATTCCCTGTCCTGTTCTGTATTCCCTGTATAGCTCCCGTTCTCATACTTCCAATTCTATATTCCCTCTCCTGTTCCCATATTCCCATCCCCAATCGCAGTCCTATTCCCGTTTCCGATCCTGGTCCCATCTTTCTATTCCCGATCCCATATCCTGTCTGCGGTTGCTGTTTATGTATTCCATGTCCCGTTCCCATATATTCCATCCCCTGTCTCATTTCCAGATCCATTCCCAGTCCCCATCCCATTCCCCTATTCCCTGTCCCCCATTCCCAGTCCCTATCCCCGCTCCCTGTCCCGTCCCCTGTCCCCATTCCCGCTCCCTGTCCCCACTCCCTGTCCCCATACCCGCTCCCTGGCCCCATTCCCGCCCCCTGTCCCCATTCCCTGTCCCCATTCCCTGTCTCCATTCCCTGTCCCCATTCCCGCTCCCTGTCCCCATTCCCTGTCTCCATTCCCTGTCTCCATTCCCTGTCCCCATTCCCGCTCCCTGTCCCCATTCCCGCTCCCTGTCCCTATTCCCTGTCCCCATTCCCGCTCCCTGACCCCATTCCCTGTCCCCATTCCCATTCCCTGTCCCCATTCCCGTTCCCTGTCTCCATTCCCTGTCCCCATTCCCGTTCCCTGGCGCCATTCCCGCTCCCTGTCCCCATTCCCATTCCCTGTCTCCATTCCCTGTCCCCGTTCCCTGTCTCCTCTCACCGGACGCCGCCGCCATCGCTCCGGCCGCCCCCCGGCCCTCACGTGACCGGGGAAACCCCGCGCTGCTCCCGCCCACCAATCCCAGCGCGCGATCGCTCCTGTGTTTGCATAACCACGCCCTTCGCCTTGACCCCGCCCACCGCCGGCTGCAGCCGGATCCGGGCGCTGTTTCCTCCCAGTTCCCTCCCAGTGCTCCCAGTAAGAGCGGTGCTGGCAGGGAAAGCGCTCCCAGTTCCTTCCCGGTGCTCTCAGAATCGCTCCCAGTGACGCGCGGGAAGGGTCCGCGAATCCCCCAGGGCAGAGCGCGACTGTATGTGGGTGTCGGCACCTGCCCCGGCCGGGCCGGGAGCGGAGGAGGAGCGGGAGGAAGAGGAGGGACAGAACCGCGTTGGTTTCCCTGCCGGTCTCCGGCCCACCTGCTTAGGCCGCAGCTCCCCCGGCGTCAGTACCACCGACCCCCCCACGCACCCGCCAGAATCCGCAGGTGAGCAGGGAGACGGAGCTCACCCCAAATCCATCAGGGGGGTCTCCGGGAGGGTTTTCTTTGCGGGGCAGGAGATGTTTGGATCTTGCAGGACTCCAAATCTGAGCAGAAAATGCCCCTGAAGGGATGTTGAGGGATTCCATGTGGTGATCGCCCAAGTACTGGCGTGGAGGGGGCAATATTGGGTCTGGGGATTCCCGGGAGAACCGGGGACAACGCAGGGGCCCCGAAGGGGAGAGACTGCAGAGGGGCAATCCCAAAGCCAGGGGACCCCCAGCACCCTGGAGGGGTGGAGGCGGCTGGGTGAGTGGACTCCTGGATGAGTGGGCTCCAGAGCCTCTGAGGCTGAAAGAGGCACTGATTTCACCAGCTGCACCTGGGCAGCACAGCAGGACCATCAAATGCAAATCGCTCAGCCTTGTTTTCCCCCCAAAACCAGGATTTCCCATTCCCAAACCTTGGCTCAATGGAGGAGGAGGCTGCGAGGAAGAGAAAGATGCCCTGAGAGCCCCAAGCAGGTGAGAAGGAAGTCAATGACCCTTTCCCCATCTCTCCTGCTCCATCTCCCAGCCCAGCATGGTCCCTGGCTGCAGGACAACCCTGTGGGCAATGCTGTCCTGCTGGGGGTGGATTGAAGAAATCTCTCTCCTTGCCTCCTGCAAGGAAGCAATTCCCATCCTCTCCTTGTCCTTCCTCCCCTAGGCAAGGAGCTGAGGATGGAGACCAGCGAGGACAAATCCCCAGATTTGAGGCAGAACCTCGTGGAAGAGGCCGTTTTGAGCAGCTCCATGGCACAGGAATCCAACGGGGAGAAAAAGCCCTGGAGATGCTGCACGGGGAGGGGCTGCAAATGCAGATCACAGGGATCCGAGGAGGAAAGAACCACTCTGGGCCCGGGAGGTGGCCAGAGCTCAGAGCTGGGGGTCCATGAGCAGGTTCATGATGGGGAGAAGCCCCACACGTGCTCAGAATGTGGGAAGAGCTTCAGCAAGAGATCCTCCCTGATCTGCCACTGGAAAACCCACATGGGGGAACGGCCCTACGAGTGTGGGCAATGTGGGAAGAGCTTCACCCAGAGCTCCTACCTTATTGTCCACCAGAGGAGCCACACGGGAGAACGGCCCTATGAGTGTGGGGAGTGTGGGAGGAGCTTCAGGACGAGATCCAAACTTTTCCGCCACCAGATGATCCACACCGGGGAGAGGCCCTACGAGTGTGATAAATGCAGGAAGAGGTTTCAGACCAGCTCCAATCTCCTTACACATCAGCGGATTCACACAGAGGAGAGGCCCTTCCGCTGCCCTGACTGTGGGAAGGGCTTCAAATACAACTTCCGCCTTGTCACCCACCAGCTCATCCACACTGGTGAGAGGCCCTTCGAGTGTCCCGAGTGTGGGAAGAGCTTCAGGACAAACTCTGAACTGACAGTTCACCAGAGGATCCACACGGGGCAACAGCCCTACGAGTGTGATGAATGCAGGAAGAGGTTTCAGAGCAACTCCCATCTCCTCTTGCACAAGCGGATTCACACAGAGGAGAAGCCCTTCCTCTGCCCCGACTGTGGGAAGGGCTTCAGGTACAACTCCAACCTCGTCACCCACCGGCGCATCCACACTGGGGAGAGGCCCTACGAGTGTCCCAGCTGTGGCAAGAGCTTCTCACAGAGCTCTCACTTGACCAAACACCTACGGAGCCACCACTAAGGGAAACCCTGCAAGTGCCCCGAGTGTGGGAAAAGCTTTATGTGCTGCTCCAGCTCCATCCCCCATGGGAGGATCCAGGCTGGATGATTCCGAGTGACCCCCAGTGGGCAGAGCCCCAGTGATCCCCTGTTGGGAAGACACCTTCCTGTGAGCTCCACATTGTCCTGGCTCCCTGTGGCCTGAATTTTCTCTTTGTCCCTTCAAATCACTCAAAACTGGGGTAAAAATAAAGATGTTGAACTGAAACATGGATAAGGACATGGTGTGGGCATAGCCATGGATGGTATCATGGGGGATCTTCCAGGGGATGTGGGGGATGCTGGCTTCAAGGAAGTTCAGAGTTCCTGGGGGAGACTTGGGGGTTGCTCAGGGCTTTGGGCACCCCAGGCCGAGTGGTTCGGGTTGCGCTGGGAGACCCTGGTAGAGGTTCTGGTACACCTGATCAAGTATTCCCTGCCCTGGACCTATCCCCATGTCCCCCCATCCCAACTCGTAGTGTCCCCTGTAGCAGCTGCCCCACTCCCTGCTATCGCCTCATTTCTCTTTACAGAGAAAAAGAAGGCACAACTTTTCCCCAAGGATTTACTGGGAAAGGCAGTGAGAAGCCTCAGAGAGAACAAGAGAAAACAATTCTTATCTGCTCCTGTGTTTGTCCCACATGGAATATGGTATGGAGATTGTTCACCTAGAGGTGATTGCTTGATTGGATTCTGGTGAAGGTTGTTTGGGTTCAAGGACCAATCAGATCCAGTTGTGTCTCGGACTCCCGGCAGAGAGTCACGAGTTTGTTAGTTAGATATGCTAAGTTAGAAAGTAAGTATGTAGAATAGTATAGTATCTTTTTAAATAGTATATTAATGTAATATAGTATAGTTTCAATAAAGCAAGTGTTCAGCATTCCAAAGCCTTCTGATCTGGAGCCAGAGATCATTTCCCTGTGTTGGGTTTGTCCTCATTCTGACACCCCGCTGTCACTCCCCTTCCCCCCACCTGTTCTTGTGTCTCCCCTATCCTGGTCCTATCCTGCTCCCATCCCAGTTTGGATCCCATTCACAGCCCCTGTCCCATAGTCCCAGTCCCCACTTTCCAGTCCCATTCCTGGTCCCTGTCCCATATTCCCTGTCCCATTCCTGCTGCCTGTCCCCATTCCCAGTCCCTGTCCCACCTTCCCAGTCCCATTCCCTATCCCTGTCCCCATTCCCGCTCCTGTCTCGTATTCCTGGTCCCATTTTCGGTCCTTGTTCCCATTCCCGGTCCCATTCTTAGTCCCTGTACCCATTTCTGGTCCCTGTCCCCATTCCTGGTCCTATTCCCGGTCCCATTCCTGAGGGCTGCCTCTCTCATGGGGCCCTGAGGGCTCCACAGCTCGGGCTGCCTGTGCCACACGAACCCTTCAGCCCCGCTGCTGTCCTTGGCCAGCTGCAGAGCGCACAAGGCTTTGGGCATTTCTCAGAGGCCCCCAGCTGGCCAGAGCAGCCCCTGGGGCCAGCACCCGCTGTGCCTCAGAGCCCTCCCTCATGCCGGGGCCGTGGAGGGGACGTGGGCCTGGAGGAGGCTCCTGTTGCTGCGGCAGGAGCGAGGCTGCAGCTCCCGCCTTTGGGCCCTGGGCCGCAGCAGCCCAGGGGAGGCCCAGCAGCAGAGCTCACAGCCCCTCCTGGCTTTCACCTGGACACTCTGGAACACGAATCCCCATCCCAGATTCTCTCTGCGGTTGCTGTTTCCATGTTCCCTGTCCCGTTCCCATACTCCCATCCCTGCTCCCATTCCTGGTTCCTGTCCCGTATTTCCAGGCCCCTGTACCCATTCCCAGTGCCAGTCCCCGTCCCTGTCCCCATTCCCGGTCCCATTCTCCCTTTCTATCCCGTATTCTCGGTCCCTGTTAAGTATTTCCAGTCCCATTCCCAAACCCAGTCGCATATATCCGCTCCCTGTCCCCATTCCCGCTCCCTGACCTCATTCCCGCTCCCATTCCCTCTCCCTGTCCCCGTTCCCTGTCCCATTCCCGATCCCAGTCCCCATTTCCTATTCCCGCTCCCCGTCCCCATTCCCGTTCCCTGTCCCCATTCCCGCTCCCATTCCCATTCCCTGTCCCCATTCCCGCTCCCTGGCGCCATTCCCGCTCCCTGTCTCCATTCCCTGTCTCCATTCCCTGTCCCTATTCCCTGTCCCCATTCCCGTTCCCTGTCCCCATTCCCGCTCCCTGTCCCCATTCCCATTCCCTGTCTCCATTCCCTGTCCCCGTTCCCTGTCTCCTCTCACCGGACGCCGCCGCCATCGCTCCGGCCGCCCCCCGACCCTCACGTGACCGGGGAAACCCCGCGCTGCTCCCGCCCACCAATCCCAGCGCGCGATCGCTCCTGTGTTTGCATAACCACGCCCTTCGCCTTGACCCCGCCCACCGCCGGCTGCAGCCGGATCCGGGCGCTGTTTCCTCCCAGTTCCCTCCCAGTTCTCCCAGTAAGAGCGGTGCTGGCAGGGAAAGCGCTCCCAGTTCCTTCCCGGTGCTCTCAGGATCGCTCCCAGAGCCGCGCAGGGAGGCGCCGCTTTGGGAATCCCCATAGGGCAGAGCGCGGCTGCTTTTGGTTGTCGGCACCTGCCCGGGCCGGGCTGGGAGCGGAGAAGGAGCGGGAGGAAGAGGCGGGACAGAGGAGGAGGAAGAGGAGGATCTGCAGGAGGAAGAGCAGCAGCCGCAGGAGAAACGCCCCGTTCCCCCGCCCGCTCAGGCCGCATTTCCCCCGACTCCTGCTGCATCGCCCCCCTCGGAACCCGCAGGTGATTGGGGAGGGGTCAGCTCGCCCCAAATCCATGCGGGGGGGTCTCCGGGAGGGTTTTTCTGCGGGGCAGGGGATGTTTGGGTCTTGGAGGACCCCAAAGCCGAGCCGGAAATGCCGCTGGAGGGATTTTGGCAGGTCCCACATGGTGATCGCTCCGAAGCGGAGGACACAGGGGTGATCTCGGTTTGAGGATGCCCGGGAGAGCCGGGGCGAATGCGGGAGCCCTGGAGCGGGGAGAGCGCAGAGGGGCGATATCGCCGGCCGGGGAACTATGTACAAATCAGGACCGGGACGGCACTGCTGAGAAACGCGTCTCGAGCTGTTTATTTTCCGGCATCAGTCTCATTACATGGTTATGACAATGGGGAGATGCCAGCAGCTCACATCCCCGGCAGCAGACGAAGAACTTAAATGTTACAATTTACTTTAACAACCTTTTGACCAATCACACAAAGCAAAAGCATATTGACAGTAGTTCTATCCAACCACTATAAGCATACGTACCTTTGGTTAAAACAATGCTCGCTTATTTCGAATACAATACCTGCTTGCAAGCCTTAAGATGCAATGCACAGAGCTCCGTTATTAAGCTTAGAACTTCCTAATATCTTGTTAGATGTGAAAAACACCAATCACTTGTTTTAAAATTTTAAAAGTTTAATAGTAATAAAATAGTTATAAAAACAGTAATAAAAATTAGAGCAATAAAAATTTGGACAGTCTGAGTTAGGACAATAAAGGACAATAAAAGCAAAGAATTACGGACATCCGGATGCTCTCGGGCACTTAGCCAAGAAAAGCCTGCCTTGTGAACAAAGGATTAATCCTTAAAAGCAATAGTCTGTTGCATATTCATATATCTCATACATGATGCATAAACTCTGTCAAAACAAAGAGCTCTGTCTGATCAGTGTCACCGTCTTCCTCTTAATCCTGTGGCGTCCTCAGGGCTGAGCAAGGCAGGAAGAGGTTAATTTCTTCTGATAAAGGAACCATAAATTCTTTTTTTCTGGAAGATTTAGGTGTCCTGTGGCTGCTATCTTGATGCAAGTACCTCATTCCTTTCTTCCCACATACATAGTTTCTATTTTAACTACGAAAGCTCCATTTTAACTGCCAAACTACGTTTACCATACTATTAAAATGTTAATACAGCACTACTAGTCAATATAACATAATACATATAGTAAATATCTGCATAGAGCCATATAATAAACACATTTCACACTAGATATCCTTTTCTATAACTTAGGGTGTTATTCTAGCCAATAGACAAGCGTTAATACACTGACCATTGCTCTATTTGACCTTACTTTCTCATATATTCTTGTATAATTTTTCTGCTGACAAATCTTAGGTCTACTGCTTAGCTCTAATTGCAGTTCTGCTGTTTCTGAGGCCAGCCTTTTGCAACTTGACCAAAACCCTGATTTTAAGGGTTCCCACAGGTCGATTCTGGAGCTGGAGCCCCCCCGGCAGCCTGGAGCGGTGGGGGAGGCCGGGGATGAGTGGGCTCCAGACCCCCTGAGGCTGAAAGGGGTGTTGACTTCTCCAGGTGCGCTTGGGCAGCGGCACCATGAAAGCCAACGCACTCAGCCCTTGTTTTCCTCCCCAAACCAGGATTTCCCATTCTCAAACCTTGGCCCAATGGAGAAGGAGGAGGCCATGGGGAAGAGGAAGATGGCCCAGGAGCCCCAGGCAGGTGAGGAGGAAGTCATTGCCCCTTTCCCCCTCTCTGCTGCTCCATCTCCCAGCCCAGCACGGCCCCCAGCTGCAGGATAACCCCGCTGCCGACACCGTCCTGCTGGGGATGCATTGGGGGGATCTCCTTGCCCTTCCCTGTGGCATGGAGGCAAATCCCATCCTCTCCTTGTCCTTCCTCCCCCAGAGCAGGAGCTGAGGATGGAGACCAGCAAGGACAAATCCCCACAGCAGAACCTCATGGAAGAGGCCATTTCGAGCAGCTCCATGGCGCAGGAACCCAACGGGGAGGAAAAGCCCTGGAGATCCCGCACGAGGAGGGGCTGCAAACGCAGATCACAGGGATCTGAGGAGGAAAGACCCACCCTGGGCCAGGGAGGCAGCCAGAGCTTGGAGCTGGGGGTCCATGAGCAGGCTCACGATGTGGAGAAGCCCAAGTGCTCGGAATGTGGGAAGAGCTTCAGGTGGAGATCCGAACTGATCATGCACTGGAGAATCCACACAGGGGAACGGCCCTACGAGTGTGGGGAGTGTGGGAAGAGCTTCATCATGAGCTCCGAACTGACCAGACACAAGCGGAGCCACACAGGAGAACGGCCCTACAAGTGTGGGGAGTGTGGGAAGAGCTTCTGTGAGCGTGCCAGCCTGACCAAACACCAGAGGATCCACACGGGGGAGAGGCCCTACAAGTGTGGGGAGTGTGGGAAGAGCTTCAGGATGTGCTCTCAACTGACCAGACACAAGAGGATCCACACAGGAGAACGGCCCTTCGAGTGTCCCGAGTGTGGGAAGAGTTTCTGTGAGCGTGCCAGCCTGATCAAACACCAGAGGAGCCACACGGGGGAGAGGCCCTACAAGTGTGGGGAGTGTGGGAAGAGCTTCAGCCATAGCTCTGGCCTGATTGTCCACATGGTAATCCACTCGGGGGAGAGGCCCTACGAGTGTGGGCAATGTGGGAAGAGCTTCAGGAGGAGCTACGAACTGACCAGACACCAGAGGCGCAGCACAGGGGAACAGCCCTACAGGTGTCCCGAGTGTGGGAAGAGCTTCTGTGAGCGTGTTGACCTGATCAAACACCAGAGGACCCACATGGGGGAAGGGCCCTACGAGTGTCCCGAGTGTGGGAAGAGCTTCTGCAAACATGCTGACCTGATCAAACATCAGAGGACCCACATATCGGAGAGGCCCTACGAGTGTGATAAATGCAGGAAGAGGTTTCTGAAGAGCACCAATCTCCTCAGGCATCAGCAGATTCACACAGATGAGAGGCCCTTCCGTTGCCCCGACTGTGGGAAGGGCTTCAAGCGCAACTGCACCCTCGTCATCCACCGGAGGAGCCACACCGGGGAGAGGCCCTACGAGTGTGATAAATGCAGGAAGAAGTTTCTGACCAGCTCCAATCTCCTCCTGCACCAACGGATTCACACAGATGAGAGGCCCTTCCGCTGCCCTGACTGCGGGAAGGGCTTCCAGCGCAACTGCACCCTCCGCAAGCACCGGCGCATCCACACCGGGGAGAGGCCCTACAAGTGTCCCGAGTGTGGGAAGAGCTTCTCACAGAGCAGTAACTTGACCAGGCACCAACAGAGCCACCAGTAAGGGAAGCCCTGTGAGGGCCCCGAGTGTGGGAAGAGCTTCCTGCGCTGCTCCAGCTCCATCCCCCATGGGAGGATCTGCGCTGGATGATCCCCAGTGACCCCCACTGGGCAGAGCCCCGGTGATCCATGGTGTCAGTGATCCATGTTGAGGAGACAACTAGCTGGGGGCTCCACATCTTCCTGGCTCCCTGTGGGCACCTGCACACATCCACAGCCCAAGATCAGAAATCCCTTGTGGAGAGCAGTTTTGTTGACTTCTGACCCCAGAAAAATGTCACTTTTTGCATCTTCTGGTGGCATCAAGCAACACTGGATGGCCTTGCAGGTCTTCTCCAACATAAATCCATCGTTTTAATTCTCTCTGGCCCATGGGGATTTTCTACAGCTAAATGGGGACAGACTGGGGCAAACCCACGATTTTGGAGACAGTGATGTGGAAACCCCTCCAAAAAAGGTTCTTCCCACCCACCCAAGCGCATAAATGCTCTGCTGGCAGGGATACGTAAATCCTTTTGTTTTTGCCTTGAAACAAAAAGGTTTCTGTTCATCCCTTTGAGACATGGGGTTAGGAATTAACTTGGGTTAGAAATCCATTTCAGATTTTGGTGAAGTGTGCTGCCTTGAATTGTTTAGTCTGTAGAGTCTGTTAATTTGCTGTGCTGTAGCTTGCAAAACTGCCTCAAACAAGATGAAAGCAATGTGAACTTCCAAGATAGAGGAAGATAAGAGGGGCCCCTTGGACCTTGAAACAAGAAGGAAACCAAAACTGAGGCTGCAGGAGAGGGATGGACAACCAGAGAACTAATTGTAATGCAAAACTAGTAAATGAATATGCATGAGCCTATTTCAAAACTTAATGCATATGCAGCAAGTTAGGGGACAAAGGGGAGGTCTGGACTCTTGGGGCATGCACATGCCTTTGGAAATTATTCCACTTGTGCCTGGCATTGTAATAAACATACCACTTTTTACTTTAATCAGCTGAGGAGTCATCTGTCCATGCATCAGTTTTGAAAGCCCTGAAATTGGGGTAAAAATAAAGATGTTGAACTAAGGCATGGATGGGGAGATATGGGGACGTGGCCATGGATGGGGACATGTGAGGGACAATGGCATATAGGGAGACGTGGATATGGGGTCAGTGCCATGGATAGAGACATGGCCATGGATGGGGACATGTGGAACACAGACACGGATGGGTAGATGTGGAGTCAGAGCCCTGGGTGGGGACATGAGGGGACATGGATGGGGACATGTGGAACATGAATGAGGACATGAACTGGGACAGCATCAGTGCCACCACCTGTGCCATCACAGTGCCACCAGCACCTTCATCTCAGCCTTGACCAAGCACTACCTGATGCAGTTCCTGCCACCACATCCCCTCTGTCACCACTGTGGTGTCCTAGCCAAATGTCACCACCCAGCAGGGCGGTGTTGTTCAGGCAGCTTGTTCAGCTGGTGACTAGCGGCCTGGAAGAGAGTGACAGACACCAGGGTGTCCCAGGACCTCCGCACTCAGGGGACCCTGACCGCCCCTGGGGACAGGGCAAGGGTCAGAGTCACCCACAGGGTCACATGATCCCGTGCTGGGTGTCACCGGAGATGTCCTGGTGGCAGCATTCCCATAGGTGTGCCAATGTTGTCCCCTGATGTGTGTCCTGGTGGCATTGTGTCCCCTCCCCTCTGTTTGTCCCCATCCCCCACCATGGCTCCCTGTCATCCCTCTGTGTGTCCCTGTCCCTCCCCTGATGTCCCTGTCCCCCATCCCCAGGGGGGCCAAAGTCCTCGAGATCCCTACCCACGTCCCATAAGGTGTCCTCATGTCCCTCAAGGTGTCACCATGTTCCTCAGGATGTTCCGTGGCTACTCCTGGTGCAGAGCATCTGTGCCCACCCCACCACAGGTAGAGACACCCCATGACACCCCACGACATCCCATGACATCCCACTACACACTTTGTCCTCTGATTTTGGTCCTCCCCCCATTTTGGATCCTTTCTCCCATATTTTGGGTCCTTTCTCCCCTGGTTTGTGTCCCTTCTCCCTATTTTGAATCCTTTCCCTTTATTTTGGCTCCTTCCCCTGTTTTGGGTCACTGTTCCCCTGTTGGGGGTTCTTTTCCCCCTATTTTGGATCCTTTCCCTCTTTTCCATCCTTCCTCCCAATTTTGGGCATCCTCCCCTTCAACTTTGGCAAATTTTTGGGTGCATCCCACCCTCCAACCCTCTCCCCACCCTTAAACCCCCTTTCACCCCCCAGGCCTGTCCCCAGCTGTGTCCCCATCTGTCCCCCCATGCCACATGGACTTGATTCTCGCCACTCTGGATGCCCTCAAGTCCCCAGCCTGGGACTGTAGATCTCCTCTTCCAGGAGATCTACAGCTGGCCTGGCTTCCAGGGGACACCAGTGGCCTTGGGGCTCAGGGTGGGTGGCCTGGTGGGGTTGGTGGGAGAGGGTCGGGGTCATCTTGGGACTGACCGTGGGTCTTGTCCACTCTGCAGTGAGGAGTAGCCCTGGCTGGGGAGTCTGGGATGGACGGGGGCAGGAGAGGTTGGACACTGGTCCAGATGGACACCAAAGCCATGGATCCCACTCTGGATGGACACTGGTCCAGATGGACCCCAGAGCCATGGATGCCACCTGGACTCGGGTCTAGACAGCAACTGACCTTGCAGCCCCCCAGCCTGACGAGTCCCCAGCCCAGATGACCACCAACCTGGTCACACCCTGGCCCATCCCACTGTCCCACTAGCCCATCCCAGTAGCCCCAAACCCAAAACCCCCCAAAATAAACCCAATTCCAAAACATCAGCAGCAGGTTTTCCTTGCAGAGTGAGGGGGAAACTGAGGCACAGGCTGGGGGCATGATGTTGTGGTGATGGGAGCAGACTTCGGGACCCACCCTGGAGATCCCAAAATGAGCACCCACCCACCAAATTGTCACAGCAGCACTGTGGGACCCCCAGCTGTCACTTGCTCCCCTTAGGGGACAAGGCAGCAGGGAAGCGAGGGGAGGGACACAACAACTAGGGAGACAACTGGAGATGTAAACATGTAACTTCTCCTGAACTTTCCCTTGATTTTTTTAATTGAATCATAAATAAAACAAAAAAGAAGATAAAACTTCCCAACCTTAAAATTTCCCTCCATTTGTAAAACAAATACCTTTACCCAACATTATCCCAAAATTCAAGTGATAAAACTGATTCCCTGTTGGAGTCCAGGACATCCTTCTGGCTGCCCTGACTGTCTTGAGACACTGGCAGGGGTCTCAGAGACCCTGGCATGAAGTCAAAAACACCTGTGGCTTCGATTTTAGCCTGTGGGAAAAGCTGACAATTTTATGTGAGGGATTACAAGCCACAAGGGTTTGAGTAGTGTGATAGTGAAATTAATACAGAGTGAAAAATAGAATTTTGGGGTTTTTAAGATAAGGGGTTCAGGGGACAAGATGGAGGGATTCGGGCGTGTCCTGACCTTCTTCTCCTTCTTCTTGTCCTCCATATCTTGCTGTGATAGTGACACTTTTTTATTGGTTTAAGATAGAGACACACTGTCCAACATAGATCTTGGGTATTGGTACGGGAACTGTAAACATGGTACACGTAGTTTTGAGTATATAAAGTGGGAGCCACCCAAGGCTTGGGGCAGATGGCCATGGCCTCCTTGCTAGGCAGAGCTCAGCAGGTCAGAGAAAGAATGTTTAGATAAGAAGAAATAAACAACCTTGAAAACACAATCAGAAGCATGCCAGGCTCCTTCTTTGGCTGTGGTGGGCTAGGGAAGCAAAGACTCTTTACAATCTCAGGGTCACCCTGACCTTCAGAACCCCAAGAGAAATCGACAATTCCCTCATAACATTCACAAAATATTTGAAAAGAAAATGAACAAAAGCTTTCAAATTCCCCTTTGAAAAACAAATTCCCCAAGCAACAAGAGTTAATTTAACTTGCATATGAATCTTCCACTGCAGAACGGTGAGTCTTGTGCCCATTCCGCAGCCTTCCCATCCACAAGATTCAAAATGAGAAAACAAAAAAAAAAGGTGACCCTGACCGTAACATACTCAACCAATGGTGCGTATATCAAGGAGAGTGATCCTCTAGTCCATGACTCTGGGAGGGTTGCAGGTCTCTCCCATCCGCGTGCCCTGATAAAACTCAGAGGTTGCTTTGGGGTAGTGGCTGACCTGAAGGCGACTTAAGGTCCAGTGACACTGGAGACTCTCCTCAGGGATACCAGATGAAGGTCCCTGTTCGGGTGCCATTTGTTGCGGTCCACAGTGGTAGTGGATGCAATCTTCCCTGAAAGCGTCTTGTGCCAACAGGTAGGAGCCACCAGCACACACACACACACACACACACACGCACACACACACACCACACACGCACACAGCAGCTCGGCAGTGAAGACACAGGAGGGTCCAGAGACGGAGTTCCAACAAGGGTTTATTAGGGTCCAACTCCAAAGGAGTCCAGAGGCCAAAGACTAAGTCGAAGGAGGGTCCAGGGTATAAATACAGGGAAAGAGGGGGTGGAGAAGAGTATCAGGGATCCAATGGTCTGAGGGCTCAAGGGTGGTACACAGGGAAGGGACTAATAGGAAATTCCAGGGTGGATGGGCGGGGTTACACAAACCAATGGGAAGTCAGGGAAGGGAGAACTCACTAGAACATGCACATATAAGGGTAAAAGGGGTAGGCAAGACCTACTCCTATAAGGGTAAAAGGAGTAGGGAAGGGCCAATGGGGAGGACAGAACTGGGACAAACTAACATAGTGCTGTAGAGCACCATAGGGGGAAGCTTCTTTCCTCACCCTGAGCTGTGAGGAATTCCCAGAGCCTAAGGTGCATCTCTCTGGGGGATCACTGTTGCCCTCTCCTCAGTAGGCTCATGGGTCTCCACACCCCAGTGCAGAGTGTGACAATCCTCTCCCTGGACCAGCTGCTGATGCTGGGCCTGCTGCCCCCAGGACACGGTGACACTTTAGACTGCCAGGGCACCGCTGACTCATGTTCACTTGCCCTCAGCCAAGACCCCCAGGCAGCTGCCCTCCAGCCTCCCCTTCCCCAGTCCATACACCAAGCCAGTGGTGCCCATCCCAGGGGCAGAATCTGACCCTTCCCTTGTTAAACTCCACACCATTGGTGATTGCCCATCTCCATTTGGGAGGTCTCTCTATAGAGCTTCTCTGCCATCCAGACAGTTGACAGCTCCTTCCTGTTTAATGTCATCAGCAAATTTACTGATTATCCCTTCACGTCCTGTGTTCAGGTCATTAACAAAGATGTTGGAGAGCCAAGGCTGCCAATGGACTCCTGCAGAACCCTCTGGTGACCACTGCCAATGTGGTGTCACCCCAGTCACTGCCACCCCCAGTGCCTGACCCACGAGCCTGTTGCTCACCCATACCACAATGTGTTTATCCAGCTGTGTGCTGGAAACTTTGTCCAGAAGTATTCTGGGACCAAAATTTTTGCTGAAATCCAGAAAGATTCCATCTAATGGCTTTCCTGAATCCCAAGTGGGTTCCTCCTTTCCTTGGATCAACCAAGTGGGTTCCTCCTTTCCTCAGATCAACCAAGTGGGTTGCTCTGTTGTAGAAGGAGCTCAGATTTCACAAGCAGGCCTTTCCCCTCGTGAAGCCGTGCTGACTCTGACTGATGCCTGCATTGTGCTCCAGGTGTTTTTCAATACTTCCCAGAATAAACTTTTCTGTGATTTTATCAAATATTGAAGTGAGACTGACAAGCCTGTGGTGTCTGAGGTCCTCTTTCTTGCCCTTCTTGAAAATCAGGACAATATTCTTCAGCTTCCAGTCAGCCAGGACCCCTCAAATCCCAGATCTGAGCTCTGTGTTTGCTCTGATTTCTCCAGGGGAAGCAGCCTGCTCACACCCACATGCCCGAACTTCTATTCTCCTCTGGCAATCTCACTCTGAGGGCAGCAGTGATGAAAAGAATAATTAAAAATACTTCCCGATTATAGGCACAAAATCATAGCAGATAAAACAATCTCTTCAAAAGCATTTTAAGGCAGGACTCACAGGACAGAAGTGGACTGCCATGAAAATCAGGTTTGAAAAAAAGCCTTAATCTTGTCTGTATTTAGTTCAAAATCCCAATTTCAGGGGAAATTGAGCAATGTGTTATTCCAGAAGGAATTGTCTTCAGTGGACATATGTGGCATCCCAGGATAACGAAGGGGATGCCCAGACTGGGATGACCTGAGAAGATAGACAGCTCTAGGATAGGGCAACCCAAAGAGGTACTGTCCCACAGTTCCTTTGCCCCATTATGTTAATGAACCCGGTCGCATCATCCCTGTTCTCCCCAGTTCCAGGATGTTCCTCATTCCCACTTACCCTATTGGTCCCCATTCCTTACATCTCCTCCCCTAAATCCCAGTTGGTTGTCCCCTTGTAACCCTGCCTTTGTACCACCCCTGCTCCCTTTATCCATTGGCCCTCAGACCCAATGCTCCACCCCTCTAGTCCCATATAAAACCCTGAACCCTCCTTTGTTCTTGGTTCTTCTGTGCCTGGACTCCTTCAGTGCATTAGCGAATAAATTGCCACTGGAACTCCAAACAAAGAACCCCTCCCATCTGCTTTTTCCATTGACCTGCAATCACCATTGGCAGCAGGAGTGTCTGTTGTGCTCTGATCTATTCGTCCCTCTCATGAAGGTGGTGGCCTCGGCAGCTTCTGCTACACCAAAGCAGCTGGCGCCCGAATAGGGACCTTTTTGAAGGTTCCATGAGAGCATCTCCAGTGTACTTTGGTCCCTGGAATTTAAGTGGCCTCAGAACTCCAGCTCCCAGAAGGGGTGACCTCAATTTTCTGAGGTGATCTCCGACGGGCCAGCCAGCAACCCTCGTTGGTACAGCTTTTGGAATGGACTTGCTGAAAGAGGATCGGCCACAGTCAGTGGAACCCCCACGGACCCCTTTCTTTTGAATTTTTGGGAGTTTGGTGCATGTTAAAGCACCAGGGGACAGTGCCACCGCAAGTAATTTTTAATTTTTGTTTTCCCTTTGTTTAGTGGGTGGAGAGTTCTAATTTAAATCACAGTGGGGTCAAAGTTGTTCATTGTGGTGTGGGAGGTTTACGTCCAAGTTAAGGGGACCCTTGTTATGGGAGATACTAAATTTTCTAAGGGGGATTTGAAATCTTTCATTCATTTCCTGTTTAAACACTTCCCAAGGATCACTTGGGAAGATGCTCATTCAGATAAGTTTTGGGATAGAATGGGAAAATGTTTATATGGGGAACAAGGGTAATTTTAAGGTTGGGAAGTATTAGCTTTTCTTTAATTTGATTTATAAGTTAATGAAATGGAAAAGGGAAAGTCTGGGACCCAATTCTCCCCAGTTGTTACCTTCCTCTCTCCCCAGTCCTACTCCCTCTTCCCCTAAGAGTGAATCAGGAGGTGGAACCTGCCTTGTAGTACAGGAGAGTCACCTACCTCCTGCCACCTCCTACCCCCTCTGTCCCTTTCTCTGGTTAGCAAGGGCCCTGCAAACTTGAGCCCTTCCCTCACTCCCTGTTTAGCTGCACCCCCTTACCCAGGTTATTCTCCCTTTGTATTGAGTCCAATGGGCCAAGATGGCATTGATCTCATGAGAGGTCCCACCATCTTAGGTCCCCAAGTTGAAAAATAAGATGGTGACTCCCCCCCTTGCCCTCCTTTGTTCCCACCTTTCCACCTGGTTCCTCCCCTATGTTGTGCTCCACCCCTGCATTGGGCCCCTCCCATCGTATTGTGTCAACATCATGTGCATCAGGCCCCTCACTTTCCTCTCCCACTTCCACTCCTCTTTCTATTCCCACCAGAAAGCTCCTCCCTAGTCCTGGCTCCACCCCTGACACAGACCACTCCTCCCCACTTCCTGCCACTTCTGATTCCCACTCCAGCAAAACTGGAAGTAGGTCTGATTGGAAGAAGGCCATCTTGGCTTTCAAAGGACCAGCTCTGAGCTGCATCTGCATCTCCGGCCGCTTTCCTGGCCAAGGGTGGGTCATTCCTTCTTGAGTCTCCCTGGGCTCCTCATTTGGGATCTCTGTGGCTTTTTGTCCCCACTGAATTCCTTCACTGTTGAGCCTCTCAAAACAGCCTCTTCCACGAGGATCTGCCACAGGGATTTGTCCTCCCTGGTCTCCATCCTCAGCTCCTTGTCTGGGGGAGGAAGGACAAGGAGGGGAAGGAAGAAGAAAAAGGAGGAAAAAAGATGGAAAACAGAAGGAAGGAAGGAGGGAAGGAGAGTTACTTTCATGACACAAGGAAGGAAAAAGAGATTTCTCCAATCCATCCATGGCAGGATGGAGTTGGCAGCCGGGAACCATTCTGGGCTGGGAGATGGAGCAGGAGAGAGGGGCAAATTGGGTTGTGACTTCCTTCAAACCTGCCTGGGGCTCCCAGGCCATCTTCCCCTTCTTCACAGCCTCCTCCTCCATTGGGCCAAGGTTTGGGGCACTGGAATTCCTGTTCTGGGGGAAAAACAAGGTGTGGGCATGTTGCCATGGGTTATCCTCCTGCCCAAGGCCATCTGTAGAAGTCACCAGGCATCTGGTGTCCATTAAAATCCTCCAGACCTCCAAGATTTAGCCACCCTCAAAAAATACCCAAACCACCAAGTTTCACCAAACAACCATCCACCCAGGACTTCTCCCTCTCTGGTCTCTCCACTTTGGGTTCAGGGGCTCCCTCCTGTCTGGGTTTCTGCAGCTCCAGTGTGTATTGGTATCCCTCCCTCTGCGCCACTGGGGCTCCTGGCAATCCCAGAGGTTCCCCTTCTTTGGACTCCCCGGGTGGGTGTCAGAGGGGCTCCAGGGGTACTGCCTGTGTGGGGTCCTCGTTCCAGGCTCCCGGGCTTCCCCCTTATTGGGATGCCTGCCCCCCGCAGGCTGCAGAGGGTCCCCAAGCTCTGGTACCACCCTTCTCTGCTCTCCCAACCCCCACCCCTGCCGGTACCAGGCAATCGCCACATGGCTCTGGGCTGACAATGAAGCACCTGACCTGGGTAGCTCAACCACCACTGTGGGAGGGTCCCACACATCCCCCAGCCGGGGGGCCGGGGCTCTGCCAGCAGCCAACACCAGGACCTTCCAAAATCCTGCTGCCTTGGAGCTGCTGAACAGGTGCCTGGCCTGTGGGAGCTTGTCCTGGAGCAGACAGGCCCAGAACTGGCCCTAGAGCCACACAGCAGACACAGAACATCAAGCTTTAAGAGATAAGAAGTCACGACTGATGACATCCAGGCAGTTTATGGCAAGGAGCAAGGGACTCTGGGACTAACTGGAAGTGGCCATGCAGATCAGGATGGTGTAACAGCCCGTAATTGGCCAGAAGGCTTCTAGAACATTCTATGAGAGACTATATATGTATGTGTTGGCCCCACTTCAGGGTCTTCTGAAGCAGCCTTTTATATTTTGTTTGGCACGCTCATTTGTGCCCTGTTATTTATTCAATAATATCTCCAGTTTTGGCACTTCAGCTGTACCCATCCCTTCCTTGCTGTCTGTGCCACACAACCACACAATCGTCAAACTCTTGTGACTAGAGCATTTCCCCACACGCCCCACAGATCCCTTGGGGTGTTGTTGCCGGCCCATCTCCAGCCATTCTGCTGCTAGCAGGGTCAGGGATCACCGGTGGTCAGACATGTGCCGCAACATGGCCCTTGGGCCTGAGCAGACAGCTCTGCCCAGGTGTAGGAATATAAAAAGGTAAAAGACTTCAGAAAGTGCAAAAGGCCCCAGAAAGTAGACATAAAGCTAATAAAGACTGGGTGATTTCAAAACCTTCTCATGGGAAGCTAGGAATGTAAGAACCAAGTGAATACATTTATATTCATCATAAGGAACAAGAAAGAACAAGAACTTATTGATAGTTCAAGATGTGAAAAGTCCTATATGCTTTGCAAAGATAGAAGAAGTTTCAATCTTAAATAATGAATTATTGTGTATTGTTTGAGGTTCATAGAAGTCTTTTGTTAATGTTAAACCCGTGTGGGACCTTTACTTAATGGTTAGAGTATAATGACTTTACACCTTTTCTTTTACGCTATTGGGTCAAAGAATATGTAGAAAAAGGCTTTGCAGAAGCTGCCATTTTGTCTCTGATCTGGATTTGCATGGATGTTGTTGTTTCTCTGTGTCTCTTGCTTTTTGCTGTATGATACAGACAGATAATAAATCCTAAGTCTGCAACCAGTCAGGGTCCCATCCCATTTGTGAGACACAGACTGATCTGGCAGAAGTGGTGCCCCCATGTTTGGTATAAGAACACCATAGATAGCTTTTTATAGATTAGTTTTATGGATTATACAATTGCTACAAAGTAAATTCCTACTGGTGGGCCTTCAGGATGTAAAGGGAGACTGGATCTTGAGCTCTCACGAAGACCCACTGGACAATGAGGTGAGAAAGGATACCCTGCAGAAGAAAATATGGGACAGACTATCTCAAAAATTAAATGGGATGCTTATCATAAACTAGAAACATTTGTAAAAGAAAAATCTGAGATAAAAATCCAGAAAAATGAACTAAAATACTTATTACGTTGGGTGGAGGAAAACTATCCTTCAGAAGACCCCACTGTAATTTTTTCTTACGAATTCTAGGACTTTATTAACTGGAAATTATATAATGGAATTTCTGGACATAAAGATATAACGAATGCAAAGTTATTGTATCCTTGCAGAGCATTGTTAGTAATGTTTAAACAAAGTGAGTTGGAAAAATCAAAGAATATGTAGAAAAAGGCATTACATGGGCTGCTATCTTGTCTCTGATCTGGATATGCATGGATGTTGTTATTTTTCTGTGTCTCTTGCTTTTTGCGTGTATGATACGGACAGATAATAAATCCTAAGACTGCAACCAGTCAGGGTCCCATCCTGTTTTGTGAGACACAGACCTCTGGCCAGGGGCTCCCAGAGAAAGGCAGTAGTGCTTGGCAGGGGCCCCAGCCCACCCAGCCCACAGGAATTCCCCCGTATCGGGACAAAATCCTGCCCCAAAGGAAGCACTTGAAAGGCCCGCCTGCGGCTCCTCCCTGCTACAAAGATCCTGGGAGCTGCCCCTCTGTTGCAGGTGGGGCTTTGGATCAGGGAGGCTCTGCAGGCCCCCACAGGCTGTGCCCCATCCCAGACTGTGCCCACCCCAGTGCTGATGTTCGGCCTGGGCTCTCTTGCTCTTCCCGGCTCCCACGGAGTCCTGGTGTAGTCAGGCACTGACCACCCAGTAGTACATGGCCCCGAGCCCCTGCTCAGCAAAGGGTCAGTGTCCATTCCGGCCCCTTGCCTCGGGCCTCAGCCACTGCCCACCCCTGGCACAACCTGCTGCTCCCTCGAGCCAGGCACTGCAGTATTCCACAAGGCAGAATATTCAGGTTAGTAGAATCTTTGTTATCTCTGCTCACATGTGCAAAACCAGCAGCAGCTGAGGCAATCCTATCTCAGATTGAAGGCTTCCCACCCAAAATGATATGTTCAGTTCTGGCACACTGTCTTGGTTTGAAAAGACAGGTGTCTGCTAAGGAAGGCAGGAGCCTCCCCTGAAGTGGAAAATGTAAACCCCCTCCATCCGAATTGTTCTAATTTTGAAATTAAGAGGCTCTCAAGCAACTATATGGGAGCAGGAATAACAGCTCTTTATTAGGAAAGAAAATAAAAAATAACAAGAATAAAGTAAACAATGCAGAGTCACAATATTATCTGACACCCTGTTGGTCAGGGTGTTGATAGCAGTCCAATTAAAATGGTGGCTGCATTCCTCCTGGAGTAACAGATGTGGTTCCATTGAAGCAGTGATCCTGTAGAAGGGTGTAGTTTTCCTCTGAAGATTCACTGGTGGTGTAGATGGTCCTGATCTTTCTCTGGGAATCCAGTGGGAAAGGACTGCTCCTCTGGGAATCCAGTGGAAAAGGCTGCTTATGGTCTTCCAGATCTCTGAGTATATCCAGTTAGGAATGCTTGGCTCCTCCCTCTGGGCAGAGCATCTCCCGGTGGGATGATGTAGTTTTATCAGTCATGCAGTGGGATTCAATGGCCCATTAACAGGAGATATCTACCCGGAGGGAGGGTTGGAGAGATAAAGAAAACTGCCCAATTAACATAACTGCCCCATCAGATAGGAATAGAATACACACACCCATTTCCAACCTAAGACATTTTTCACCCCTTATTCTATTATTATCTGTATCACAATGAAATCTTACACACAGTCCTCACTTTAAAGTAGGTTTCCCTGTGGTGCACAATGGTTTCTCCATCTTTTGCATTACCCACTAAGTGTAACCGGTCCTTGAGCAAAAACAATCCCATGGATGGGTTTGTCTTTGCCTGAGGGGGGACTCATCCAAACAGTCTTTCCTAAAATACCTTTCATGTGTACCACAGGGACTTTATCTCCTTCCACTGTGTGCAAGGGTTCAGACTGGGCAGGACCAGCTTGATTGATGGACCCTTGGTTGTTCACCATCCAGGTGGCTTTTGCTAAGTTCAGTTCCCAATTTCTAAAGGTTGCCCCACCAAGTGCCTTCAGGGTAGTGTTAAGTAGTCTGTTATACCGTTCAACTTTCCCGGCAACTGGTGCATGATAGGGGATATGATATATCCATTCAATAACCATGTTGTCTGGCCCAGGTTTTGATAAGGCTGTTCTTGAAATGGGTCCCGTTGTCCGACGCAGTTCTCTCAGGGGTGCCATGTCTCCACAGGACTTGCTTTTCCAGGCCCAGGATGGTGTTCCAGGCAGTAGTGTGAGACACAGGGTAAGTCTCCAGCCATCCAGTGGTGGTTCCACCATGGTCAGCATGTTGCACTTGCCTTGGCGTGTCTGGGGTAGTGTGATGTAGTCAATCTGCCAGGCCGCCCCATATTTATATTTGGACCAGAGCCTGCCTTGCCATTGGGGCTTCATCTGCTTGGCCTGCTTGATCTCAGCACACATCTCACAGTCATGGATAACCTGAGAAATATTGTCCATGGTTAGATCCACTCCTCGGTCTCATGGACACTTATAGGTGGCATCTCTGCCCTGATGACCTAAGGCATCATGGGCCCATAGAGCTAGGAACAGCTCCCCCCTATGTTGCCAATCTAAGTCCATCTTGGATACCTCTATCTTTGCAGCTCAGTCTATCTGTTGTTTCTGTTCATTAGCCCGACTCCTGAGGACATGGGCATCTACATGATGGACTTTCACAGATTTTTCTACTGGAGAGGTAATGTCTTTCCAGTCATCAGCAGCCCAGACTGGCTTTCCTCTGTGTTGCCAGTTAGCATTTTTCCACCTTTCCAGCCAACTCCACAGAGCATTGGCTACCATACAGGAATCGGTATAAAGGTAGAGCTTTCAGCAATGTCCAGAGCCAGTTAAATGGCCTTGAGTTCAGCATCTTCTCCTTCAGTAGATTGTGCAACCTGTAATGTGGAGCTCTATACAGCTGCTTTCCACTTCCAGTTCATCCCTATGATGTGAAAGGAACTATCAGTGAAAAGAGTGTAGTGTGTTTCCTCTGCTGGTAGTTGGCTGTATGGTGGAGCTTCTTCAGCCCTTGTCACTTGTTCCTGCTCCTCTTTGTCATTGAAACCCAAGTTTTCACCTTCCGGCTGTGGATGCCAGCCTGGTCAGGGAAAGGCCAATTTGTAATTATTTCCAAAATCCCAGGGCAATTTGGGTTTCTAATATGGATGCGCTGTGTGATGAGGGCAATCCATTTGCTTCACGTAGTGTCGGTGGTGTGGTGGGTAGTGGGAATCTTTCCTTTAAGCATGCACCCCAGCACCAGTCATCGGGGTTCTAGAAAGAGTTGTGCTTCTGTGCCAAGCACCTCTGAGATGGCTTGAACTCCTTCATAGGCAGCCAAGATTTCCTTCTCTGTGGGAGTGTAGTTGGTTTTGGACCCTCTGTAACTTGGCTCCTCCCTCTGGGCGGACACTCACAATGGGATGATGTAATTTTATCAGGGAGACTCAATGGCCTGTTACCAGAAGATATCTTCCCAGCGGAAGGATTGGTTTGTGGAAGAGATAAAGAAAGCTGCCCAAATAACAGAAGATAACAGATGGCAAATAGAATACAACTCCTAGCTAAATCTTTCAACCTCAGACAGTGATCAAAGACGTAATATGATGTGTACTATCACAATGCCTTGGGCAAGCCTCTCACAAATAAAGGTCAGTGGGATGATTGACACGAGGCAGACATCACTATCATCTCTGCCCACACTTGACCTTCATCGTGGCCACAGCAGCTGTGAGATCTGCCATTGCTGGCCTCAGAGGGATCACACAGAGCTGCTTGGGTAGCAGATCTGTGTTGGTGTCTTCATTTGAAAAGACAGGAGTTTGTGAAGGAAGGCAAGGGCCTCCCGTGAAATGGAAAAGGTAAACCCCCTCCCTCCAAATTACTACAATTTCAAAATAAAAAGGCTCTCAGACAAAGATATGGGAAAGGGAATAATAGTTCTTTACTAGGAAGAAAACTAAATAATAAAAACAATGTAATTAGTACAAACAAAACTACTGATAGAGTCAGAAACTTGACACCCTGAGGAGTCAGGGTGTGGGCGATAATCTAGTTAAATGGTGGCTGCTCCTCCTGGAGTGGCAGATGAAATGCGGCTGAAGCGGTGATCCAGTAGAAGGGTGTAGTTTTCTCTGAAGGTGTGGTGATAGAGTAGATGGGCCTGGTCTTCCTCTGGGAATCCAGTGAAGAGGCTGTGTTGATGTCCTAAAAAACGCTGATTTTATGCAGGTAGGGATGCTTGGCTCTTCCCTCTGGGTGGAGCATCTTACAATGGGATGATGTAACTTTATCAGTCATGCAGTGAGCCATTCAATGGCCCATTAACAGAAGATATCTCCCCAGAGGGAGACATTGTTCTTGGAAGAGATAAGAAAACTGCCCAACAGAAGATACCTGCCCCACCTCCAACAGATGGCAAATAGAATATATGCTTATCTTACAAGGGAGGACAGTTGGTCAGAAATCCAGAGGGTCAGACAGCCACGATTTGGCCATATATCACTGCTGCAGTGATTTGCAGAAAAAACTCTACAACTTGTAGAAGTTGTATGGCCGGTATGATTTATTTCAGTGCTGGATGCATGCGGGATAGCTCCCCCAAAGGACATGCACACCCCCGAGAGTTCCTGAGTCCACTTTATCCCCTAACCTGTTGCATATGCATAAAAGACATATGCATATATATTAAAACTGTCTTATCAGTTTTTATGAGCCTGCACAGTTCTCCAGTCTCATAGCTGTAATACTGTGCTTGTAACCCAGATTCAGTTTTTCCGACTGCTTCAGCCCCAAGGTTGGTGAGGCCTCTCCTTATCTCTCTTCAGCTTGGACACTTGTATTCCTTTCAAAGTAGCCTTGAATCTCCTTTGTTCTCTCTGTAGGCCTTTTGCAAGCACAGCAAGTTAACACGCTAAACAAGTTTAAAGAGCAGACTTTAGCTAAATCCAAAATTGGTTTCTAACCAAAGTTAATTCCTAACCCCGTGTCTCAGCACCGCGGAATGTGTGGGGGAGGGATGTTCTCCCTGCATGCATAGTCCGGGTAGGGACGTATTTTTAACAGGGGCCACTGTATTGAAGAGCATAAAATATACCATGGTAGCCCTAAAATGGCTTACTATGCAACCTGTGTGGGCACCACCACGCTCCCTAAAGAAAGAGAAACTGCACACCCTTAAGTCCCTAGTAAAAAACAACTACCTCAAGGGCACATAGAACCATCCACGAGTCCTTGGAACACTCTGGTATTTATTACAAAAATGAAATCTGGTAAATGGATGTTGCTCCATGACTTGAGTAAAAATCAGTGCAGTCATGGAAAGCATGGGTACTTTGCAATCTGGTATGCCATCTCCTACAATGATTCCTGCCACTTGGAATATTCTGATTGTGGAACTAAAATATTGGGGTTTTACTATTCCTTTACACCCAGATGATAACCCCAAGTTTGCTTTCATGGTGCCATCCATTAATAATGCTGCACCAGTTGAGCATAATCAATGGAAAGTTTTTCCGCAAGGGATGAGAAACAGCCCCACAATTTGTCAATGGTACGTTGCTCAGGCATTATCATCAGCAAGAGAACAATTTTCAGGGGCGTACTGTTACCACTACATGGACGTGATCTTAATTGCAACCCAAAATGGAAAACACCTTTCACAGATACAGCCAAGCCTGATGTAAGCATTAAAAACATTTGGGCTGCAAATAGCACGGGGGAAAGTGCAGCACTAACCACCCTGGAAGTACCTTGGACTCCAAATAATGGATTGGACCATACAGCTACAAACAATTTGACTCTCAACAAAAATTCAAACACTTAATGATGCACAAAAACTTTTGGGCACCATAAACTGGCTCAGACCCTATCTATGACTGACCACCTCACAACTGGCACCCTTATTTAGTATCCTAAAAGGTGTTCCTGATCTCAATTCTCCCAGAAATTTAACCCTGGAGACAAAAGCTGCTCTTGAAACAGTAGAGCAGGCTATCACAAACAGACAAATCCAGCTGATATGGCCAGAGGTGTGCATGCATTGCTCTATTTATTTGCATAAATAAATGTCATCCTACTGGGACTATCAGACAGTGGGATATTCAGTGGTCTGACCCTTTACATGTTTTAGAGTGGATGTTCCAACCTCACCAACCTAAAAAGACAGCATCTATCATCTTTGAGATAATTGCACAGTTAATCATCAAATGCTATCAGAGATATTTACAATTAAATGTAAGAGATCCTTCCAAATTTATGACATCTGTGCCACAAGAACAATTTGAATGGTGCTTGGCCAACAGCACAGCTTTACAACATGCCTTGCAAAATTTCTCAAGACAGATTACTTACCATCTACCAAGCCATATCTTACTGCAGTTGAGTGGAACCACTGAACTATCCCTAAAACCACTGAATAGTTGCACACCTCTAAAAGGTGTTACAGTATTTACTGATGGTTCTGGGAAAATGGGAAAAGCCATTGTAATGTGGAGAGAGGAAAATGAATGGCAAACATTGGAAGGCTGTGAGAATGGATCACCTCAGTTGGTGGAGCTACATGCTGTAGCCATGGCTTTTCAACTTTTCCCCATATTTCTTTAAAAAGTGTAACTGACTCTGCCTACCTTGCTGACTTACACAGAGGTTAGATTGAGCCCTGTTAAAAGAAATTGACAATGTACAATTTTTTCATTTACTAAAAACTTTGTGGCATACCATCCAGGCCAGAACTTGCCCTTATGCTTGTCATCGTGTCTGCAAAGCCCTGCAGAGGATGGCAGATAACGCTTTTGTATTTAAAAACGAAAAGTGGAACTGCAGTGGCTAATAGCTGGCTTGAAGACCTCACAGTTACAAATAATCCTAATCTTATAAATGAAATAGAACTAATTATATAACTAATTATAGAAGTACCTCAACTATATTTGTTGGGGAGCAGGTCTGGGCCATTGGAGACACAGGCAGCTATTGGCCGGTTGGCCAGGTGGACTCTAGTTCAGCCAATCACGACTAACTGTGGAAACCTTCAAAACTATGTAAGAAAAGCACTCAATAAAAGTTGGCTGTTGTCGCAAGAACCTTGGTGTGTTCTGTCGCGTGCCTGTCTCCAACATCAGCAACACAGGGACACACAGGGGAGATGGGGACAGGGACACACGAGGGGATGCCAGGGAAACACAGAGGGGTGACGGGGAGCCACAATGGGGGATAGAGCAAATGGAGGGTAGGGGATGTGATGACACCAGGACACACAGCAGGGGAGAATGTCACCACACCTGTGGGGATGCTGTCGCCAGAGTGCCTCCAGTGACAACCAGTGCAGGGCCACATGACCCCCGCAGGTAACACTGAGCCTTGCTCTGTCCCCAGTCTGTCCCCAGGGGCAGTTGGGGTCCCCTGAGTGCACTGGTCCTGGGATACCCTGGTGGCTGTCACTCACTTCCTGGCCACTTGTCACCAGCTGAACAAGGTCCCCATCCTGCCCTGGTGGGTGGTGGCATTTGGCTGGGACACCGCAGTGGTGACAGTGGTGATGTGGTGACACAAGGGCATTATAGTAATGGCCAAGATGAAAGTGCTGGTGGCACTGTGGTGGCACAGGTGGTAGCACTGATGTTGTCCCAGTTCATGTCCCCATTCATGTTTCCGATATTCCCACTCATACCCATGGCCTCACATGTCCCCACCCAGGGCTGTGCCCCCATGTGTCCCCTCCCGTCCCCATCCATGTTCTCCATGTTCCTCTCAATGTCCATGTCCCCCCATGCCCATGTCCACCATGGCCTTAAACATGTCATTATCCCCCACACAGCGCCACCCATGCCTTAGTTCAACACCTTTATTTTTATCCCAGTTTCAGGGCTCTCAAAACGATAAACAGAAAACTTTTGTTTCAGTCAAGGATAAAACAAAGTAATCTATGTATCCCTGTGAGCAGAGCATTCATTTGCTTGGGTGGATGGGAAGAATATTTTTTGGAGGGGTTTCCACACCACTGTCTCCAAAATTGTGGGTTTTGCCCCATTCATGCCTATTTGGCTGTGGAAGATACCCATGGGGCAGAGAGAACGAAAACAATGGATTTATGTTGGAAAAGCCCTCCAAGACTATTCAGCATTGCGTGATGACACCAGAAAATGCAAAAAGTGAGATTTTTCTGGAGTCAGAAGTCAACAAATCTGCTCTCCACAATGGATTTCTCATGATGATCTGTGGATGAATTCAGGTGACCACGGGGAGCCAAGAGGATGTCTTCCCAACGCGGATCAGCAGCACCAAGGATCACCGAGGCTCTGCCCACCGGTCATTGGGGATCATTCAGAGCAGATGCTCCCATGGGGGATGGAGTTGGAGCAGCACACAAAGATCTTCCTGCACTTGGGATACTCTCAGGGCTTCCCTTACCGGTGGCTCCGTTGGTGTCTGGTCAAGGCTGAACCCTGTGAGAAGCTCTTTCCACACTGGGGACACTTGTAGGACCTCTCCCAAGTGTGGATGCGACGATGCCTGATGAGGTTGGAGTTTTGGTTAAAGCCCTTCCCACAGTCAGGGCAGCGGAAGAGCATCTCCTCTGTGTAAATCCACTGGTGCAGGCGGAGGTAGGCACTGGTCAGGAACTTCTTCTTGCATTGCTCACACTCATAGAGCCTCTCCCCTGCATGGCTCCTCAGGTGGGCAATCAGGCGGGAGCTGTGGCTGAAGCTCTTCCCACACTCCCCACACCCATAGGGCCTCTGTCCCTTGTGGCTCCTCATGTGGACAATCAGGTGGGAGCCCTGGATGAAGCTCTTCCCACACTCCTCACACACGTAGGGCCGTTCCCCCGTTTGGCTCCTCAGATGCTTGATCAGGCTGGCACGCTCGCAGAAGCTCTTCCCACACATGTCACACTTGTAGAGCCGTTCCCCTGTGTGGCTCCACTTGTGTTTGGTCAGTTCAGAGCTTGTCCTGAAGCTCTTCCCACACTCCCCACATTCATATGGCTGTTCCACTCTGTGGATTCTCCAGTGGAAGATAAGGTAGGATCTCCACCTGAAGCTCTTCCCACACTTCAAGCACTTGTGAGGATTCTCCTCATCCTGGAGCTTGTCATGGACCCCCAGCTCTGAGCTCCAGCCATCTGCATGGCCCAGGGTGGGTCTTTCCTCCTCAGATCCCCGTGGTCTGCTTCTGCAGCCCCTCCTCCTGCGGGATCTCCGGGGCTTTTCCTCCCCATTTGGATTCCCATGCTGTGGAGCCACTCAAAATGTTCTCTTCCATGAGGTTCTGAGGTGGGAATTTGTCCTCCTTGGTCTCCAGTCTCAGCTCCTTGTCTGGGGGAGGAAGGACAAGGAGAGGATGGTTTTTGCTCTGTGCCACAGGGCAGGGGAAGGAGATACCCTCAATTCATCCTCGGCAGGACGGCGTCGGCAGCAGGGTTGTCCTGCAGCCAGGGCCGTGCTGGGCTGGGTGGTGGAGCAGGAGAGAGGGGGAAAGGGACAGTGATTTCCTCCTCACCTGTCTTCCTGGAGTGACAGATGTGGTTCTGTTGAAGCAGTGATCCTGTAGGAGAGTGTAGTTTTCCTCTGAAGGTCTAGTGGTAGTGTAGATGGGCCTGGTCTTTCTGTGGGAATCCAGTGGATAAAAAGGCTGCTCCTCTGGGAATCCAGTGGGAGATGCTGCTCTGGTGTTCCAAGTCTCAGATTATATTTAGGTAGGAATGCTTGGCTCCTCCCCCTGGGTGGGGCATCTCACGATGGGATGATGTCATTTTAGCAGTCAGGCAGTGACACTCAATGGCCCATTAACAGAAGATATTTACCTGGACAGGGGATGGGTTGTGGAAGAGATAAAGAAAACTGCCCCACCTGGTTTTAACAGCTGGCCCATTAACAGAAGATATCTCCCCCTGGAGTTACTAGGGATGGGTCATGGAAGAGATAAAGAACCCTGCTCCACCTACTTTCAACAGATGGTGATAGAATACATACTGCTGCTTGCATCTCGCATTGCAACTGGACAAGGAGGGACACAGACCAGGGGGTGAGACCAAGCAAGGGGGACACCGACACAGGGGTGATGCTGGGACTAGGGGGACACTGGGACAGGGGGTGACACTTAGGCTAAGGAGCACATGGACCAGTGGGTGATGCTGAGCAAGGGGCACAGAGGATCAAGGTGACACCGCTGGGTGTCCCCAGAGACTGGGCAGCTGCTAAACTGAGGCCTATGGTACGGAACGGCTGAGGCGGCCCTGGGCTCATCCTGATGACAGTGCCAGTACCAGAGGAGGAGGAGCAGGAGGAGGAGGAGAAGAAGCTGTGGCATCTTCTCAAGTATTTCTTCATGAGCCCCTGTGACAAATACTGGGCCAATGGCAGGCGGCTTGTCAACCTCATGCAGCAGCTCGCCAAGATCGTCCTTGTCACCATGCAGATGACACGGGCCAGGGACAGCGTGGATAGCGGGAACTTTGGAAGTGCTGTGGAGTTGGGATACAGGATACCCCAAACAGAGTGTAGGTGAATCCTTCATGATTTGCAAGATTCTCTACATCACCAATTCCCACCTGGCCAGCGTCAAGATTTGTTTCGCCTATCGCACAAACACTTCCAGCTACGAGTACATGGATATCCCCTTCAATAATCAGTATTCCCACATTTCCACGCTGGACTGCAACCCACGGGAGAGGGTGCTCTACACCTGGAATAATGGCCACCACATCATCTACAATTTCACGCTCTTCCACATCATCAACATGGCTGGAGAGCTGGAACTGACATTCCCAAGGGAAGAGACAATTCCTGGCTTTTTTTAATACACTTCCACGGTTTCCCTTTCCGTCCACAGAGTTACTGGGGGAAGCAACGAGGTGGAAATTCCCAGTTCTCAGCATGTCCCAAACTCAAATTCTACTTTATCCTCACTATTTCCTGCCCATGTTGCATTTTTCATTTTTTCCCTTGTTTTTTCCTCTTGTTCCCCTATTTTTTTTCTTTGTTTTTCTCCTTTCCCCTCTTTTTCTCTTTTTTCTCCCTCTTTTTCCTTTTTTCTTTTCTTTTTCTCCTTGTTTCCTTTTTCTCCATTTTTCCTTTTCCCCCTTTTTCCCACCTCTTTTTTCATTTTCCCTTTCTTTTTCCTGTCATTCCCCCTTTTATCCCTCTTTACCCCCATTTTTCCATTTTCCCCATTTCTCCCTCTTTCCCCCCTTTTCCCCCCTTTTGTCCCCTTTTTACCGTTTTTTTCCCCAGTTCATTCGATTTCTTTTTTCTCACTCTTTTCTCCCAATTCTTCAATATTTTCCCCCTCCTCCTCTTCCTCAGTTCTTCTGGAATTCAGTGAGATTCATGGTGCATGGAGCTGCTCTGCCTTGGGTTTTTCCCTATATTTGGGGGGAATTTGGGGGCCAAATTCCGTCTCTATTTTGACAGCAAATTTAAAAACTATCTCTGGCCTTTGATGGGATTTGGTGACCTTTTTCCCCCTCCTTTTTTCTCCGGTTTTAATTAATTGTTTAAATATTATTTTAATTTCTCGCTCCCAGGTTGTTCTGATATTTTCCTGCTTTTTTCCACCCGTTTTTCCAAGAGGAAGAGGCAGAAAGGGGGGAAAAGGATGGAAAATGGGAGAAAAGGATGGTAAAGGGGAAAAGAGGGTGGAAAAGGGGAAAAGAGGGCAGGGATGGAAAAGTTGTGATGATCCAGAGGGGATGAAGGATTTGGGATAACCTTGAAGATTTGGGATAATCCCAAGAATGGTCATGGATCACGTTGGAGATTGGGAATGGGCATGGATCACGTTGGAGACCAGGAATGGGCCCAGATCCCATTGGAAAGCGGGAATGGGGACAGGTCCCACTGGTATACAGGAATGGGCACAGATCCCATTGGAAAGCGGGAATAGGGACAGGTCCCAGTGGTATACAGGAATGGGCACAAATCCCATTGGAGATTTGGAATGGTCACACATCCTTGTCCTGGCACTGGAGGAGGAATTCTGGGAAGTGAGGGTGAGTTCCCGCTGGCTCTGGGCAGCACTGGAAAAAGGCCCTTAAGGGATTAATTAGGAATTTAATTGGGAATTTATTTGGGAATTTAATTGGGAATTGCAGCCACCATGGATGGGGGGAATGCAAGGGGCCAGAGCGATGGTGGTGGTGTCTGGTGAGAGGGCACAAGGACTGGGAGCAGGACCAGGAATTGGGACAGGGAATGTGGATGGAGACAGGAAATAGGACCAGGAATGGGGACAGGGGCCGGAAATTGGGAGAGGGAGTGGGTCTGCAGGATTGGGACTGGGAATGGGACTGGAAATATGTGATAGGGACCAAGAATCCATGACCTGGAATGGGACTGGAAATATGTGACAGGGACAATGAATGGGACCAGGAATGGGGACAGGGACTGGGAATATAGGACAGGAACTGGGAATGGCACCAGGATAATGACAGGACCCAGAAATGGGGACAGTGACCAAGAATGGGGACAGGGACCAAAATGGGAAGGGGAACGGGTAAGGAACAGGGAATGGAGACAGGGATTGGGATTGGGACTGGGATTGGGACTGGGACCGGGAATGGAGACAGGGACCGGTAATTGGGGCAGGGACTGGGATTGGAAATGCGAATGGGGACAGGGACTGGGAACCGGACTAGGAATGGAGACTGGGACTGAGAATATGGGACATGAACAGGGTATGGGACTGGGAATAGGGACAGGGACCAGAAATGGGGACAGGGACTGGGAATATGGGATCTGGATTGGGAATGTGACTGGAAAAACAAGACAGGTGTTGCCACAGGCCCCCTAGCTGGGTAATAATTAGCATTGACTCCATGGTTCAGAAGGCTGATCAATTGCTTTATTATTATATCATCTTATAGCATATTCTACTATACTTATATTACACTATGTTACAGTAGCAAGAGCTCTCACTAACTCCCAACTAGAAAACCCATGACTCTCTCTCCTGAGAGACCCGACACAGCTGTGGATCCAATTGGTCATAGAATCAAAACACCATCACCAGAATCCAATCAAGCAATCACCTCGGGTAAACAATATTCAGAACACATTCCACATGGGCACAACAATGAGGAGAGATAATTGTTTTGATTCTCTTCTCTCACAGCTTCTCTCAGGAAAAATCCTGAGAAAGTCTGTGCCTGCTCTCTATGGCCAGAGCTGCTGCCATAGGCAAGGACTAGGAATGAGATCAGTAATGGGGACGGGGACTGGGAATGGGACAGGGAATACAGGACTGTCCTGGATTGTAATATATGTGTATTCTATTTCCCATCTGATAGAGGTGGGGCAGTTATCTTCTGTTAATTGGGCAGTTTACTTTATCTCTTCCACATCCAATCCTCCCTCGGGGGAGATATCTTCTGTTAATGGGCCATTGAGTCTCACTGCATGACTGATAAAATTACATCATCCCACTGTGAGATGCTCCACCCAGGGGTATTGTGGTCTGAGTTCTCAAGGTCTGTCTGACCCCGGCTGTCGTAGCTGTCCTGGATAACGAAGTCCTGCTAAGCACAAACTGCCCAGGTGCCCTGGGCAGGCTCCCAGCCTCAGGCAAGCTTAGCAAGCAGCTTAGTTCTTTAAGTGAGATCAGCTCTTTAGCGATTTCAGCTCTTTGCTTGCTAAGTGGCTCGGCAGACGCAGGGATGAGAGAGAAGAGCTGTGTGCGGTTCCACAGATGTGTCTTTATTGGCAGCCTCTGCGAAGGGTGTCAGGGACAGCTCTTCTGCCAAACTGGGCAGAGACAGTGGTTCATATAGAGTACATGGGTTTTGGGAAACAGTCCAATAGTAAGGGTCAAGGTGAATATGACCTATGGTCTTACACAGAGATAACGAGGGTCTGAGATGGAAGAGAGGTCTTTTGGTCCAGTCATCATGACTAGGCATTTCTTATCTTAGGCAACAGAGTGTCAGGGAGGCCTTGCATGCCCTGTGGCTGCTACCCAGTGGGAGGAGCCAAGCATTCCTACCTAAATGTAATGATTTATTAAAGAAATATGGGTATTAATCTAGTACAGATATCCAACGGTGACCGAGAAAAACTCTATAACAGTTTAAAGTTAGAAAGTGTATGCTTATTGCAACGCCAGGCAGCATGTGGGATAGCTCCCAAATACACACCGTGCCTTTCAAATGATTACAGAGTCCTTTTATCCACACAAGAATTGAATACCCAAAATACAAAGACATATTCATCATTTTGGTACATCCCATTCCTCGCTTCGTATGCTAATAACTTCAAAAGCTATTAAGCATGCGTAGTTTGTTCCTTGAAATGGGTTGCTGGTCCCTTTCCTGGGGAGGGGTCCCAAAATGAGGAAGTAAATGAAGTCTTCCTCATTCTGACCTTTTTACCTTTTCAATGCAAATATGACAAATGAACCTTGGTAGAATTCCCATTCCCTGTCTTCAATTGGTTTCGGAACAGAGGAGGCCCACAATTGTCTTATGTTCCTAAAAGCTATTTGTCAGTTTCTATATTCTTCATTGTAAACCCAGCTAACTAAACATTGTGTTGACAAGCAATCATTAGTTATGTACTAACTCTTAACTTCATTAAGGCCTGCTCATTTATTTCAATTAACGCTGTAAGGCTTATATCTAACAAAAATCTTAGCTCCTCTAAAATCTCTAAATCCCTTAAAGTTCATGTTTCAAGGGCAGTGTCAGGTTCTGTGGCAGCATCCCTACTTTCTGGGGTAGGTGTCAGGGTGGTTATCCAAGTCAATCTTCCCTTATCTCTGAATGCTAAATAGAACAGGCATATCAGCAACACCAACAACTGTATGATATCATTAGCATTTAGAGAAGATTTGAACCCTTTGGAAACTGGTGGGGCAGACCCAAAGAGCTGGTTGAAGGGTTTGCCCAAGATCATTAATGTATTTTCCCTTTCCGCGCGCATTCTTCAGTCCTCGGGGTCTCTGTGGTGGTCCCTGGTGGTTGGCAACCCCAAAGTCACCCCTGAACTGGTAAAATTTGGCACAGCTGGGCTGGTTGCTTTCCAGTTCTTCTTCCTACAGAAAAAGCCTCATGCGGTTCCATTGGCCAATGGGTTTTTAAAAATAAGCATTGCATTCACCTGACGCCTTTTCTGGGGCTACCTAAAAACAGAGGCCAGACAACATTAAGGGAATAAAAAGCTGTTGTATTTACTGAGGTGCTTTCAGGTACATCTCGGCCAGATGAAGCCCCCCTAGGGGCTACACCCTAAAATGGACAGAAACCTCTCCTGGAAGCAAAGGAAAACCAGGAAAAAATCAGTCAATATCCACTGGTCAAGAAAATTCAGGGGGAGCCATGTGGGGGTTTGAACTTGGGGGATCCCAGCGGGGTAGGGGGTCCCTGCAGCATCTCCTGGGGGCCTTGGAGTCCTCAGCCCCCCCCTCCACCCAGGGGCTCTGAGGGGCTTGGGGTGTCCTCATCCCCCATGTCTGTGCTCTGGGTGATCTCGGGGTGTTCTCCAGGTTGGGAACGGCCAAAGCAGCCGCAGGATTTGGCGCTTGGGCTCTGCAGGAAGTTTTGTGTCTCTGTTTCGGTGCCATGTACGGGACTTCGGGTCCTTGGC
The DNA here is from genome assembly GCF_024509145.1 of Vidua macroura. NCBI lineage: Eukaryota > Metazoa > Chordata > Aves > Passeriformes > Viduidae > Vidua > Vidua macroura. The sequence goes on from NW_026530543.1 coordinate 943,357, forward strand.
ACTCACAATTTCCCAGAGTCGTTGATGGGAAAAGCCAGGTTTAGGTGGGAAGAGCTGGGTTTAGGTGGGAAGAGCCGAGTTCAGGTGGGGAGAACCAGGTTTAGGTGGAAAGAACCAGGTTTAGGTGGGAAGAGCCGGGTTTAGGTGGGAAGGGCCAGATGTAGGTGTTGCTTTGGGACAGTGGGTGAAACATTGGGAATTCCGGTGCTGACAGGGGTTCTGCAGCTTCCCCAGAAATTCCCCTTTGCTCTGTCTTTGATGAATCCGAAAGAGCCGGAGTCAGTTTGGGGTGAGCCCAAGACTCCAGAGAGACTGAAAAGATGTGGGGGGAGCCAGGGGGTGACCCTGGGAGCTCTGGGAGTGAACTGGGAGCACTGGGAGTGAACTAGGAGCACTGAAGTCAGGCTGGGAGTGACAAGTGATGGCACTGGGAGCACTGGGAGAGACAAGGGGTGAGACTGGGATGGCGCTGCAGGGAACAACACTGAGTCCACCAGGAGTGAACTGAGAGTCAGCCGGGAGCACTGTTTGGAAATGGAAGCAGGGACGGGAACCAGGGAGTCCTACTGGGAGCACTGGTTGGAACTGGGAGCACTCAGGGGAACCAGTGAGTTCTACCGGGTGCTCTGAAGAGAACAGGGAGCACTGAGGTGAGGCGCTGGGAGCACTGGGAGGGGGCTCTGGGAGCAGTGGATATCTCATCATGTGTCCCAGTTGCTCGAGTCCAGCTCCTCCCTGGCTGGGCAGGTGGAGAGGGGTCGGGGGCGTCCCCGCGGTTTTCGGGTGCCCTAAGCAGGGAGGGTTTGATTGACAGCTGGGGGGAACGGGGTGGGGAGGATGCAGGGGGGTGTCCAGGTGAGGGATTCAGAGTGCGCTGGGAACGGGAGCCGCCGGGAATGAGGGATCCCGGGAACGGGATGGACGGGGACTGGGGCTATCCAGGGGCGATCCCAGGGGGTCCCGGGGGAATTCCCAGGGATTCCCCGGCCCCGCTCCCGCCGCGTCCCTCCGTCACTTTCGCGCCTCCCAAGCGGCGCCTCCGCAATCTGCCCAGCGACCGATGACGTCACGGACACCGCCGGCTGCCATTGGCCCACCGCGAACAGGGGCGGGGCCGGGCGGAGCTGGGTCTGGGGGCGCTCCGGTGGCTCCTGGGGGACACCGAGGGGACAGAGGGACCTCCGGCACCGGGACCCCCCTGAATTCCCATTCCCGGTCACGGGGACCCTCCCGAACCCCCATTCCTGGGCACGGAGACCCCCTGCACTCCCTTCTCTGCCACCGGGACCCCCCTGTACCCCCTTATCCTGAACCGGGACCCCCCTGTACCCCCTTATCCTGAACCGGGACCCCCTGACCCGCCCGTTCCCGGCAGCCGCTTTTCTCTGGCGCTGGGAGTCTCCTGCACACCCTGAACCCCCCTTATCTTCTCAGCAGGGACCCCCTGGAGCCTCCAGCCCTCTGTCACGGGACCCCTGGAACCTCCCGGTCGCCTCCCGTGGGACCCCCTGCAGCCTCCAATGTGCTCCTCCCACCGAACCCCAAATCCTGGGGCTGCTTTGGCCGTTCCCAGCCCGGAGAGCGCCCGGAGCCCACCCGGAGCGCAGCGATGGGGGATGAAGCCAAGCCGCACCTTGAGGAGAGGCGTTTGGGGTTTTGTTCTCGGCACAGAGCAGGAGCCAGGGCTCCCCCAAAGGCCGGGGGTTCCCCCAAAGGCGGGGTTTCCCCAAAGGCCGGGGGTCCCCAAAGGCCGGGGGTTCCCCAAAGGCCGGGGATCCCCAAAGGCCGGGGGTTCCCCCAAATGCCGGGGGTCCCCAAAGACCACTCCACGCTCCCCCATCAGCAAAGCTTTGCACAGCTGGGATATTTTAATGAGCGAAGGCGTCAGCGCCCATTGGTTACGGACGGCAGAAGTTCTGATTAATTAATATCCCCGTCTGCCCGTTCTGTCTCCCCCCTGCCATGGGAATTACCCCGGGCTGCGGCTCTTCCCTCCCTGGAAAGCACTGCTGGGGTGAGGCCTGAGCAGCTGAGCGAGGACTCGGGGCTGGAGGAGCTCTGGCCGCCGTCTCCCGCTGCTGCAATTTCCTTTTCCCTCAGGAATTTCTCAGCCCGAGCGCTCAGAGCTGCCAATCACCGCCTGTCACCCAACAGTGACAGGGACAGCGACAGAGAGTGACAGTCACAGCGACAGGGACACCGAGAGTGACAGTGACAGGGACAGCGAGAGTGACAGCGACAGGGACAGCGAGAGTGACAGGGACAGTGACACCGAGAGTGACAGTGACAGGGACAGTGAGAGTGACAGGGACAGGGAGAGTGACACCGACAGTGAGAGTGACAGTGACAGTGACAGTGAGAGTGACAGGGACAGTGAGAGTGACAATGAGAGTGGGAGTGACAGTGACAGGGACAGGGACAGCGAGAGTGACAGGGACAGTGACAGGGACAGTGACAGTGACAGTGACAGTGAGAGTGACAGGGACAGGGACAGGGACAGGGACAGACCCAACCTACACCCCTCCCCCACACCCCAGTCTGTGCCCCCAGTGCTCCCAGTGCCCCCCCCTCAGTGCTCCCAGTATCCCATGTGTCTCTCCCAGTATCCCCAGTATGACCAGTTCGCCCCAGTACTCCCAGTATCCCTTCCCAGTGACCCCCCACAATACCCTCACATCCCTCCCAGTCCCCCCCAGTATCCCCTCCCAGTTCCCTCAAGATCCCCCCCAGTGCACCCAGTGCTCCCAGTTCCCCCCCACCAGTGCTCCCAGTGCGCCCCCAGTGCTCCCAGTTCCCCCCTGCCCCTCCAATTCCCCCCTTCCAGTACTCCCAGTATCCCCCATGTCCCTCCCATGGTCTCCCCCCCCAGTGCTCCCAGTATCCCTTTCCAGTCCCCCCAGTCCCCCCAGTACCTGGCCCCCCCCGGGCTGGGGGGCAGCGCTGGGGCCGGGGGGGGCCGGGGGGCTGTAGGGGGGGAGGGGCAGAGATCGGGGGGGTCCCACCCCAAATTGGGGGGGAGTGGGGAGGGGCTCGGAGGATTTTGGGGGGGTCTCGGTTAAATGGGAATTGGGGGGGTGAATTTGGGGGGTTAAGGGGGGTTTGGGGATCCTGGGGTGTTGGGGGGGGCAAAGGGGGAGTTTTGGGGGGGGGGGTCCCAGCACTGGGGGTCTGGGGGAGGGGCAGGGCCCAGGGATGGGGTTCGGGGGGGGATTTTGGGGAGGGGGATTCTTTGGAGGGCTGGGGATTATTTCGGGGGGGTTCTTTTGGGATGGGGATTATTTTGGGATGGGGGTTAATTTGGGGGGTATTTGGGGGATTGGATCTTTTTAGGGAGGGGGATATCTTGAGGAGGGGAATTATTTGGGGTGGGGGATTGTTGGGGGGGTCTTTTGGGGGTTGGGGATGATTTGGGGAGGGGGATTTTGTTGAGGGGATTAATTTGGGGGGACAGGGATGATTCTGGGGGGGCTCCTTCACCTGTCCGGCCGTGCACGAGCCAGAGCCCCCCCGCCAGCGCCGCCCCCACCACGAAGGCACCGAAGGAAACGGCGGCCACGGCCCCGGGGGGCACGGGGGGGGGGCTGGGGGGCAGCGTCAGCCCCCCAAAATCCTGACCCCCCAGATTTGGGGGCCGAGACCGCCCAAATTCCCCCCTAAACCCCTTGAAAGGGACCCCGGGGTCCGGGACCCCCCCCAAACGGGAAACCAGAGCCCCGAGACCCCCCCAGCCCCACAAAATCCCCCCAGGAAGGACCCAGGGCTCCGGGACCCCCCCGTCCAAAGCCCCTCCCTCGAAAGGGACCGAGCAGTTCGGGACCCCCCCGTAGCCCCCCAAACCCCCCCAACCGGTCCGGGAACCCCCACAATCCCCCCCTGCCCCAAAAGGGACCCAGGAGTTCGGGACCCCCCCAAATGAGCCGGGGGTCTCCTCCCCAGCCCCCCAAACCCCCCCAGGAAGGACCCAGGGCTCCGGGACCCCCCCAGATTCCCCAATCCCGGGTGTCCCGATGCCCCCCCCATTCCCGTCACTCACCCGCGGGGGGGGCCCGGGGCCGCTCCCGTGGGGGGGGCGGGGGGGCGCAGGAAGGGCGGGGGCGGCGGGAACGGCAGCGGGGGGAGCCCCGGGGGGGCACCTGGGGGGGAGGGGCGGTTACTGGGGGCATCGGGAGGGGGGGGCCCTTCTGCCCGCGGGGGGGGATTGGGGGGCCCGGTTGTGGGGGGGTCCCGGTTAGGGGGGGCTGCTTGTTGTGGGGGGAGTCCCGGAGCGAGGAGAGGGGGGGTCTCTGTCGGGGGTCCCGGGTTACGGGGGGGGCCCCAGGGGGGTCCCGGTTGGGGTTCCGGGGGGGTTTGGGGGGTGGGTCCCCGCCCGGGGGTCTCGGGGGGCGTGGTCCCAATGGGGGGGTCCCGGTCAGGGGGTGCCGGGGTTGGAGCGGAGTTTGGGGTCCGGGGGTCCCGCACCGGGCGCGGGGGGTCGCGGGTGTCCCCAGTGTCGCCACGATCGGGGCGGGTCACGGTGCGCGCGCCCGGGGGCGGGGCCGGCGCGGGGGGGGGGGGGGGGGGGGGGGGGCGGGCATGGGGGCGGGACCTGAACCGGAGGCTCCGCCCCCTCTGCGGGGAGTGGGCTCGGCCCGGTAGTGGGGGCGGGGCGGGATTAACGGGGGGGGACCGGGGGGCCACAGGTCCAGAGCCCCCCGGTGTCCCGGTGCCCTGGTCTCCCTCTGCCCCCCCACGATGTCCCTGTCCCCCCCAGTGTCCCTGTGCCCCCCGATGTCCCTGTGCCCCCTCCGCTGTCCCTGTGCCCCCCGATGTCCCCGTGGCCCCCTGATGTCCCTGTTCCCCTCAATGTCCCTGTGCCCCCTCAAGTGTCCCTGTGCCCCCCCCCCCCCGCTGTCCCTGTGCCCCCCTCAAGTGTCCCTGTGTCCCCCCGATGACCCTGTCCCCCCTGGTGTCCCTGTCCCCCCGATGTACCTGTCCCCCCCCAAGTCCCTGTCCCCCCTCAAGTGTCCCTGTGCCCCCACAATGTCCCTGTGCCCCCCTGATGTTCCTGTCCCCCCCCCGATGTCCTTGTCTCCCCCGATGTCCCTGTGCCCCCCCCAATGTCCCTGTGCCCCCCCGATGTCCCTGTCCCCCCACCGGTGTCCCCATGCCCCCCCCCAGACACAGGTGGTGGCTCCAAGAACTGGTGTCACCTTTATTGGTTCCTGTCCGTGACCGTTCCCACGGTGGCCCTGACCCCGTGGTGGCCGTCACCAACCCCACGGTGGCCCTGACTGTCCCCATGGCAACCCTGGCCACCCCCTCCATGGCCCTGGTGGCCCTGGCTCTCCTCTGGTCCCTTTGGTGGCCCTAATCACCTCTGTGGTGGCCATAGTGGCCTCAGAAGTGGCCACCATGGTGCTGGTGGCCCCTTGGTGGCCATGGCTGTCCCCTGGTTCTTTGTGTGGTGGCCCAGTCCATCCTAGTGGTGGCCCTTGGTGGCCCTGGCTGTCCCCCACGGTGGTGGCGGCCATCCCCTGACTCGCTGTGGTGGCCCTTGGTGCCCCTTTGGTGGCCCCGGCCACCTCCTGGCTCTTCCT